>NC_070608.1:30228571-30545714 GCF_027172205.1 Podarcis raffonei | reverse complement strand
CCAGTCACACACACACAAGCTGTCATTTGGAGCATGCCATAGCGCAACAGGGCTACCGCAGGGGGTGGGGCATAGCATGACACAGAATTACAGACAACACAGTCATTGCTGCTTCTCTTCCCACCCTACCCCCCAGAACAACCTCATGCTTACCGTAGGAAGTCAGTGATGTCCTGCTGGTCCTGACTGTGCAGATATAACTGCTAAAGGCAGTGCCAACCCTAAACCCAAAGCCAGGGAGACATTCCTAAGCCTGTTTGCAAAATTTTAGCACTCTGCCTTTGCTGTTTAGAGAGGGGATTCTTTAACATCCACCTGCACTTACGTATTAGTATTAAGTATTAGTATTTGCGGAAATTAGCTTCCTAGGGAGTACTTGATCTCTGACAAACCCACCACAGGAAAGATGCATTCTGGTTGCTAGAAAAAAAGGAAGGGCAAGCTATGGGTATTCCAGTGGTTACTAGAAAATAAGAGAGAAGCAGGAGAAGTGCACTAAAGGAAAGGGGGAAATACAAACTGTTTAGGACTCCAGGGATTCCTATTGCCTGGTTTCCAAGCAACTCGGTCGTCAGTGACAGCTCTGACTTCACTCATTCGCTAAAAACACTGAAAGGCATGAGCAGTCGGGCTGCATCATTTCACAGAAATTGCTTAGAAGGGTACCTGTACATTTTGCTTCCTAACGTTATTTCTAGGAGGGCTAGGGACTTGCATATATATATATATATATATATATATATATATATATATATATATATACACACACACACACACACACACACACACACAGTATATAAAACAACAGAAGCTCAGAGTCTGGACCCGTGCCTGGGAGCACCAATGAAAGACTTGGGCGTCAAGTTGGTAACTCCAGCCTATAATGAAAAAGCTGCCTTGATGACATTTGTTATGGTTGCATGATGCAACATGACATTGCATTCTCCTGGTTTGCAAACGTTCAAAATTTATTGATTCCTCAGTCAAGCATCTTTTGCTGTGATGCCTTGTTGTACTCTTTTTGGTGCCTCCTAAAAGTGCTCTTGTTTAGGCTAGCCTACCCAGACATGTGAGGTGGCGCTGAGCCTAGGGCTTGCCGATCGGAAGGTTGGCAGTTCGAATCCCCGTGACAGGGTGAGCTCCCGTTGTTCAGTGCCTGCTCCTGCCAACGTAGGACTTCGAAAGCACGTCAAAGTGCAAGTAGATGAATAGGTACCATTCCGGCAGGAAGGTAAATGATGTTTCAGTGCACTGCTCTGCTTTCTCCAGAAGCGGCTTAGTCATGCTGGCCACATGACCCAGAAAAACTGTCTGTGGACGAACGGCGGCTCCCTCGGCCAGTAAAGCGAGGTGAATGCCGCAACCCCAGAGTCGTTCGCAACTGGACTTAACTGTCAGGGGTCCTTTACCTTTACCCAGACATGTAAAGTTGACATATATTTTAATCTGCATTTTTAACATATGGTTTTTACTTACGCTGTATTGTAGTGATACTGTCGTCCAGAGTTTCCCCTCTCTGTCACTGCAGGGTGTTTCTATCGTCCCTTCCAAGGTTTTTAAAGCTCTTGAGATTCCCAAGGTTGCAGTTCTGTGCACAGTGGAGGATATTTATTTCCTGTCATGGTTTGGTAAAGATGCAATCCACTAAAGCTTCAAGAGCTAATTTTAATTTATCTAGACTGGTTTTCTCTCTAGGGGGAGCTTCGTGCAGAAGGAAATGCTGAATATGATTGACTTGCATGCATACGGTTTCCACTGCTACTGCTGCTATGAGTCTTGCTGAGGGTGGGATGGAAAGGTTCTATTGAGGCTGTCATGTTTATCGATGGCCTGTCTGCAATTCCACTTAAATAACTTAAGTCTAGTCGTGCTAAAATAAATGACAGGCGGACTATACCCCAAGTTTTCAGTTGTTTGTGATGACCATGTCTGATTACTGAACGAACTCCACTGGTTGAGCAGGAATAATTCTCTGACTTTACACACTTAACACTTGATCCAATAATGCTATAGACATTCTAATTAGACAAACCACTCTTGGTAGACAATGAAATGCATCAATATTAGTTGTCACCGTGTCAATTCTATTCACAGAGAACATTTATGGCTCATCTTATTCCACATTAATATCAGTCACCAGCTTTTGTTGCTTGTAACACCCTTTTCTTCTAGGAATAATAAGCTTCAAATCCTGGAAAGGAGCAAACCCTAGTTAGTGTTTACCTGTGATTAACTTTGGTGTGGTCATTCCAAATAGCCATGGGTGAGTCAAGCTGAAGCAGACAGAGAAGAGGGAATGTGATCCTTCAAGCCATGTCTCCTGCTCCTGTGGTGTTGCATCTGTACAAGCCAATAGAAGTGGAGGTCAGAGGCAGGAAAGGGACCCTTGGGAATACGGAGAACACAAGAAGAGCCTGATGGAGCAGGCCAATGGCCCATCTAGTCCAGCATCCTGTTCTCACAGTGGCCAACCAGATGCCTAAAGCGAAGCCCACAAAGCAGGACCAGAGTGCAACAGCACGTTGCCCAGTTGTGATTCCTAGCAACGGATACTCAGCTCATGAATCTCTTAAAGTCATCCAAATTGGTGGTCATCACCACTTCTTGGGGCAGCAAATTCCTTTAACTAAGCATTGTTGATGTTATGTACTGAAGTTCTCACCCTGGGCCAGCAGGGGGATACTGTAGATAGTTTTCACTCAGGTCCACATATGCAAATAAGGGATTGAAAGTGACATTAAGTGATTGGATAGTTACAGAAAATGGTTACTGTTGCGTTCTAGTGGAGCTCTATATAAGCAGGCTGGCTGAACCCTTCAGTTCTGTTCTGGCCTGTGAATAAACAAGAGCTGTTTGAAGAATCGCTGTGTCGTCTGATATGTTCACCCACAACTTAACAGTTGAATCCTCCTATCAAAATGGCTGCTTAGTGGAAAGGTTGGCTCTGATAAGAGAACTCATCCCGTTATCCCAACCATGAGCCTATGATAAGGAATTTGTATAACCCAAGTGTACACGTCTTCCTGTCTCATGACTGTATATGCCGTCAAGTAGCTGTACACTACAGTCATACCTCGGGTTGCAAACGCTGTGGGTTGCGGGTTTTCAGGTTGAGGACCGCGCCGAACCCGGAAGTACTGGAATGGGCTACTTCCGGGTGTCAGTGATCGCGCATGCACAGAAGTACAAAATGACGTCATGCGCAGAAGCGCCAAATTGTATCACACACGTTCGCAGACACGGCGCTGTGGGTTGCGAACACTGTGGGTTGCGAACGTGCCTCCCGCATGGACCACGTTCGCAACCCGAGGTATGACTGTATTGCCGAAACATGGTTC
The DNA here is from genome assembly GCF_027172205.1 of Podarcis raffonei. Lineage (NCBI taxonomy): Eukaryota > Metazoa > Chordata > Lepidosauria > Squamata > Lacertidae > Podarcis > Podarcis raffonei. The sequence continues at coordinate 30,542,376 of NC_070608.1, read as the reverse complement.
TACCAAAGCCACGCTGCTGTTTTCTCGGTAAGGCTTGTTCTTCTATATTCTACCACATAACAAGTATGCAACGAAATGCTTCAATTGAGAAATCTGTCTTTTCTTTGTTGGTAATGGGGAGTTTCCCCTCACCCCTTTCCGGCCTTGTGTGGTGCACTTGCTAGATGAGAGTGGATGAGGGAAAGCTTGGCAACAGTCAAACAGAAAATAGAGCGACACTCATTAAATCATAGAAGAATTAGAGCATGTAGAAATTTCAGTCTCTCTTTGGAAGAAAAAGTGGGTTGAGAGTACACATGGAAAAAAGATTGAATGAACAACAAGCTTCGGCTCAGAATTTTAAGTAACCTCCCTTTGTAATAGTTTCTACAGGCGAGTTCTAGTGCTGGAAGTGCTTGGATGGTCAAACAGAATAACAGTAGAAAATTCCAACAAGAATATAGTGCTCTCGTATTCTGCCTCATGCTTCACAGTGACCCGTCAAAGAAATATGTTGTTCATTGTTGATAACTGTTGTCAGTGTGGGCATGTAGGATGTGAAAGCAACATGAATTACATGGGGAGGGGCAGTGTTATATTATTCTCAACACATGCTACATTACAAAGCTACATGGCATGATCAAGGGCGTGAATTATGCAGTATCATAATGTGGTGTTAATGTTAAGCAATGCAATAGCAAGAGGGCATGAAAGAGCTGCTGGTGACAAATGCAAGAAATGAGCTGGCAATGTCAGGTCTGGCAGGCACAATGGATGGGGCTGATGGGGCGCATTTGGCTTGAATGGTCACAAATGCAGGTTCAATTATTTGAAGGGAGAATGGGCGACCTACTCACTGTTAGGCAACACTGTATTTAGAAATACTTTAGCTGAAGATAAACTGCAATCATTTGTCTTCCACTATTTGTATTGTAGGCACTTATTTAATGTCATAACGTTTTGTTTTTATCTTGGAAGAACCCAGAGCCTTTACAAATGTTTCAGCTTTGGCACTTCCATTTCTGAGATGAAAGGCAACCAGTCTTTAGCACTGAGTTGAAACAAGCAACAATCAGGTTTCTGCAGATTGCCATTTGTTCTGATTTATCACTAAAGAGAGTGTTTTCTGGGGGAAAGCGGGGCAAAGGCAAAAGTGCTCGGACCCATGGCCTAGAAAGCATGGGGCAAATGGAAAACCACACAGACTCATGCTTTCTAGGCAAAGGGCAAGTGGAAGTGTGTATGAGCCCTCTAGAAAAAAAATTCATTTTAAGATTAGGTGTGGGGAGGGAGACAGTATTCCCGCATGTCATAAATATGTCCTGCCTCAGTCCTAAGTGACGTGGGGGAGTAAGATTCATTTGCATTGTTTTCTAATTTCCATATTTTTTTTAGGTCTGTGGCCCTCATAACTCATTTGAACTCTGCCTATATTGGAGAGAACACCAACCCTTTGGTCACAATCCCTTTTTTTGAAAGTTCCCTATTTTAAAGATGATAATACTGTTCTGGAAACATTTCCTCTGGGCAAGGAATTCCCATTTGTTCACCCATAGTGCTTCAGAGGCATTATAGTGGTATGACCACTTTATTCTTGTGAGTCTTCTGGTGTACCTGACTAAATTCAACCCATGATGATGCTCATAAAGGGAAAGTCACATATTTAATCTTATGTCCAATCTGGCCTGAATGCCACATTTATCTATAGCTCTCCTTTTGGAGCAAATTGTGCCTTCCTGCGATCCCACTTAAAGGCTGTTAACTAGCCTGTTTGTGCAGCACCAAAAAATGTGTTACCATTTCATTTAATCAGAAGGGCAAATCTTCTTCCCAAGCAGATCAGTTTAATGGCAGAGTTGTATAGTGTATATGTCATAAAGGATAAAAATAGTGCTGTCATGCAAGTAGTTTTTGATTTCACATTTAGCAGCAGTATAAAAGTATGACCAGGCCCAATATTTAGTCTCGACTGCTCTCTCCTAGATATTTGTTGCATGTAAGGTCATCTCAGCAGGTTTATCTAGCTTCTCATTTGAGGGTCTGATTTCTGCTTTTTTCAGTCTTTTTTGAGAGAGGGCAGTAAAACAGAGACTAAAAATAATATGGATATTAGAGTTTTTGCTGTTGGAACCTGTTCCAATGTACTGTATTGTGTAACCCTTGAGTCAGCATTCGGGACCAGGTTCAGTATCTAGAGGATATTCTTATATTACATTCTGGGACTCCAGTTTGAATGTCTATAAGTAGCAGCCTTCCCACAATACACACCCACTCATAAGCCATGTGGAAGCAGTGTTGTTTATTCAGCTAACAGTGGATCACCAAGAGATCAACAATACAGGCAGCAGCACTCATGGCAAGAGAGAACTTCAGCAGGTAGCACTGGGGTCCATTGACAGCAGGGTAACTCTAATCATCTTCTTCTAGGCTGATTTCAGCAATAGTATTTTCAGCCTGTAGTGATCCAGCCAGTAACTCCTAGAATCCTCTAACCGACACAATCTGCAGGGGACCAGTTCATCAGTCATATTCACAGGAAATACAAGCTGGGCATGGGGGAGCAGGCAGCCAACCCTTATGCACAGTGCTGGTCTTTAAGACAGCATAGCTTCTTCCTGGAAAGAAATGGTGTGTAGGGCTTGGATCTATGCAAGTCTCCAGCTGTTAAACTCAAGATCTGTTTTTCCTTTGGCTACATTCCATATGCCAGCTTCCCTACAGCCTGTGTTTGTGTTTTTAGAAGACCTTGTTCACCACAAGTGATCTTTAAAGTAGAGTGATAAGTACTGGCAACTTGAGATGCCCAAATCTAGCTAGTATGGACTTCCCTAGCCTTTTTCTTTTTTCTATTGCCATCGTCCATTTTTAATGATGTGTCAAAGGAATTTCACTAGGATGCAGGGAGATTTTATTCGATTGAAATGTTAGTTTTATTCGTGTTACCTCAGTAACAAATATTGATCAGTTTCCAGCTGATGCTACAATCTCTATGCTGTGAAAGCACACACCATTACTGTACTGAAGCCAAGCAGATCTGGCTCTTTTCGGTCCTCAAATGGGAGACCAGCTGAGCACAGCAGCCTGAGTTCCATCGTGTAAAAAAGGCTGGGTATAAATGTAATAAATGGTGGTTTGGATCCTAACTAGACACCTGCAGACAGAAGGGCTCCTTCTATACATGGATGGGATTCAGATCCAGTGGAGTTTCACATTAGGGAGAGGCCGTTTCTGCCGATCCTTCCACTGTCTTCCAATGCTGTTCTAGATGGGGCCATACCTTCCAGAGCAGATTGTCAGGAGTAAAAGGGCCATCAGAGGGAAGGGGGAATAGGTGAAAATTCCCTCTCCCTCTCTTTTGCCAGTGGAAATATCCCAAGAGCAGAACCGTATTCAGGGGAAGGTTGTGCAAAGGTTGAGAAAGCAACCAGCCTTTACTTTAGGGCATACTGGCAGAGCAGGACTTTCTCTCTATCCTCTCCCCACCATGCACCCCTGCACCCTTCTCAGATCTGCCCCAGAGGGTCTGGAGAATCCCTGGGAAAGCGTACAAGGGGAGGGGAGATCATTTTGTTGGGCTTGAAGAAACGCTTGCAGTGGAACGATCCCCTTAGCGCTACATTGAACTCAACCCAATGTAATTCCATTAAACTTTGGCCTTTAGTTTTTACAGGAAAGCAGGTGTAATATTTGTCCCATTCCCCCAGCCTGCCCCCCCAAATATATATATACACAGAAACATTCCCACATCATGCTGTTCATGTGATGTTGAACTCATGTAGAGCTTAATGTATATCTTTCGGCTTGTACAAACGCCAATTAATTCAGCAGTTGGATTTGCTGCCCTTTAAAAAGTTACGTCTACGTGGGCTTGTTTGTGTCACCCTTTTCCTTTTCTGAATGGGAGCCACTTCAAACAAAGCTGCTCTTCAAATAGTTCTGTAGTGAGGAAGTAGCATGTGTGCCAAGCAAGGTCCCATTCAGCTGTCAGTATCTTTCTTGCAATGGAAAAGCTTTTATGATGGGTGTGTGTGTATGTTTTCCCTTCTCCTTTCCTTTTGGTGCAAGACAGAAAACGATTTACTCCATGAGTGAATTAATATATGAAATATACTCTAGAAGTAAATGTGTGAGGTATAATGCACATGTAAATTAATATGTGGAATACAGTTAATATTGCTCATAATTCACCCTAATGGTTGATTACTCTTTGCAGACTGATTTTTATACATGTTTACTCAAGAGAGTCCGTGTGTTTCAGTGGTTAGAAAGTTCAACTTGGACCTTGCACATCAGGGTTCAAATTTCCACTCAGCCATGAAGCTCACTATGTGACCTTGGACCTCTCACCTTAACCTACCTTTCAGGGGTGTTGTGAGGATAAAATGGGGTGAGGGGAGAACCACGTAAGCCATCTTGAGCTACTTAAATGAAAGGTGAGATATAAATGTAATGATAAAGTGGGAGGAAAGGTCACACTGATTTCAGTGGGGCTCTCAGCCAAGATTTGCATCCTCTTGTTTGCTTGCAGCTAAATGGTGTTATATGTGCATGAGATATGAATCAATAGGCCTGCTTTGGTAGTTCCTGTGAATACTACAGAGAATGTTCCTGGATATAATTGTGCTTAATCACACACTTGACCACACAGCGCTGTGAGAGCTCAGCAGTGTTTGCTGTTGGAAACATTCAAGTGAAGAGGGAGAATTGATTTTCCTGCAGCTTTTGAATGCTATGGCCCTGCCATACATTTTTCAGTAGGCTAATGCAGAAACACAGAAAGGAGCGTAGTTGAGCTGCCTCGGACCACTGGTCTATCTGGCTCAGTATTGGCTAGAACTGACTAGAAGTAGCCTTTCAAAGGTTAAGACATGGGCAACTCCTCATCCTTCCTACAGATGCTGCAGATTGAACCTGGAGACTTTTGCATGCAAGTCATGTACTCTGCCACTCAGCTACAGCCCCTTTCTGCATCACTGCAATGTGGGACAACAGAAGGGACAGGTGTCTCAGTATATCAAGGCAAATGTTACAAAGTGAGTTCAGTTGCATTGGAGGTGTAGCTCTGGCCGGCAGCCATGATTATGGAGGGCCAATCACTTGCGGCAGTGCATGGACGTATTTGGGTTGCAAATGAAGCAGCCCCTAACTATCCTTACTGGGCACATTCTAACGTCTATATAAGAACTGCCAGATCCTCTTATAGATGTAGCAAACAGTCTCCTTCAGTGCTTCATGCACCTAATCAAAGTGGAAGTGCAGAAGGGGGTCTAGTAGCATTTCAGATCCCCCTAAAGCGAGAACCTTTGAAAGTGTATAAACAGACTTGCCTTATTTGAATGGAACCCTGCCCACCTCCTACAACCTCCCGGTAGCTCAATGATAACTGAGTTCTGAAAGTAGATTAGCATGGTGGGCTTTCTTGGCCTTGTCCCAAACACGACCAGACAGTGAGGATAAACAACTGGATTTTCAGTTCTTTATTGGCAAAGCGTTCAGTTCATCAGCTCCTAACGTACAAGAATACAACAACACTGCCCCGCTAACTAGCTGCCTAGGCACCTGCAACTATGCTGGTAGCTTCTGTTTTGATGGTAGATGTTTATACACCCACCATGCCTTTTAATCCAGGCAAGCAAGGGCCATTTCAGCCAGGCAACAGCCCGCAAAGAGGGTATGGAGCAGGTCTGATGTGGCCTGAAGGGGGCCAGATAGAGTGAGCTACATTTGGCTCTTGAGAATGAGGTTCTCTATCCCTGGTGTAGACCATATGGAGCTTAGGTGGACCAGTGCTCTGATTCATCAGGCAGCTTCCTATGCTCTCATGCTGCCCAATACTCAGTACTTCCAGATGAGTGGTATGTGCATTACGATATTAACAACTTCCATGTGGTCCACAATTATGTCAGAAGCATGCTTGTTCCCGAGAGACACTGATCTTTTACTCGTAGCTTCTAAATGGGAAGATACAGTCAGTCATCCATCTTGGCAGCCAAAGTCCAGGGCTGGAGGAAGGGAAGAAAAGGCCTGCCTTGGCATGCTTGCCAGACCTCCAACAGCTGCCCTAACACTGTGCTATTCTTTCCATCTAGCAGAAGTTCCATCTTCACTGCCAGGACTTAGAAAATAGCTCAATACAGGGACCTTTTTGACAGCAATAAAAAAAAAGCAAAACAGCCCGATGTAGCAGACGGGCAGGAATACAATATCTAGCATCAAGCAGCAGGTTGTGAAGACATTGGCTGTTAATTTGCAACACCATGTTGTATCTGCATTATTTATTTTGAGCTGCTGACAGTGGAAGGCTAAAAATGTTCTGCTCATATGAAATCGGTTTCAGGTAGATCAGTTGCGGAGTGGCATAGAGGCCAATGGGTATATCGAGCAACAAGATAAATCACCGGGGGGGGGCACTCCTGACAATTAGTTAGTCATATGTGAGCATGAAATAGACTCTGCATGGAAGTGTCATTAGAGAAGCTGATTTGCTTCATTTTTGCCATGCTGAAATTATCCCAGAGAAAAAGATGTATTCTGACTTTGTACTCCATGCCCATGCTTAGAAATATTACCTAAATAGTACAGACACGTACTGGTTTTAATATTCCCTTTGCGCCATGGAAATTTGAGCTAGGTGTCTCTTAATAGAGCATTGTATCCATCCTCACAAAGCTATAGGAAGGAACTAGTCAGGAGTGTGGGGGAATTCCTGGTGATTCCATGTACCTTCCCTCATCGGCTCTGGAGCAGATTTAGGAGTATGTGGGAGGAGGGGGAATAAACAGAAATTTTCTCCCTCCCCTGTTCTGTTGGCAGATTCCTTCCATCAGGGGACAGAAAACATAGGATACCACCCATAATTCCCAAGATTCTTGGGATGTTGCAACAGTTAAGCTGTTATAAATTCTATATATAAGTTTGCAGTATGTTGAGTCACTTGCCGGAAGATAGGATGACATAATTAGGGTAAGACCAGCTGCCTTCAGTTTTTGCCTGTGTTTTTCGACTGGTACACATATATTTTCAGATGGACGCCATCTGTGTCCATCACTGTGGTGGGAACTTTAATGATCCGTGTAATAATGAAGCAGTAAACTTACTTCTGCTGGAAACGGACCTAAAAAGGCTGATGAAATAATAATTGTCTTAACTAGGCTGTGTAGTTGCATAACAGCAGAAGCGGAGAGGCTTAGACTTTACCCTAGCTGGTGGAAAAAAACAAAACAAAATCCCACTGTCTTCAGTTATAACAGAATGTCCAGGATACAGGTGTGTAGATAAGTGACAAGCAAGCTGTTTGTTCTAAAGAAAAATGTCCAAGTGAGGCATAAGCCTCTCTGAGCAGGTATTCTTTATGTATTTCTTCTATCTGTACACACAGAATAAGAAGACAGGAAGCTGTCTTATGCTGAGTTGGACCATTTGTCCATCTAGCTCTGACTGGCAGCTATTCTCTCTTTTTTTAATCGTTTTTATTGATTTTCCAATAAAAAACATCCAATAAAATATCCAATCATAATACTTCAATTAAAATAAAGTCTCTAGGACTTTAGTCAAATTTGTTTTTCCTGCCTTGTCAGGAGATGTTGGGGGATAGAACCTGCGATCCTCTGCATGCTAAGCAGATATTCTACTTCTGGACTTAGGCTCTTCTCCCAATCAGCTTAGGCAACCCTTTGCTGAAGTCCTGCTGAAAACTATCCTGGGGGTGGTGGTCCTCCTTCATATACCTGCTTTTTTTGTGTTTCCCAATTGGAAGTGGGGCTAGTTGCAGCAAGTGAGTAAAATGCCATTAGGGGTGGGTGTAGCTTGCCTTTAGGAGATCCTAGGCCCAATCCCTAACATCTTTTATTTCAGAAGTTCAGGTATCAGGGAATATGGTAGACCCTGGACAGGCACTGCACGTCAGTATAGACAACACTGGGCTAGTTTGACTTGGTATAAGATATAGGTAGGTAGCCGTGTTGGTCTGCCATAGTCAAAACAAAAACAAAAAATCCTTCCAGTAGCACCTTAGAGACTGACTAAGTTTGTTATTGGTGTGAGCTTTTGAAAGCTCATACCAATAACAAACTTAGTTGGTCTCTAAGGTGCTACTGGAAGGAATTTTTTTATTTGGTATAAGATGTCTTCCTATGGAATCAAAAGTGGTTCTTCCCACTTTCTCAGAAAGCCCCACTTATTTTGTGTGTGTTCTTTCATCTACTGCCATAAGTTTTCTAGTATAGAAAAAGTGCTGCCCCACACTTAAAAAGGACAGCACTGGTCATGATTTTAAAAGCCTAACAACCTGTGAATCCAGAGGATTGCTGAGCTGTTAAGCTAGTTTTACAAATGTCGCCACATTTATTAGTGCCTCATTATGAATTGTCTGCTTGCCTTCCAAATGAGTAAAATCCTCTATGTGTTTACAGTTTTGCTTTGTTTTTGTTTTTTAGTAGAGGGCAATTAATGACTCCTGGTTAAGAAGGCTTCTGATATCTGTTGCCTGCAGGCATTGCCCATGGGAGGAGTAACACTTAGAGTGTTGCTCCTCAGGACTTTCTTGAAGAATTGGATCCTGGCTTATCTGATGGTGGTGAGAAAGGAGTTGTCCTCTTGCTGGTGGGATGGAATGAGAAACGGGGAGGAACACAGCTTAGCTGTCACTAATGTCCTCATCATGCATTAATGGACCAGGTTCATTGATTTCATTTGGCAATGATGGGAATTCCTTCATGTTGATGCCGTGGGGAGATGTTGCTGATACTGGGCTAGATGGACCATTTGGTGTGACAGCTCTTTTATAAGCTCAGACAGCATCCAGTCTAGCAGAACGAATATGACCTACATTCCATCGCAAGACCAGAAGCAGCAAGCCAAGTAGGATGGTTGTGCTAATTTCAACAACAAAATGGGTGGCCCAGATAGGTTCCATGTTTGAATATGTTTATTTAGCAAACAGAGCTTCATCTATTCCTTTGCCCTCCATGCCCATGAAACTGTATCTCCCTTAAATGATCTCTCAGAAGCTTCAATAAAAAGGAATCTTTCTGACAGCTGTGCAATCATAATGGATTTCATTGACTTTCCAGTGAATAAAGTTTGGGATGACAGTTCGGTTGCACATCTGGTTTAATCCTGTTATCTTTTCCCATTCCTAAATAACAAAGATTGCAGCAATGCAAATGAAAAGAGTAGAAAGTGCTGCGTTTATGGCTTCATTTGTGCACAACAGATGATGCACAACAGAACTACCTGGGATAGCTCAGTTGGTAGAGCATGAGACTGTTAATCTCAAGGTCATGGGTTTGAGCCCCATGTTGGATGAAAGATACTTGCATTGTAGTGGTTTGGAATAGATTACCTTTGTGGCCCCTTCCAACTCTATAATTCTAAGGCTCTCTTCCTCTGTTCTTCTTTCCAAGGTACTCTATTATAATTCTGATCATCAGTCTGTACACTCCCTTAGTTTATATTTCATGCCATTGAGTCTTTTGTGTATGTTTTGGTTTGTTTCTGGCTATTTGGGTTTCCCCCCACTTTGTCCAGGGCCCTTTTCTAATTAATATATTCTAATTATTCTTCTTGTTAAGATCTTCCCTTTGTGTATGTGTGGTGCTGTTTTCGGTTCAGCTCTGTGAGCAGATTCAAATCAAAATGGAGCAAATCATCAGACTTGGGAGTTCTGATTTTATAATTTCCTGCTTAAAATGATATTGAAAAATAATACATGAAAAATGATTGACCACTCTGGGTTTTTTTTTTCTTTTTAAAATTTTAAACCAATTAGAAATAAACACAATTCAATTCATTCTAAAACTTGGTTGTTCATATGCCATTTTAGGACCAAGCAAATTAAATGAAAGCTACAGTGGGCATTCCTTGACTGTCAGCTGTTTCATTCCTTAAAGAGGAATCTTCTATATAAGGTGCATAAGCCCTTTGTTAGGGCTATGACAGTTACCATAAAGCTCTTAGGGGTATTATTCAGCTGATAGATCACGCATTCCTGCTGAATCATTTTGCATTTCATATTGAAGAGGCGGCAGAGATTCCCACCCCCCACCCCCAGAAAAATGCCGTAGGTTCTGAAACATTATTAGAGGATAATATCATTACAGTGAACATCCTCTGTTAATTTCCTGAGTACTTCCTCCATGTGAATTTATTTTGTCTCATATAAAACAGTATCGCACACGCACGCACACAACCTTGCTTAAAGGTATATTCACACTCCTTGCTTAAAACCCTATTTTGTCACTAATCATTAATTTTTTTGCCACACCTGATGGGTCATCTGCAGAAGGCTTCAGTTTTGTAATCCTTTGAAAGCCTCCAACAGAGAGCTGAGAGCTGGGAAGGAAAAGAGCTTGGAAATGATGGGTTCAGGGACAGTTTGATGACACAGAAAGGCAGGGGTAAGGAGCTGTGTTTGGGCTACCATTTCCATGATTCCTGACCACCCACCATGCTAGTTGGGGATCATTGGTTTAACCACACTTGAGCTGTCACAGGTTCCCCATCCTAGCAAAAGGGTGGGATGGAGGAGAAACAAGCTATTTTCTTGCATTTACCAGGTCTCTTGACATACATTAATTGAGGGGCCAATCCTATGCACATTTACCAGGGAGCAAACCCGCTGGGCATAGTAAGACTTGAGTCAGAGGACTGGGCTGTAAAATGCATAACCATTGCCTGTCTGCTTTGCTTTAACTACAGTGGTACCTCAGGTTAAGTACTTAATTCGTTCTGGAGGTCCGTTCTTAACCTGAAACTGTTCTTAACCTGAAGCACCACTTTAGCTAATGGGGCCTCCTGCTGCTGCCGCACCACCGAAGCACGATTTCTGTTCTCATCCTGAAGCAAAGTTCTTAACCCAATGTACTATTTCTGGGTTAACGGAGTCTGTAACCTGAAGCGTATGTAACCCGAGGTACCACTGTATTTCCATGCAACGTTGTCTGATTTAATCACTTAAGAATAGATATAGTCATGTGCTGGATTGAAATTAATACCTCTATGTTTGAAAACCTCTACATAAAATGCAAATAATGTAGGGAAGAGCTCTACAGCCTCCTGTATCTTCATCCTTGATTTTATTTGAAGCTGCCTTTTTTCTGTTGATCCAACTAGTGTCATATTGTTTACTCTTGACAGGAGTGCTCCAGAGCCTTGGGGCAGATCAAGGTCTTTCCCAGTCCTGCTTTTTAATTGTTTGTTTATATCCCTTAAGGCAGGGGTCAGCAAACTTTTTCAGCAGGGGGCCGGTCCACTGTCCCTCAGACCTTGTGGGAAGGGGGAAAAAGAACGAATTCCTATGCCCCACAAATCACCTAGAGATGCATTTTAAATAAAAGCACACATTCTACTCATGTAAAAACACGCTGATTCCAGACCGTCCGTGGGCTGGATTTAGAAGGCGATTGGGCTGGATCCAGCCCCCGGGCCTTAGTCAGCCTACCCATGCCTTTAGGTAAAAGAGGTGTGTATATCCATGCAAATTAACTGTGAAAGATCTCAGGTCCTGTTCCATGCCCATTTTTCACTTATGACCTTGCCATCTAGGCAGTGTGTCTCACTGATTCCCCCTCTATAAATAAATAAATAAATAAATCCACAAAACAAACCTCTAAACCTGGTCCAGGATACAGCATTGCATGTCATTTTAACATACATATGCAGAATCAGACAACATCTATTTAAATACACTGCAAAGTTTTGATGTAGTGTCTTTGTGTGCATAACGATAGTATATAGTATGTGGCTTACCCAAATCTGACTTTTTTCATGTGACCACTTAAAGTGATAACTCATGCTTGCTTTGTCACTGAAACATGTATATTGTTTGACAGGTACATTCATTGAGCTCTATCTGGGGCAGCTGACTTGGGACATCAAGGCAACCAAACCTTCATATGCATGTAGTAATTGAAATTACTTGTATGAGAAGCGTAGTTCTGAAAATCAGCTTGTTTGGAAAGTGTGTGTTAGTATGACCTGGGTCATATTAAAGAACTAAATTGTCTTTCCACATTCTCACTAGGGTCTACTTTATATTTCTACAGGGATGCTCTCTGGAAATATTTGAAAAGCTGTTTCCTTAATGGTTCTGTTTCAAGCTTACACTGTTCAATTTCAGCTTTTTACTTGCTGCTTTGAAAGCTCCTGATGTAAGAATACTTGCCATAAAGAAGCACCAATATCTGAAAATGCATCTGTTTCCTTTTGCAGATGTCATGATATCTCAGCTGGGACCAGTAAGAATGGACAAATGTTTAGTGTGTTGCACTAAAGCAAGAATTGATACAGCATCCTTTCTTATCTGTACAGCAGGTCCCACCAGATTCTATTTCAATAAAAGGAGAAGTGGTGATCCAAGTCAGATGATAGCAACTGCTATTTTTAAAAGAGATTGAGTAAGAAGTCAAATGATGTACCTGCTGGATCATAGTGTTGATTACTGAACCAACTCGCTGACTTTCAAGTCCTTGGGGTGTGTGGTTTATTTTCCTCGAATTTCAAGCCAACTCCAGCAAATGAACATGTTTGTTCTTTCTTTTTAATAAGTAAATACGTTCTGCAATTTAAATGTTCAGTACAAATTAGCTGGCATGTCATGGCTCTCGCCCAAATCTGCAATTTGAAGGTCTATAAAGTTTCAGTGACCCATGTTTGGCCGAAGCTCTGTTTGGGGTGGGGCATGGAATGGAGAAATTGGTATTATAGCTGGTAGAGGCGCACCTGAATCTCGGGCAGAAGTATTTCACAAATTTACTATGTGATCCTTTTAATGACAGGAACTGAAGCTGGGATCTTATACATATGAACCATGTGCTCAGTGTTCCCTCCCCAGCTTGGGTCATGAAAGACATGGTATTGTACAAATTAAAGGAGTTGTGGCACTTCTAATGCTTAAACATGCTTTAGCGTACAGTATTTCCAACACAACCACAATCTTCCAAGTGCAAAGTGTTCATAATAAAATGTCTGCATGTTCTGGTTATTTTCTTAGAGATCACTTCTGCCAATGGCAGGCAAGCTTTATTTCTAGTTGTCCCAACTCTTAAGCATATTGTTTGGTGTTTGAGACAGCCTAAGTTAGGTAAGCATAAAGGTAGAAGCAACAGCACAATTATCTATATGTCTACTCAGAGATAAGTCCCACTGAGCTCTGTGGGTCTTTCTTCCAGGAATATGGACATAGGGTTGCAGTTGAATAAATCTCATGAATTTATAAAAGACTTGTATCTTTTTATTATATTTAAATTACATTAGTCTCCTCACACGATAATTATGTATGAGGCTTTTAGGAAACCCTAGGCAATTCACTTATTGTAAATGGTTTGTTTTTCTTTGGGGGAAAATGTTTTGAAATCTAGCACTTCCAGCTAATGCAGTTACATGAAAAATTAAATGTGTTTTTATGGGATCTTCATAGTTCTTAAAGGCTTTCTGTTTCCTTAGAGAGAAAGAAAAATTCTAGTGAGAGGACTTGTTTCCTCATTTTCTTTCCAGGTACTGGGCCGTATTTATCTATACAGAGTGTCCTCTGCGCTTTCTTTGGCACTTCTTGGAAGTGTAGACTATGATCCGGAAGAAGCAGAAACAACATAGGGCACCCCAAACAAAGCATACACCTTGGTTTCTAGATCTGTCAAGTTAAAGACTGAGCTGAGATTTGAACTAAGAGTTTCCCAGATCCTGCTATTAGCCGCTGTATTACACGGGTTCTCTCCTTGGGTAGAGCTAAAATGAAGTAGTCACTTTAACTATGGAATTTCCTAAGAGGGGACAGTGTGCCCACCAGTACCTCCATGATGTCCATGCAAATGTCTCCATAAGTATCCCCACATCTATCAAGCAGAAGAGAGTGCTTCTTCTTCCTGTTCATTTCCTGCTTGACATCCAAGATATCTATTTTTAGGATCCACCCTATTCTTCTAATGATAAAGTGTTTTAACTGGTTTTATTTATGCATTTTTACATTGTTGTCACCCACCCTGGGACCTTATGATGATACAGATTTATGGCATCTAAATCCTCCTCCTAAAACACAGACAGCAGTGCATCCATTAACGCAGGTATCCCCAACCTTCAGCCCCCCAGATGTTTTGGACTACAATTCCCATCATCCTTGACCACTGGTCCTGTTAGCTAGGGATCATGGGAGTTGTAGGCCAAAACATCTGGAGGGCCGCAGGTTGGGGATTGGCCTGCATTAACAAAACAGTATAATCATTAGTATAATAAAAAGGGTAAAGTTCAGAAAATAGTCTTACTAATTCTGCCATCCTCCATATACAAGTGACTCTTTAGCTTAATTGACTAAATATGCCATAATGCTATCATTATCAGTTGTCCAGCAAACTTACTGCAATCAGCAGAGCAAGATGCAGTTTTCGGTGGTGCATGAGAACAGGCTTTGTAATAAGCTTTTTGCATTAACAGATTGCTGTAAGTCAGCAGCCTGGCAAGGAATAATTAGTGAACAACATTGGAGTGATGTGAAATTAGCACCAAGAGCCCAGTTATCATTTGTTTTTGAGGAGTGGCTTGCTGCAGCTGGTCTTTTGCCCAATTACTCAGAGGCTTTGCACATGAGTCTCTGAAATCATCCCTGGATAAAGGGATCAGACAAATATCAAATGGTAAATATGTTTACATGGAAGGAAGGATCAAAGTATGAAATTTTGATACAGGAAATTGTCTGATCATCGAATCCAAAGCAATTGTTCCTACGGTGTCAGCCCAACTTTGTTTGACTTGCATTTTGTTTATTTGCAAAAGCTTTTCTCTTTCACTGCTAATTTATTTATTTTTTAAATAGGATAAACAGTACATTAAGTTCTCACTTACCATTGTGTCTACCTTCTAGTGAGATGGCAGTCTGCTATGGAACCTTTGAAAAATCTTTCCTCCCCCTTGTCCCTTTCTTTGCCACCTTGCACCTGTTATATCCTTTTACAGTCAAATTATCTGCAGTATTTGTATTATTATTATTTATTATTAATATAATGTTAGTCACTTTATCTTGCCCAGGGCAACCCAAAGCAGCTTACAGCCAAACAAATAGACCAACAAACCCCATATAGATACATTAAAACCAAGAGGAAAGAGAAATAGAAACAGGGAGCCACTGCAGGAAAGGGCCTGCCACACATATACTGCAGATACAGTACAGTTGTACCTCGGGTTACATACGCTTCAGGTTACAGACGCTTCAGGTTACAGACTCCGCTAACCCAGAAGTAGTACCTTGGGTTAAGAACTTTGCTTCAGGATGAGAACAGAAATCGCGTGGCGGCGGCGCAGCGGCAGCGGGAGGCCCCATTAGCTAAAGTGGTACCTCAGGTTAAAAACAGTTTCAGGTTAAGAACGGACCTCCAGAATGAATTAAGTTCTTAACCCGAGGTATCACTGTATTGGGAAGAAGCTTTGAACAGCTTCAGGGTGCCACTCAAACTCCTCTCCTCTCCAGCTGCCAATCAAAGTCTCAATGAATAATTTGAGTGGGACAGAGGGCAGTTTCCCCTGTCCCTTCTAGGAAGCTTTTGTGCACTGGCTCCAAACAACATAGTTTTTCCCAGTGCTGTTTTGGCCTTGCCTGCTTGACCTATGAATCTGATAGCTTTCTAAGCCAGTGGTGTGGAAACACAGGCCCTGGGCCCCAAATGTAGACCTCCCTGACGCACTCCTCAGGCTGCACTCTTCACAGGCCTGGCTCCCCCCCCCAAGCCTTTTTTATTTTTTGCCTTGCATCATATTTCAAACTAGTGTTTTAGGGAGGCTTCCTATTGCTGTAAGTGAATTGCAGCCACACCAGTTCATCTGTCCTTTTACTTTCTCTTTAATAATGGCTATCCATGCAGGATGCCCCATTGGGTGAGTTTGATGGAGTTCAGTGGTTCAATGGAGACAACACTTCTTTCTTGGATCAGATGTAATTTGAAAGGAGCCAGAAGTGTGCTTTCCCCACTTTTTCTGTGCTCCCTTAGCTTCTTAGGAGGCTGTAGGCAGGGATGGGGAACAATGGTCTTCCAGTTGATGTTGGACTCCAACTCCATTGTCTCTTGCTGGGGGTGCTGGGAGTTGCTATCCAACAATATATGGAAGGCTGCAGGTTCCCCACCTCCTGAAAGAAGCATTCGGGTGATGGAGGGAAAGGGTTATCGGGGAGATCAGCAAGGGTCTACCTCCTCCCTGTCACCTAGATTTAGAACTTTGCAGGGGACAGCATACCACTCCTTTCCCATAAGAGGGGTTTGTAGTTTCCCCAAGGGCCACCATGCCTTTCATCGTGGTGCTTTATCCTCATCCCAAATGACACTTTCCAGGCCCAAGGCAGTCTGGGAAGGGGAAACAAAATGGTGGCTGGAGACACCAAAGAAGAACAACTTTGCCAGCTTGGTTATGGCCATTGCCACTTCTATAGGCAGCAGCAAAGAAGTAATTAAAAAAAAGGCCTACTACCACCTTACCACCTCTTTCTATCATTAGCCCAAAGGTGATGAATTTAGGCACACATTAGTATGATAGGACCAAATAATCAGGGTAGCATTTTAATTCGGCCCTAGAATGAGGTCTGTTAGCTATATGTGTTGCGGAGATGTGAGGGAAGCTAGAAATAAGTTTATTGAGAAATGTTTTCTCTGCTGGTGTGTGTGTGTGTTTGTGTAGCTTTGTTTTAATGAATTTTTGAGCCTTATGTTAGATCTTGTTTACAGCATTAACGTTAGTGTGTCATTGTTCAGGCTGATGGCCCTGCCGCATGCCATTCTCGGAAGTTCTGTCGGTGTGAAGCCCTGTGTGGATAAACTGCTCAGAGACATTCGATATGGCTATATTTAGCCCATATAAAATGTTGTACCTAATCCCCTTCCGCCAGCTTCTCAAATAACTGTTCACTTGGCTCCAGGAAGGCTCATGTAACTATTTGTCTCTTGTCTGATCGAAAGGAAGACTGGGGGCCGGCGGGGGGGGGGGCGGTGCGGGGAGACACAAGTAAAGAGGCTAAAAATAGGCAAATGCCTGTTGTTAGCAGGCTTATTTTAGGTGTATGATTCCATTTGAAAGCAGGAAAGATATGGAGGCTGAGGGGGCTAGGATAGCGATGGACGTGGATCGTTATTTCAGATCTCCTCATTCAACCATGAATTTGGAATTGATGTAAAGCAGTCTTCCTCAACCTGGAGCCCTCCAACAGACTCCAACCAATTTTCCCTTCTTTCTAGTTGAGAACCGCAGGCCAGTCAGATAAACCGGACACTCTGGGTAGACAATATTGTGCCTTCCAGATGTTGTGCAACTGCAGAAGCAGCTGATGCAGCACCAGTCTAACGTGCTTTGGCTGACCCATTAGCAAATGATGGACAGCCATGGCATTTTTCACCAGCTAAAGTTTCTAAACCATTTTTGATGATGTTAATTAATAGATTAACATCATTTTTAGATCAGCTTATTTTAACCTGGTGCCCTTCAGCTCCCACTACCCTTGAGCTTTGGCCATTCTAGCTGGCGCTGACAGCATCTGGTGTTCAACAAAACCTGAAGGGACACAGTTTAGCTATCCCTTCCCCAAAGCCTTCCATGATACAAGGTGTGAAATTGTCTTACCATTTGTACAAATCATCTAAATATTCCATATTTGTCTCCTTACTTCATGCCCTCCTATTATCCCTAATGTAGCTTTTGATTTTCTTTGGTTTTTCTTAGGTACTGCTATGTGGATACTGGTTAGCAATGACTGATGTGGAATCTACATATGCAGATTTCATTGCTTCTGGGAGAACTGGGAGAAGAAATGCCCTTCACGATATCCTTGTGTCCTCTGCAAGTGGAAATTCTAGTGAACTATCCTTGAAGTTATCAGAACTTGATATAAACAAAACTGGTAAGTACTAATCTGAAAGGTTAAGAGAAAAATCATTAATAAGTCTGCAAGGGACATCATTTATGGAAACAACATGCTGGACTTTAATGGCTTTTCACATTTATTGTTATTAATTTATTTACTTTTTTAAAAAAAGTCTTACCTGCTCTCTTCACCATAAGGTTCCAAAGCAGGCTACAAAAATTTAAAATTCAGTATTAAAAATTAGTCTTTAGCTGGTTTGTATATGAGGGCATTTTATGTACTTCTATCTAGTGCAAGGCCATAGCAGAATAGTAGACTAGGTTCATGAAATATGTTGCTGTATAAAAAGGACAATATCTCCTCTGCTTTTTTGAGTTAGTGCAGGCTACCACAACCCACCTACAGTATGCTAACTTCCCCCTTCAAAAACAGATGGATTGTCATTTAGCCTTTTAGGTGGCTGGTTAGTTTTGGCTAAGCTGGTGGGCCTATATTAGAGAAATATATAATAAAAATGTGCTTTGAGGAGTGCAATTGATAACCCTGGTTTACCAGCTAAGACTAAACCCACACTATCCATTTAAAACACTATTATACCACTTCAAACAGTACATCCATGTACAGCTTGCTAAGAGTTGTGGGGAGACCCCTATTCCTTTCACAGATCCTACAGTTCCCAAAAAACTCTCAGCACTCATTACAAACTACATTTCCCAGGATTCTTTGGGGAAGCCATGTCTATTAAAGTTGTATACTAGTACTTTAAATGTATGGTGCAGTTGTGGCCTAACGCATCCCATCAGTGCAAGGATTTCTGTCTGTGATTTCCTTCCTCTCCTCTCTCCTCTCTTGCTCTCTCCAGATCTGCTCTGGAGGGTTGGGAGAACCCCCAGAACAGATTTCGGGGACACACAGGAGGAGGGGTGGAGTTGCATTGCACAAGCAGATTCCCTTGCACTGATGGAAGGAGTTAGTTGGATACCACTCAGTCTTTCCAGATTCTACGAAGGAAGTTCTCTTCCCCCACCCTAATATCTCCACAATGGACAGGAGCTCTGTGATACGGAGAAAGTTTCATGGTCTTAATAAGAAGCACTTAAGTCAATCTGCTCGGCACAGGATTGGGGAAACTGTTGCTGTGCAGAATGTCATTGAGTGTTCTCATTGCTGACCAATGGCCATGTTGGCTTGAGCTGATGGGAGACGGTCTCCAACAACACCTTAGCAACTCAGAACCATCTACCATGAAGCTAACATACCCCAGGAAATCCTACCCGCAGAGCAATGATTTGGGTTTCTGGAAATTTTTGCATTGGAAATTTGCATCAGAATTTCCTTTTAGTTTTCAATTTCCTGATACCCTAGAGAGCGATCCAATTTGGCATGTTTATTTTGCTTGTATTTAGCAAACACAGCTAAAAACTGTGAAACTGCCAAGCTTGCCTAATACTGTATTTGCAGTTGGCATCCATTGATTCCTACTAATGAACTTATGAAACATATTTTCCTTTTTACATTTTCCATCCACATCACTGCAGCAGAGTAGCCTTGTAATTACGGTGGGGACAATACTTGTCGGGTCCTGGGTTTATTTGGCCACTTGCTCCATGGGGACTCTCTAGGTAAGAAGGCATGTACAGGGAGCAAAGGGCAAACGCCTTCCCTTTCATGCCATTCTCGCATGCCTCTGCGAGGTTTCTATACTCTTAGGTACCATAAAGAGGAATGCAGAGGTGTGAGGCAACCCTCCCCGCGCTCAAGGGACAGAGCTGCAGCAGGGAATAAAATGACATTTTATTTCTATCTGCTATTTCCCATGTGTGGGGGTGCGAATATTGGCTGTGTTACTGTGTCTGAAAAAACTTGTTTCTATTAAACTGACACAAGTTATGACAGCTCTACCTAAGCATGGAATTTCTTGGTGTAATAAAGGTTGTATGGGAAGTGGCTGAAATCACCTCCCAGTTCCTGGGAACAGCTTGCGGAGAGATCCACTAGTGAATATTTGCAGAGTGGTTGGAATATGAGCGCAAAAGAGAATTCGTCCCTCCTGTGGGATTCTATTTGCCATAACATAAATGCCATGTTCTTAATTTTTCTGAATGGTACTGGGGAAAAGCTAAGGGTTTTCCCATCACTCCTTTGATGCCAGTGTAGTGTAGTGTAGTGGTTAAGAGTGGTAGACTTGTAATCTGGTGAACCGGGTTTGCGTCTCCGCTCCTCCACATGAAGCTGCTGGGTGACCTTGGGCCAGTCACACTTCTTTGAAGTCTCTCAGCCCCACTCACCTCACAGAGTGTTTGTTGTGGGGGAGGAAGGGAAAGGAGAATGTTAGTCGCTTTGAGACTCCTTTGGGTAGTGATAAAGCGGGATATCAAATCCAAACTCTTCTTCTTCTTCTTTTAAATAATAATAATTCTAGCAGCTAAATACAATAAGCTGGATGGCATACACAGTTGCATGAGTGCATGGACCTTCACAGTTATAACATGACATAATGCTTACGTCTCAAGCAATGTACATCCAAGTGTGAAGTACATCACACGTTTCTGTATACCCACAGAACTTCCATTCTTCTTTATGTACTCTAAATTAGCTAGTTACCAGGCACATTTTTTAAACTCACTGACTATTTAAGAAGCCAAACCAAACACCCATCCATGTCTTTCAGTGCCATGGAATTTGCAGGCTTAAACTAGATTAGTCTGGAGCATGGGTAGGCAAACAAAGGCCCGGGGGCCGGATCTGGCCCAATCGCCTTCTAAATCCAGCCTGCGGACGGTTCTACATGAGTAGAATGTGTCCTTTTATTTTAAATTCATCTCTGGGTTATTTGTGGGGCATAGGAATTTGTTCATTCCCCCCCCCCAAAAAAAATATAGTCTGGCCCCCCACAAGGTCTGAGGGACAGTGGACCGGCCCCCTGCTGAAAAAGTTTGCTGACCCCTGGCTGGAGGGTAGGACCCGTACCAACGACTTCAAGTTACAAGAAAGGAGATTCCAGCTAAACATCAGGAAGAACTTTGACAGCAAGAGCAGTTCAACAGTGGAACGGACTCCCTCAGGAGGTTGTGGATTCCCCTTCCTCGGAGGTTTTTAAGCAGAGGTTGGGTGGCCATCTGTCATGGATGCTTTAGCTGAGATTCCTGCATTGCAAGGGGTTGGACTAGATTACCCTTGGAGGATCCCGTCCAACTCTATGATTATGTGGTCTGGATGTTCTTTCACCACTGCTTAATTATTATTGTTTCCTTACAGAAGGGGAAGGAGATGCACAGAGAAATCCCACTGAGCAAACTGGGGAAGCCCAGGGGGAAACAGCAAAGCAAGAAAGTTGACATCCTACTCTGACCGACAGCCGCAACTGTGGGATGTTTTCGAATTGCAAAAGCCTATTGGGAAAAAGGTATTTTGTGAGCAAGCTGATTGAACACAAAATGAAAATGGATGCGCCTCGTTCCTGGGAGCTGCCCGGTCCAATGCTGAAAGGGGCAAAGGAGGCTGTAGCAGCAGACAGAACTTTCTCTACCTCTGTTAGCAATGGTTGAGACTTGGTTGCTCATCTCGAGACTCTCTCAACATGGATCTCACCACAAATGACCACTTGATGAAATGCTCGTAGGAAGTAGAGCAAACTACATCGTGTAGCAAACGGCCCTCAACTCACCAGAGGCTTGAATTGCATTGTATGACAATGGCTCCAGTGATCTTCAGAGGTTGTCTGACCTTCAGAGGGTGTTCACCTATTAAAATCACCTGTCAAGGAAGCACCGTTGGTTTGTTTTTTTAAGAACTCTGCTTCTGTGTTTTATATTGTACAGTTTAGATGCGCCACACTGCCCCTTCTCAAAATGCTTATGAAGGCAACTTCTGTGACTGTGATTTTTTTATACCACTTGTTTTAAAAGGGCTAGGGTTTTATTTTTGCATAGTGTGGTGGGTTGTGCACATGATAAGATTATCAAATCAGCTGCTAACCTGATGAAACTGCATTCTTTCATTTATAAGAACATACAGTGTAATTAACGTATAGTCTGGTGTGTCTTGTTGTTTTCTCAGTACAGTTTGGTCACTTTGCTTGTAGATGGTTGGAAATCCAAGATTCAGACAGAATCTTTTATTTAATCTCATCCCTTAGGGAACTGGCCTTTTCCACTAAAAAGCCAAAAAAACAAGCATGATGTTAGTGCTGAGGTTTTAAGAGCAAACGTATCAGTACAACTTTTTTTTTAAAGGAGAAATAATATGTTGGGAGCTAATGAAACAGAAGCCCCAGAAATACTTGTGCCCTGAAATGAAACATAAATTTATTGTAGTGTTTAGAACTGGGGTCACCTTTTCTCTCAGCAGCTGAGATTGGAGTTAAACATGAATATTCCTGTGGCAATCAAGTGGAGCAGCAATCACAAGTCCCCCTTCCCATCCCAATTTGTTTTCTTTATTTTTATTTTTAAGTGATGTCCTGTTTTCTTCTTGTTTCATATGTTATGCACTTTTTTAAATGTTTATAAACTTTACTAAAGGACTAGTGTAATTTTGCTTTCTAGTAAATTTGAACGTTGGTTAATGAAACAACCTTTACTGTTGTGGCCACGGCTGTTTCTACAATATATACATATTGTGGTTAGTTGTCACTTAGAGGTTTTTTTGTGTGTGAGATGTGTAAACTCTCTAATCAGTATTGAGTTGAGTAATTAGTGTTGAATAAATAACAAACCCAGCAGTATGTTTATGGCTCGTTAGCACAGTTTGCTCCTGCTACACCTCTAGTCTATTTAGAAGGTCCTTTCCTTGATGCTTAACTAGCTATCAGACTCCTATTTTAATTGAAGAACAGTCCACTTATGGTTGAGGTGTGACTTTAAACATGCACAACCTAATTAGAAATGTGTTTTCCATTCTGGTGACCTGCTTCTCTTATGTTTCATTTCATCTTTACCGTCACATATGCATACATTTTTAAATAAGAACACTAATTGTATTAGACAGAGATCAATAAAAGTGACAAGTCTGATACACGAGTTTGGTTTCTAGGAAAGCTTCCATGATGCATATTTGACATGCATGTGTAAAGTAGGTGGAAGAGAGATCTTAGTCCACTGGCCAATTTTTTTGAAAAACAATTCAGTGCCTGCTGGTTGCTGAGATTTTTTGCCAGGAATGCTTGACTGGGCACTTATATTTTTTAAGGAAATGTGCATTGTTGGGATCACTCAAGACAGATTAATTTATGCCAACTATTAAAGAGAACTTGAGTCTATAGAGTATGTGTGTATATTAAATTTATAAGCAAATCACAGAGATTCTAAGGTGTGGGAGCTGTGGACAATAGTGGCATGGGAGATACGGAAGGAAGAAACAACACATTCAGGCTGAGAGGTTCCTGCCCAGTAGACCTCATGTTTCTCAAAAGGTGGCAGGGGAGAAGAAGCAGTGGGCAACTTAAGAAAATCCAAGAGGTAGGATTGGTTTGACAGGAAGGGAAACAACTCAGGTTGGTATACAATTTTGAGTATCTTTGAGCAACAGATTAAAGGAGTATGGAGTCCCAATAACATGAGTTACACATTGGTGAGAGGTTAAAGTCTCTCAGACTAGTCTGGCTATACAGACCTGGGATGCAAGTATAGGTCTCAGGCATCACACACCATTCTGAGTTCCTTCCTCTCTGTCATCTGTTAAGTCACTCTCTTTCTAGTTCTCTCTGCAGTCTTCAAAACTCTGCAATCAGAAGACACACACACAGAGAGAGAGAGAAGGAGCAGCTACTACGGGCAACATTTTGAGCAGCAGGAAGTTCTACAGCATGTTGTTGGACTGCGACTTCCATCAGCCCCAGCCAGCACGGCCAATAGGGATAATACCAGTTGTAGTCCAACAACTGCCAGAGGACCACAGGTGGGCCATCCCTGGCTTATCGGGTGCGTTGAGTTGATTGCTCTGCCAACCTCACTTGATTTGCTCCAGAAGCATTTCCACAATTGTTTTTAAAGCAAAAAAAAAAAAAAAGGTGGGCAAAAGTGAGCAAGTAGAGCCTGATATAAAGGGATTTGCTCAATAGATGCAGATTTTCTCAGTCTACACCTGCAAACATAGTGGATGACTTCTCTAGAGATGCAGAAAGTTGAACCAGCTGATATGGTAACTATTTTCTCTGAATATAGCATAGGTGGCAAAATTGCGACTCTCCATGTACCGGAGAATATAGGAAATTTGAGTGGAGACACACAAAGTAGTCTTACACAATTTTAGCATATTGTATGGATGAACTCTCACTGGAGAACATAAGAAGAGCCTGCTGGATCAGGCCAATAGCCCATCTATTCCAGAATCCTGTTCTCATATTGGCCAACTAGATGCCCATTAGAAGTCTGCAAGCTGAAGCATTCTGCGCACCTACAATTCCCAGCTACTGTTTTTCAGAGGCATACTATGACAGTAGAGGTAGAACGTGGTCATCATGGAACTGAACCATTGCTTGGACCCCAGGTTCTTGCAAACTTGATACTATTTCTACCCAACCCATTCCCAATTTTCAGCTGTGAAGTTTAATGAATAGGCAAGTAGAAACAAAAACAGATGGAGAAATAGAAAATGTTTCAATATATTTTCCTTTTCTCTTTCATAGACGCTAATTGATCCAACTGTCTCGCTTGCAAATACTGTTCCAGGAAAACAGAACAACAGTTGCATACACACAAAAAACAGACTTTCTAGACAGGCCATTTAGTGTTATGTATAGTCCTTGTTCAGAGGAGCTTCAGCTTAGCCTTCGGAGAAATACACTAAGCCCCATAGCTGGAATAAGGTAGATTTACCATATACAGTTGTACCTCGGGTTACATATGCTTCAGGTTACATAAGCTTCAGGTTACAAACTCCGCTAGCCCAGAAATAGTACCTCAAGTTAAGAACTTTGCTTCAGGATGAGAACAGAAATCGTGCCACCGCGGCGCGGCAGCAGCGGGAGGCCCCATTAGCTAAAGTGGTGCTTCAGGTTAAGAACAGTTTCAGGTTAAGAATGGACCTCCAGAACGAATTAAGCACGTAACCAGAGGTACTACTGTAATCTGATGGACCTATACTCATAAGTAGCTCTAACTATTGCCATTGGGATTTACTTATAGAATAGAAATAAATGTCACTTCTCAGGAATGTTGTAAAGTAAGTATAATACACACCATTTCATGGGAGCATGTTATATTTATTTAAGGTGTTTCTATTCAGCTACTGTAACCAGAGAGCCCTTAGGCTATTTGCATTCAGAAGCAAACAAAAACAATGCCCAAAATATGCAAGGGTGGTGTGCATGTGGTTTTCTTTCCACTAGAGATTTATCCAACCCTCTGCAGCCTTCCTGGCTGCTTGTGCTGCTTAATCTAGAAAAAAATCCACTGGGAGAAGTTACTTCATGATGCCTTACTCTGGGTTTTGACTGAAGCACAGGCACCTGGGAAGGCTGCTGAGTGCAGACCACTGTTGAGATTATTTGTTACAATATAAGAAAGGACACAAATTTCCCTGGGCCACCTCAGAAGTTCGAGAAGCGCACTGAACGTCCCCCACTCCGCCTTGAGAATGCCCTTTGATTTTTTAAAAAAAAAAACTTACTGTTTTCAATATATAGTACACAGCAGCCACATTCAAATAAGCATGTGAGTAACAATAAAAAAAACGCAACACAATGTCAGGTTGCTCACTATGTACACATACAGTGGTGCCTCGCAAGACGAAATTAATCCGTTCCGCGAGTCTCTTCGTCTTGCGGTTTTTTTCGTCTTGCGAAGTACGGCTATTAGTGGCTTAGCGGCTATTAGCGGCTTAGCGGCTATTAACGGCTTAGCAGCTATTAACGGCTTAGCGGCTTTAAGAAAAAGGAAACAAACTCGCAAGAACTCGCAAGACGTTTCGTCTTGCGAAGCAAGCCCATAGGGAAATTCGTCTTGCGGAACGACTCAAAAAATGGAAAACTCTTTCGTCTTGCGCGTTTTTCGTCTTGCGAGGTACCACTGTATCAGCATTCAGAAAAGGAGGGGCAATACAGAAAGATCTTGGCACAGAAGTCAGTGCTACAAGACAAAGATGAGACCAACTGTTGGTGCAAAAAAGTGTCTTGGTGTCTCCATAGCCACAGGCCTTCCACTGATCCAGTTCAGACAGGCTTTGTGCCAGCCTGATGCTGTCAGTAATTTTCCCCCCCCTGATAGAGCTATATTCCAAATGTGGTTGTACCAGCTTTCTGGAGGATAAAGTCAGATGACTTACTCCGTGTGGCTACTAAGAGCTAAGTCATCAAAACTTGGGGCCCTAGAAGAGCTAGCAAAGGTGATTTAGGATCCTGATGGGCAGCAATTCCCAGTAAGATAAAAAGAAAAAAGCCAAATTCAGCACCATAGGGATAGGGCCACCATATATGCATTCAAGAACCCCATTTGCTGCATGCCCTGCCCTCCAACAACTGGGAGACAGATTACTATTAAAACATCTTAGGACAACAAGAGTTAAGATGTCAGCAGTACATCACTTTTACCCTTTGATAATTTCCTAATGTGGTTTCTTTTCTCATTCATTGATGGAGAATGGTAAAAATAAGAATAAAGGAGACGTTTGTGGCTCAGCATTAGCAGAGGTGCTCCAGAGAACGTGCTGTTATGGGTTGGCTTTGAAAGGCAATGTGTAGAGGCAACTCCCCTGGAGACTGTTTATTCGTGTCAAGGCCCATTTCCTTGTTTCATCATGAAGCCCCATGTCGACAACAGAAGGCGCTGCCTACCACAATCCACAGAAGCTTCTCCAGGATGGTTACCGAGTCCTCAGAGACCTTCTGAGCTTAATGAGCATTGCGTTATTATTAACATGTTGGTTTTGTGAAGGCCCTCCCTTCCTGAACAAAGCTTTTCTTTATAGAATAAACACTGCAGTATACACACTGGTTGCTCTTTACACGCCTCATTTGTCGTTCTGTCCAACCGCAGCTAAGGGCCACACAACATATGGCATTAATTGCATGTAAGCTCTGCCCACTGCAGGGAAGGGGGCAAGCGAACAGGAGTTTCTCTGCATTGGCTAATAAGGTTGGGGGCTGGGGGCTGTAGTGGGGGAGGGAAAATAGTTAACCTTCTCTTGTGCTTCCTCCTGCTTCTCCTACTCCTAGGGCAGCAATCTCCATTTTTTGAAATGTGCCTGTTAATTGCTCACATGCAGTGAAGTTCCAATCTATTCAGGCTATATCTCAGCCTTTCCCCACCTGATACCCTCCAGGTGTTTGGGGCTACAATTCACATCATCCACGGTCATTGGCCATGCTGACTAGGGCTGGTGGTCTTTGGGAATCCAAAGCAGCTGTAGATCACCAAGAAAGGAGAAAGCTGCTTAACTTGTTCCAATCTAGAGCTCTCCATGAGCTTCGGTATTTAAAGGTATACTGTGATGACTACGAGGAAGGCACTTGACTTTCTGAAAGGGTCCTTCTGTAATACATAAAGCTGTACGAATAATGAAAATATACCCTCCATTAACGAAACTTCACATTTCGCTTGATTGACTCGAAACAATTTGTATCACATCCTTCATTGCAGTGCTATAGTGCCTTTTACTTTCATGATTAATAATAGAATCACAGAATTGTTAAGGGACCTTGAGGGTCATCCAATCCAACCCCTTGCAGTGCAGTAATCTCAGCGAGAGAATCCCAGGCATATTACTTTCACTTTCATTTAGCGCAATACCAGAGGTTTTCAACATATCCAATCCAAGCATACTGTATCAATAGAGCAGCATGCCCCGAGTAGGACACTATATTTCACTAATCCCAACTGGTAATATAGGTGAAGATAAGTTGAAATGGTTGGATATGTTTATCCTAGAGAAAATAAAATTAACACATGATGTAACAGCCACCTTCAAATATTTGATAAGCTGCTACATGGATGATAGTGCAAATCATCTGTTTTCTATGATTCTGCTGCTACAGAGGGCAGTAAAAAAAAATCAGCCACAGAACCAGAGTAGGCAAACATAAGACAAAAACCTTTGGGGTACAAATATGCCTATTTCCCTTCTTTAAAAGGTTTGGAGTGATGTGCAAATGTGGCAAACTAAACATAAGATAGAAAAAAAATGAGAAAAGAAAAGAAAATTGAGAGGTTTCTCCATCCCTAGATAATCAGGCGCTGTGACACCTGAATATAGAAACTAGGGTTGGGCCAAAAATCCCCAGAAAAAAATATACCATGAATTTTCTCCCTTCTCTCACCAAACTGTTGGAGAAATTCAGTGTACACACCACAAATGAAGAATAGTCAGTGAAATGTCCTCTCTCCAATGAGGTGGAGAATTGCAGCTGCAATTGCATGCCCACTTTTCATTTTCTTTGATAATATTGCAATAATGTTAAAAGAAATTATATTGACCCGTATTCTAACAACATAGTTTTATTGATTCAGTATTAAATTAGTCAAAACTTTCTCAGAAGAACACTGTTGGAAAATTCTTCTGGAGGCCATTCAACAAAACCCTCTCCCCACCTCAAATTTTGCTGTCTGCAAATAGGGTGTAGAATTTAGGGACGCCATTTTTGCTCACATTATGTCAGTATGGAAGATGCAGAAAATTAGAAGCTTATTTCTCATCCATAGTCCTCATTTAGGCAAGTCTAACAAAGTAGCACACACATGCCCCCTAGTGGTTACTATTCCTTTAAAAAATAATTTTTATTTCTTTGAAATCTGCTAACAAGCAATGAAAACTTGCTTTTCACCAGCATAAATTCTTATGGCTGTGTATGATATTTTCTTGCAAATTTATAAAACAGTTCATGTCAATATTTGACAGAACACAAATGGCAAGTTCTTAGTTCTTTTTACCATCAAGAAAGAACACTTGGTGTACTCTAGTAATGACTATTTCTTCTCAGGAGTGTGGCTTTTTTAGATGAAGTAACGATATAGCTGAGTACTTCTAGTTTTCAGTTTTCCTTGCTGTTGATTGCTAGAAAATATGAATAAATTGTATCTAAAATTAGGATGAGTTATCTTTTTGTATGACCTCACTAACTCTTAAGGCTACCATCCTATTCCTAAACTGGGAGTAAACCCTATAAAATTCAATAGGATTTACCTTTGAGTAGGCATGGTTAGGGGACGCGGGTGGTGCTGTGGGTTAAACCACAGAGCCTAGGACTTGCCGATCAGAAGGTTGGCAGTTCGAATCCCTGTGACGGTGAGCTCCCGTTGTTCGATCCCTGCTCCTGCCAACCTAGCAGTTCGAAAGCACATCAAAGTGCAAGTAGATAAATAGGTACCGCTCCAGCGGGAAGGTAAATGGCGTTTCTGTGTGCTGCTCTGGTTTTTCCAGAAGTGGCTTAGTCATGCTGGCCACATGACCTAGAAGCTGTACGCGGCTCCCTCAGCCAATAAAGCGAGATGAGCGCCGCAGCCCCAGAGTCGGCCACGACTGGACCTAATGGTCAGGGGTCCCTTTACCTTTACCTAAGCATGGTTAGGATTGCTCTGTAACCACAACAGGCCACTCTTATGCATACTCTCCCATGATATATATTATTGCACACATTAGTGCACTGTTTCAGTAAAGTGCAATTTACATCAACTCACATAAAAATTCAACTGAACATAATTTCTCCTCCATCATTGGGGGAAACAAAGATAAGATTTCCTATTTTGATACTCAAAATGAAGAGCTAGTACTAGAAGACTATAATATCATGCTGCCATACATCCAGACATGTATGGCGGCCCATATCAGACGTTTTTCGTGAAAAATAGATTTGTGAGATTTTGCCAAAAAAGGCTCAACAACTTTGAAATCACCAACCAATGCTCAGGCCTCTGATCTTTCTAGCCTCCCATGCATTGCAATTTATCACCTCTAACAGCACCCCTTATGCTCTTAAAATGTTGCTTGTCTGCTTACTCATTTAGTTAGTGAAAGCCATGCTTCCCACCAACTGGTGTTGTTTCTCCTTCCTACAGGTACAAATTTAACTTCACCTCACCATCTCTCAC
Organism: Podarcis raffonei; assembly: GCF_027172205.1. Lineage (NCBI taxonomy): Eukaryota > Metazoa > Chordata > Lepidosauria > Squamata > Lacertidae > Podarcis > Podarcis raffonei. The sequence goes on along the minus strand of NC_070608.1, from coordinate 30,512,541 downwards.
CACCTCACCTCATGTAAATATATCTTGTCAGACTGATGTCGACCAACCCAATGTGGTCTGTCATCTCAGGAAACCAGTCTTAAGATATCATCTGAATGGCTTACGTCCTTACAATATTACAACTGACTTTGTCTGCTTACCTACTCAAATAAATGAGTAACTGACATATCCTAAGAGGAATTTTTGCTCCAAAAGGCTAAAGATCTTGAGCATCTGTGTTTTTATTCGTGCTGTGCTAAAAATGTCTCCTGCATTCCCCCCCCCCATTTTTTGTCAGTTAAAGGGGGGGGGATGCATTTGAAAATATCAAAATTGAGACAAAAAATAGTGAAATTCTCTAATTTAGAGCGTCTCCACCCCCATCGTTCTGCCCGGACACTGAGGTTCAGTGCCGAGGGCCTTCTGGCGATTCCCTCACTGCGAGAAGCTGAGTTACAGGGTACCAGGCAGAGGGCCTTCTTGGTAGTGGCACCCACCCTGTGGAATGCCCTCCCACCAAATGTCAAAGAGAAAAACAACTACCAGACTTTTAGAAGACATCTGAAGGAAGCCCAGTTTAGGGAAGCTTTTAATGTTTAACAGACCACTGTATTTTAATACTTTGTTGGAAGCTGCCCAGCGTGGCTGGGGAAACCCAGCCAGATGGGCGGGGTATAATTATTATTATTACTACTACTACTACTACTACTACTACTACTACTACTACTACGGTAGTGGGCAGGGTTTTATTGTGCTTACCTTACCTTTTTTTGCACATAAGTTGTATATAAATCAAATCATTATTATCATTATCATAACATCAAGATGGTCCAGGGGAGTTTGTGAGTATCCTTTCTTTCACTGTGCAATCCAGTTTTCCACAGATTGCCATTTACTCCAATTCAGCAGTAAAGAGCGGGTTTTCGCAGGGAAAGCTTCAGGGAACAAAAAAAACTTGCTCCGACCTGACGCTTTGAAGTGTGGGCCTGTGCCTAGAAATGAGGCACAAAAGGAAGTCTGGATGAGCCCCATGTCAACAGTGGTCGGCACTCTGCAGTATTCCCAGGTGCCCACACTTCAATCAAAACTCAGGGTAAGACATCATAAAGTAACTCTGACCATGTGCCAGGAAGCTGCAGAGTGCTGCAAAAATGTTTACTGGAAAGAAAACCACACACACCACCCTAACAAACCTTGGATACCTTGCAATAAAAAGTTAAGCTTGAAACTCCACATCAGTGGAGATTCTAGCGTGCCTTGAGAAGGGGGCAGACAAATGAAAGCTTCTTTTCTAAAGGAAGAAAACACTCAAGGAAGTGGAGGTCACTTTTTGGCACAGTTAAAATAAACCTCTGCCAAAAGACTTGAGTTTGAGGGCGAATTGACATCTTGATCTACTTTCTACCCATATGCTAAATCTGTATCTAATCCAGGCGGCAGAGAAAGGCTAGGTAGGAGCACTGAAATCCAGTTTTCTGCGAGAAGTTTTTTTTTGAGTGCAGAAAATCTTTCAGTCCTGATGGTGTGTTTCTCACACATTCTCTACATTCTGAACTGGTAAATCTGAGAAACAGGTTTGCCATCCTCATCTCTGAGAACTAAGCCTCTGTCTCCGGTAACGTTATTTCTGTGTGAGTTTTGCATTCCTGTAAGGTTCTCTGGGGAACCATAGAAAGCACTCACAGCCTACCGTATTTGTTCTGCATGCTGAGTCGCTATAAAATATTTAGCAAACTTTCTGCAGGGCATCCTTCTCATCTCCAAAAATACTTTGGTGGAGATTGCAGGCCACAAAACTAGGCACATTCTCAAACTATTGGCTTTGTAGTCATGCTGACTGATTGCTTTGTTTTCCCTTTGGGGACTAGTACGATTAGAAATACTGCAATAGCTTCCTATCTATTTGGCTGAAAGTGCATCTACAGTAATACCAATAACTTATGTAACATGACTATGCTTCCCAGAAACCCACTGTTGTGTAAAGAACTTGGGGTTGGAGGGTTGGATTCAAACAGTTCCATGGTAGGTGAGGGGGAAACAATGTCAGGCCCCTAAAGTAGTATACACTAGGAGGCTGTTGGTACAGGAGGTATAAAAGTAGAATTCCTGGGTGCCAAGATCCAAGTTTGGGGCAAGTACTCTTTGATGAAAGAACCTGAGCTGAGATTTAAAATCACAAAATATGCAGCAAAGTTAAGTGTGGAAATATAGGCTGTTAGAGCTTTAAAATACGCCCTTCTAAGTTCCTTCCAAAGTTCCCCACTTTGCCTAGCATAGAACAAGACAACACATTTGGCAAGTTAAAAATGTATTACTTACAAACTCTCCAAAGGTCAAATTCATGTGCATTCAGAAAAAGTCGCACAAGCAGCAAAATTTTGGCTTAGTTACAGTGGTGAAAGTTCCTAAAATATTGGTATAGAGAGGCTTGTTAGAGCCATGAGTGGAAACAAAGGCTTGATTAATGCATGTTGGCTATATGAGGCTGGTTATCCCACAGATGCAACTTCTTATAACAGAACAGAGAACAATAACTAGGCTTTATTTAATAGGAAGAGCAAAAGAGAGAAGGAAGAGGAAGCGAATGGGCATTTTGCCCTATACAAATGGCCAGTGCTGGGCAACCAATATGAATTAGGAACATAGCAGAGGCAAAGACTTAACGCCTGCTTTGCTAGGGTTGCAGTCTGGATCAGGCCCCCAATGCTCGCAATTTGTTTTTGTTTTTAACCTATAGGGCACAGATATTGAGCTAATGTATTATTTCATTTAGTGAGTCCTTCTCTTCCAGTTTTACATTTTGAGTTTAAGTCAACACATGAGAAGGACAGCAGGGATAAAGCTCATACGCTACAGAAGGTGTTGTAATGTGCTGTCAGGCTAGTCTCTCTAAGTATTGTGATGGCAAGCTAAGCAATTCAGCGTGGAGACATTTTAAAACTGTCTGTGGGCAGCAGTGGGTTTATTTTCCCTGCCATGCAATCTGGAAACCAGCAGAGTGAAACTGTACATTTCAAGAATACAAATGTGCTCTACTCCATGAGATGACGCAGACGCGTGACCTTGATGCTGCACAAAAGGAAATCCAAGCTTAATCTGTTTCTGTCTGTGTAATCTTCTTTGCCATGGAAATGTTAGCCTGTTAGCTTTGGGTGGAAAAGAAGCAATTTCCCCATGAGCCTCCTTTCCAGGGACTAGGTTTTTTCCTCCACAGTCACAATAATTTTGGCTTTTTACATGAAATTTTGGCATGTAGCATGAAGTTCTCAACCCCCAACTTAGTCCATGCTCCTGTATCAGCTGGACTCAGAGTAAAAGAAATTCCACTGGATAATTGGGACATTTGTCCAGATTTTTGCAACATTCTATGGGCAGTAAATTTGGACCATTAACCAGATAATGTCTGCAGGCTACCACCTGGCTACCCCTGGCCTAGATTACCAAAGTGTCCTCTGAGATTTACAGGCAAAGTTTCTGCCTCTTTACTTATAGGATGTGGCCTATTCAGCTGTAAAGTAAGCAGGTGGAACTATGGAGGAGCTCAGGAACTCAGTGGCTACTGGTGCCCATTCAGATAGCTCCTGAAGAAGAAATGGCTTTTTCCAACCTTTTAGGTGCCAGCTATATACTTATATAAGAGATTAGGCACCTATGCCCTCCAGATATTGTCGAACCCTTAACTCTCATTGTTAGCAGGGCTAATTTTTCAGAAATGACAGTAGCTGGAGTCCCATATACACTTCTTTGGTTCCCAAATATATGGTTTCTTCACATACACATCAGCCTAGTGTTGGCTCATTTCTCTCAAACTGGATGGCTAACACTTAGGAGAGAACACCAATGATCTCCTAACAGGTAGCACCTTTCAGGAAACATATATAGATTTTTTTTCCAGTTATTAACCAACAAAGAAATAGTTTTTGTTGTTGGCATCTGTCTGTCTTAAGAGACAATGGAATGTGCCTCCAGAGTGAAGTCAAACCGCTGGAGAATCACAGTACCTGCTGTGGTTGCAGATACCAGGAACTCTTATCTGCTGCCTCCTGCATTGTTTCTGCTGTGTTACAGCACCAAAGTGACCTCTTTTGGGCAGTGTGTATGGAGGTCCTGCACTGCCCAGACAACAAGACCCACCCCCTCTTGGCCTCGCTGATGTAGTCCAAAGGAAAACAGAGCAATACATTTGCAGGGCAGCAGCTGAAGAAGGGTTTTCTTGTGTGTGTTTCTTGTGGCTGATTAGCTGCTCTCCCTGTGCAAAGGTCAGAGGGGGCAGGGTTTCTGTTGAGGTAGGTGATTAGCTGTGGGAGGAGCTTATCAGAGCTTGCAGGGCAGCGGCGCGCGCAGTTTGATCCATCTTTTAGATTTAGGGGAGCTAGTCTCAAACGTTTTTTGGGGGGGGATTTATTTGTCCTGTCTTCACGCTTTTTATGATAGAGGACCGCTGTAGTCACCCCCAACAACACGTTCTCAAGATGGTGGGTGAGGGAACAGCTGCAGTCGCCTGCGGTTCCTGCGCAATGTTTGCCATCTTGCCAAAGGTTGCAGGCAGCTTTACCTGCAGCAATTGCATGTTGATTGCCCTCTTAAAAGACAAAGTCCAGCAACTGGAGGAACGTGTAGTTACGCTCCAAAGAATTAGAGAGCTGGAGCTCTTCTTGGAAGAAACAGAGCACACCGTCTCCACCAAGGAGGAGACAGGGGACTCCCCTGAGAAGGAGGCTAGTTCACCAACACAGGAGCCAGATATATGGAGAAACGTGACTCAAAGAAGTAGGAGGCCCAGGGTTCGCTCTGATTGTTTAGAAATACACAATCGCTTTGAGGTCCTCTCCCCTAGCATGGAAGACAAAGAGCAGACTCCATTTGAGGATCTCTCCCTCATTACAGTCGATCAGGTATATGAAGATGAGCAGCAAAGTCAGTCCTCAGGGAATGTGCAGGCGACCTTGGAACGGACAGCTCACGGGAGAACCCCGACCAGACCTAAGAGGAGGCGTGTAGTGGTGATAGGGGATTCCCTACTGAGGGGAACAGAAGCAGTGATCTGTGGGCCTGACAAGATGTCTCCCTGGGGCTAAGATCCAAGATGTAACTGAACGACTGCAAGGAATCATAAAACCCACTGACAAATACCCCTTCCTCTTGGTTCATGTGGGAACCAATGACACTACAAGCAATAGCCTCCAGAAGATCAAAAGAGATTACGAGGCTCTGGGCAGGAAATTGAAGCAATTAAATGCACAAATTGTCATCTCATCTGTCCTCCCAGTTGAACGACATGGCCCAGGGAGAGAGGGAAAAATAGTGGAAGTGAACAACTGGCTTCGCAAATGGTGTAAACAAGAACGGTTTGGATTCTTAGATCACGGACTGCAGTTTCTTGAAGATGGACTTCTGGCAAGCGATGGGCTGCACCTCACAACGGTTGGGAGGAATGTTTTTGCAAAAAATCTTAGAAACCTCATCAGGAGGGCTTTAAACTGACTAATGTGGGGGAGGGAGACAGTGCTCCTGAAGGTAGGAGTCTATCAATTGATGAAGATGATCATCCAAAGGTCATAGACCAAATGGAGCAAACAGCACGCAGACCTAGTGGTGGGAGGAAAAAATCCTTAAATAAGAGACACGGGGGAATGATTAATGGACTTCAATGTCTGTACACTAATGCGCAAAGCATGGGAAATAAACAAGATGAGCTTGAGCTCTTGGTACAGCAAACTAAATATGACATAATAGGCATCACTGAAACCTGGTGGGATAAGTCCCACGATTGGAATGTAATAATGGAGGGATACAATCTATTTCAGAGAAACAGACCAGACAAGAAAGGAGAAGGAGTGGTGTTATATGTCAGGGATGTGTATACCTGTGAAGAGATCCAAGATTTAGAACCTCAAAGCCAAAGTGAGAACATTTGGGTCAAAATTAAGGGAGAGAAGAATAACAGTGACCTCATTGTGGGAGTTTACTATAGATCCCCAAGCCAAACGGAGGACATAGATGATGCCTTCCTGGAACAGATGGCCAAGCATGCAAAAGGAAGGGAGATAGTAGTAATGGGGGACTTCAATTACACGGATATTTGTTGGATGTCAAACTCAGCCAAGAGCAAAAGGTCAAACAGATTCCTCACTGGCCTTGCAGACAACTTCATTGTCCAGAAAGTGGGAGAAGCAACAAGAGGAACAGCCATTTTAGATCTGGTCCTAACCAATGTTGATGACCTGCTTAGTGGGGTAGAAGTGGAAGGATCATTAGGCGCGAGTGATCATGCTCTTCTGAAGTTTACTATACAGCGGAAAGGAGCAGCCAAGCATACTAGGACTCAATTTCTTGACTTTAAGAAAGCCGACTTCATAAAACTTAGGGAAGTGCTGGGTGAGATCCCATGGACAGTAATACTAAAAGGAAAGGGAGTTCATGATGGCTGGGAGTTTGTTAAGAGGGAGATAGTAAAAGCACAACTTCAGGCAATACCAATGAGACGGAAACATGGAAGGTGCCTAAAGAAGCCAGGGTGCTATCTAAAGAACTTTTAACTGAGTTAAGATTAAAAAAGGATGTGTACAAAAAATGGAAAGGGGGGGAAACCACCAAAGAGGAATTCAAACAAATAGTCAGCACGTGTAGACACAAAGTCAGAAAAGCTAAAGCACAGAATGAACTCAGGCTTGCTAGAGAGGTTAAAAGCAACAAAAAAGACTTTTATGGGTATGTTCGTAGCAAAAGGAAGAACAAAGAAACAGTGGGGTCACTCAGAGGAGAAGATGGTGAAATGCAAACAGGGGACACAGAAAGGGCTGAACTCCTCAATGCCTTCTTTGCCTCAGTCTTCTCCGATAAAGAAAACAATGCCCGACCTGAAGAATTTGGAGCAAATGATTCAGCAGAGGAAATACAGCCCAGAATAACTAAGGAGATAGTACAAGAATACTTGGCTAGTCTAGATGTATTCAAGTCTCCAGGGCCAGATGAACTGCATCCAAGAGTATTAAAAGAACTGGCAGATGTGATCTCAGAACAACTGGCAGTCATCTTTGAGAATTCCTGGAGAACAGGCGAAGTCCCGGCAGACTGGAGGAGGGCAAATGTTGACCCTATTTTCAAAAAGGGGGAAAGAGAGGACCCAAATAATTACCGCCCAGTCAGTCTGACATCAATACCAGGGAAGATTCTGGAGCAGATCATTAAGCAAACAGTCTGTGAGCACCTAGAAAGGAATGCTGTGATCACCAATAGTCAGCATGGATTTCTGAAAAATAAGTCATGTCAGACTAACCTGATCTCGTTTTTTGACAGAATTACAAGCCTGGTAGATGAAGGGAACGCAGTGGATGTAGCCTACCTTGATTTCAGCAAGGCATTTGACAAGGTGACCCATGATATTCTTGTAAAGAAGCTGGTAAAATGCGGTCTTGACTATGCTACCACTCAGTGGATTTGTAACTGGCTGACTGACCGAACCCAAAGGGTGCTCATCAATGGTTCCTCTTCATCCTGGAGAAGAGTGACTAGTGGGGTGCCACAGGGTTCTGTCTTGGGCCCGGTCTTATTCAACATCTTTATCAACGACTTGGATGATGGACTCAAGGGCATCCTGATCAAATTTGCAGATGACACCAAACTGGGAGGGGTGGCTAACACCCCAGAGGACAGGATCACACTTCAAAACGACCTTGACAGATTAGAGAACTGGGCCAAAACAAACAAAATGAATTTTAACAGGGAGAAATGTAAAGTATTGCACTTGGGCAAAAAAAATGAGAGGCACAAATACAAGATGGGTGACACCTGGCTTGAGAGCAGTACATGTGAAAAGGATCTAGGAGTCTTGGTGGACCACAAACTTGACATGAGCCAACAGTGTGACGCGGCAGCTAAAAAAGCCAATGCAATTCTGGGCTGCATCAATAGGAGTATAGCATCTAGATCAAGGGAAGTAATAGTGCCACTGTATTCTGCTCTGGTCAGACCTCACCTGGAGTACTGTGTCCAGTTCTGGGCACCACAGTTCAAGAAGGACACTGACAAACTGGAACGTGTCCAGAGGAGGGCAACCAAAATGGTCAAAGGCCTGGAAACGATGCCTTATGAGGAACGGCTAAGGGAGCTGGGCATGTTTAGCTTGGAGAAGAGGAGGTTAAGGGGTGATATGATAGCCATGTTCAAATATATAAAAGGATGTCACATAGAGGAGGGAGAAAGGTTGTTTTCTGCTGCTCCAGAGAAGCGGACACGGAGCAATGGATCCAAACTACAAGAAAGAAGATTCCACCTAAACATTAGGAAGAACTTCCTGACAGTAAGAGCTGTTCGACAGTGGAATTTGCTGCCAAGGAGTGTGGTGGAGTCTCCTTCTTTGGAGGTCTTTAAGCAGAGGCTTGACAACCATATGTCGGGAGTGCTCTGATGGTGTTTCCTGCTTGGCAGGGGGTTGGACTCGATGGCCCTTGTGGTCTCTTCCAACTCTATGATTCTATGATTCTATGATTATCTGCAGGAGTTGCTCAAATCAGGCATACAAGACACCAACTGTCTTAGGGACTTCACTCCAGATTTGTGTATGGTTTACTCTTTCACCTTTTCTTCTTCCAAAGATGTCCTGCAAGGCAGCAGGTACAGATTTTTCCTTGGGGTTTAGTCCCGAAGCCTTTCTCATGAATGAGTGTAGCCACAAGGCAGCAGAGATTTAGGATCAGAGTCTTCCTTCTCCTAGAGGGGCTACCTTCCCAGGTTGATGGACCCCATCTGCTCCTCATTTCCCTCAACAGCATGTGCAGAAACTGCCTTCTTGGACCCACTATTGGTCTCATTTGCTCAATTTGCCAGAGCCTGCCTTTGCATGCAGGAAATCCCTAACTGACCTCAGGTTTGGAGACCCTTTGGCTACCCTTACCCTGGTTTAGCTGACCAGTTGAAGCCATTTCCTGGAGTGTGATCGCTGTTGCGTGCTGACAGCTTCCAGGGGCCACAGATGAGTGCAGGGTGGGGACCAAATGTGGACAAACTACCCCCAAAGGAGCACAGCATGTCTCCCACTATAGGTACTATACCTCCCTTAGCACCCCTGACACCCCAAGATAACAGCCATAGCAATATGTTGCAGAAGGCACATTCAGGTCCCATTGATTTCAAAAGGAGATAAGCATTCTCTCTTACTCAACTCAAAAGGGAGTTCAAAAAGTTATTTGATTTGGCTGGATCCGTGTATATGCTTTGCAGCAAGAATTTGTACAAAGCGAAAGCTTGCAACCAAAATCATTTTTCCCCCAGAGCCAGTAGGGGGAGTTCTTACACTGGATTTTAAATTTTGTAACTACAGTACTTTAAGAGGAAAATAAAATTACTTATGGGAAAAAACCACTTGATTGCATGGAACTCTCTTGTAAGCTGAAAGGAGAAGAGGAAGTAAGCAAAATACATTCCAAGCATTAAGCAGAGAGCTAGAATTGTGAGTCCTATAAACTATCTTGGTTGTTAAAATGCAGAGAGGTCCAGAAAAAGGACGGCTTTATAAAATTACCACAATGGGGAATGTCTGCATTGTAGAGAAATAGGTGTCTCTTCATCACTCATGTGAAAAAACATGTGGGAGCCATGTGCTCCATGCAGTGGCCTATATGCATGGATGCCCAGTTCATGTGACTATTTCAGCTCAAACAAAGTTATAGTGTGGGAGAGTGATTGCACAAATATGTGTCAAGATTACAGCATGTGAGTTGTCCAGGCATGCACATTGATTCTCCACTAGATAGGATCTTTGACTCTGTAAATGTGGGAACCACATTTAAATTTCAACATCTGAAGAAGTCCCTTCTTCCCTAGTCCTTGAGCACAATTTACCTAGAAGTTCTGCTCTACCTCCATTGAAACGAATGGCACTTGTGGAACAATTTCTTAAACCTTTCAGAGTACAGTAAGTCTGCAACTTACACAGGGGCTACATTCCAGTGATCACGCCTAAAATTGTGCATAGTCAAAACACATTGGGTACAGTGGTGGGTGGGATTGCTGAAGTTTTTCCCCCTGGACACCTTCCCTCTTTCCACCACCTTAAATTTTTTTAATTGATGCTTGGTGCTCTGAGAAAATAACAGTTTTGGCAAAGAAAGCTTAAAAACTTAGAACTGTATGTTTTCTGATTCCCCCCCAGAGGTATTTGCATATTTTGAAGATGGTCCAAGATCCTCTCCATCTGACCAAGCTCTTGAATTTTTGTAGACAGGTATTGTCCAAACACCACACACAGGTGAGGAAAATGCCCACCAGTCCTTAAAAACACTTTCCGTCCTCATTTCTAGATTTGGGGAGGTGGGAGAAAATCTGGATTAAATGAAGGGTTAGTGTGGGACAAAAGTGATTTCCGGGAAACACCATGGGAACATCAGACATTTTAAGGGGAGAAAAGCAACTTACAATGCACACTCAAGGAAGGTGTGGATGAGCCATAAGAAACCTTTGCTGATCTACTGCAAATCATCCAGAGATCTACTATGCATTAGCTTAAAACCTAACCTGGTGGTGCATAAAATGTAAGAAAGAATGAGAGAAGGGTCGGAAGGAAGCGAACAGCATATAGCCTCTCTTGAGGCAGACTGTTTCTCCATCAACAGATGACGTTTGCCAAAAGAAAACCTCTGAAGATTATCATTCTGTCTTGGGATCTCAACACCTGAGCAGCAGAACCGCAATTGGAACTTTGTCTCAATCCAGTGTCTATATTCTTTTGGGATCTTAGCTTTAACTGTTGTCTTCTCACTTTATCGTGGAGAACGAGAAGCAGTTTATCCTTGATACAACTCCCTTATCTTGTTAGGGTGTCCCTTTTTATCGCTAGGGTGTCCATGACAGTTCTCTTATTGCCCTAGGGGTGTGATATACTGTTGCTGTAGGATGCTTAGGTTGCTGATAACTGGGGGCCTGCTGACCTTCTCACACTTGCTCCATGAGCTCTTGTTCCTTCTTCAATCCATTCAAACCATTCTCCATTTCTGAAATCCTACAATGCCTCAGTTTCTTCCCATCTCCTTGCCCTTGCCCACCAATTTCTCCACTTAGCAAGTCAATGACCTCTTTACTTTTTGCGGCTGCCTACCATTGTGTCTCCTGTCTTCTGCTTGTCAGTTTTATGGGGAACAGGTGCTGTTGTTGTTGTTAATTAAATTTATATACTGTCCTATACCCAATAATGCCCCAACACATTTTAAAAGGCATAGGCTGTCAATCAAATCAACCAAAGGCCTGGTTAAATAGGAACGTTTTTGCCTGGTGCCTAAAGGTGTATAATGAAGGCATACTCTGGAGGAGTTCTGTAATCTGAGGCTGTGAGGCAATCTAAGGTACATTTACTGCAAGTTCTTCAAAAATTCCAACACTGCTTCTTGGAAGACAAATATTGAAAGTGGAACCAGATCTGCCCTGGGTTTTAAAAGCAGTGTGAAGATTCCATGGCAGGGGTGTGGAATGGTGTGTGTTTGTATACCATGCACATGTTGAGACAGAAATGTGTTGCAAGGAAATATCATTTGATCTTCCTAGGAAGAGTTGTAAGCAGGGCATGTCCTTGGTAAAGGGCTGTAAGCTTGAAATGTGTGGGATTGTTTTCAAAAGAAGAAAACTAGGGTTGCCATATTTCAAACAGTGAAAATCCAGACAAAAAAGTTGTTGAGTTGCTTAAAGTTTTGAGCTTTTTTGGCAAAATTGCAAAAAAGAAGCCATTTTTGAGCTATTATGGAAAAGCGCCCAAAATGGCACTGCTGACGCGGGTTGCCATACATCCAGATTTTCCCGGACATTTCTGATTTCTACTAGGACACCGAATGCAGTATTCCGGATATGTCCTACGCTAAGAAACCCAGTCTGCTAGAGCACCTTCGGATATTTTCAATGGGGGGGGAAGTGTACTACTGTGTGTGTGCATATTTATGTACATGGTGCTTTACCATGAAGAAGGTGAAATCTTCCTCAAGGAGCCTATAATCTGAAACCACAAGAACAATCTAAGAGATAAAAGGAAAACCAAGTGGGGGGGGGGGAATGGAAGGATGGATAAATGGGAAATAGTTTCAGTTACATGTATTTCAACTTAATTACTACAGAAAATGGGGATTGGGGGATAGTGGGGATGTTTCATATGCTTAATGAAAAATGAATGTAAGCTTCATGTATGAAAACACTTCATTATTCCTCTTCACAACAAACCATCTTAGATGGAGCACACCAGCAGTGTACACACTACATTTTTGGAGGGAGGGGATAAACATTATTTCTCTTGACAAATTCTGGGCACTGTAATCTACCCCTCAAGGAGTTACTATTTCCAGCAACCCTTAGCAAACTACAGTGCCCAGAATGCTTTGAGGAAACTGTGTGCTTCAGATGAGCTTTGAATGTACGGTACAGTGTGTATCCAACTAGAAGTAGCATTTGAAATTCTGGTTTGCCTACTGCATTTCTATCAGCCTCTTTGCTTTTTTAAAGTAAAGCCAAGTGTTCTTGGCCTCATCTCTGAAAGATATGCAATGCCATAACGAAGTTTATCTTACAACACTACACACAGAAAATCCTAAAACCAGTTTTTTTCTTTGAAAAAATATGTTTAGGGGTACTTTTATTTTGACTCAAGGAAATCACCATTTTATAGATCAAATTGGGAAAAATAAAGACAGTAAATGGACAAAAGTACAAAGATACACAAAATGTTTAGGAGTATGTGTACCCATGCAACCCCCCAGTAAAAAGAACTGCCTAAAACCCTGAAGACTTGTAATGATTATTTCGCTAATGAAGCAGAGTGGTGGAAAACAATTTTCAAGGCAACCACATTCAATTGCAGGAAATATTGTGGGACCACATGCCAGCAGCAGGCAGAGAGACAGATACAAAAGTGGGTGATGCACTGGATGTGCCTTGTTAGCTTGTACATTAGACTACTTTTGAACCACACGAAGTCCACACACCTCTCTCCATCAGGGAAAGAGGTATTATCATAGCCTGTAAGCAACACCTGCTGAAATTCCCTCTTCTATATAATTAAATATGCACAAGAACCCCCGCTTTTTTCTTGCATCTGATTCCCCCCCCCCCGGCAAATCTCCTTTTAACAGCCATGCACCGCACTAGTTAACTCAACAGGTGCACGCCAGCAAAAAGCTGCGATTTTGATTTCTTTTCGCCACGATGCTGCTGCTGTCCCTTTAGCCTGCCGGGCTGGGTGGGGAAAACCTCACACTTTTCCTAACGCCCTCCACACACGCCCCTACGCGAATCACCCCTTGCAGAGAGAAAGATATTCCTGCGGAACATTCCTTGCATTTCTGCTCGTCACGCTGCTGCAAAAGACATGGGGTGGGGAAAAAAGACTTCTTCTTTTTCCTGTGTGTGTGAGAGAGACGCCTCAGGCTACCGAAAAACGTTGAGAAATAATCGTGGCGGGAGGTCGCCGCCCAAACGCCCACGGGCTGGACCGTGCTGTGAAAATCACACCCGGGCGACCTTGGAAGAAAACCCAAACGCGTCCCGGGCGTCTCCAAAGGCGGCCCATCCCATGCGCACTGCGCGCGCCGCGCCGCCCACCTCCCCACCCCTCCTTGCGCCGGGAAGCCAATGGGCGCGGGGGATGCTGACGCCGGGGAGGCGGCCGGGTTGCTACAGCAGCGGCCACACTCGCGGCGGCGGCGGGGAGCTGGAGCTTGAAGGGGCGGCGGCGCCATGGAAGAGCTGGACGGTAAGGGAGGGATGCGAGGAGAAGGCCCGGGGAGGAGGCCTTCTCCGCTGAGGAAAAGGCTGCAGCCGCCGCGCGCGCGCGCGAGAGAGAGAGAGGAGGGCCGAGCCTTTGTGTGTTTCTCCGGAGCTGGGAAGAAGGGAGGTGCCGGAGGGAGGCAAGAAATGGTGGCCTCCTCCGGGAAGGCGGCGGGAGAAGGTCCTTCGCCGACCCCCGAGAATGGGCCGGGGAGGTGGGCGCAAGCCGCCTGCGTAAAGCGCCTCCGCCTGGCCTCCCCCCCCCCTGGCCGTTTGGTGCGTTGCTGCTGCTGCTCCTCCCTTGCCCAGCCCTTCCTTTCCCTGTTTGCAGAACTCGTCGCCAAGGGGCAAGGCCAGTGCCAGATTTACGTATAAGCTAAACAAGCTATAGTTTAGGGCCCCGGGGTCCCCCTAAAAAATTTAAGGGAAAAAAACCCTGGATGTACATTTCCAAAATAGAAGATAAAAAAGACATAAAATAAAACCTACATACAGCAACAGTGTTTTGTGTTGTGTGTGGACCTATTGGGTCTCCATAAATGACCATACTGTATATTCAACACACAAAAACAGCGACAATTTGTTGTTGACAAAGGACAGCTGGACATGTAAAGGGTCCCATTACCTTCAGTAGCTTAGGGCCTCATCAAACCTAAATCCGGTCCTGGGCAAGGTTTGCTCCTCAGACGGGGAGGAAGGCAGGGATGGGCTTGTTACTCAATGAAGCTAGGTTGACTTGAAGGGTCCAGTGGGTGGTTAGTCCCATGCAGGCTGCCTTTAGGTTCTCAGGGATTTGCTTGGCAGGCTGCTGAAGCCAATAATAATAATAACAGCAGCAGCAACAACAACAGCAGTGCTCCCCCCAAAGATGTTTAAGGGTACTCTCATTTTCCTACTCAGTTTGAAACACTGCCCCTCAGTGAGGCCAAACTTAGATTCACAAAACGTTTAGGGGTGTGAGTCCCCCCCAGAAAAAAAATCACTGAACAACAGTAATAATATAAAAGAGCGACAGCAACAATGACTCTTCCTGTCTAAAACTGACAAGTTTTAAGGTCCGAGATTCTCAATGTTATCTTCCTTACTGCATAACTGTGTTTTGGTGAATCTTGTTTCTTTGAAGGAGGGGATGTTGAGGTCTTTACATGCTTTTTTAAAAAAATCAATGCAAGATAAGAGAGGTAGGGAAGGGTGCTTTCAGGAGCATTGGGAGGGACTGATTGTGGCATGGAACGCATCACATGGAGGATATTGGCACAGGAAACTTGAAAGAACCATTTTTAATGCAGGTATCTACTCTAGCACCCAGTGAAAGTTCTCTATTTCTGTTGCAGCAGTGGGAAATGCAAGAGGGGAAGCCGGGTGCGTGGAAAGATGATTTCAGTTCCATTTGTGCGGAAAGGCCTAAAACCTTTTAGACTGGGAATGAGTCCTTTGCTGGCTTAGCATATCTCCCCCATGGTGAAGTAGTGTTTGGCTGAGTTATCTTGGCATGCCCATGTTTTCTCATTCCTGAGCAATGACCTTGTATGGCTAGTTTTGGCTGTGCAAGCTGAGCATTCATTGCTTTCCTAAGCCTTTAATATATCGTTTGTTTTAAAATGTTACATGTATAGTAGTTCCCTCTACTTAGCTACTCAGCATTCTTGTCACATTTTGCCAACAATATACTCATTTATTTCTGCTGTGGACAGCTGACATTCTGAGGGTGATGACAGCATTATTTTGGGCGGTTTGTCATCTGTTTTATTTATTTATTTATTTCACAATTCTAACAATTGCACTGAAGAAATGTTTTTCTGACATTTATAATCTTTCACACTTACATGCATTGTAGAAGAGGAGGTGATGTTTTACTAAGAAAAACATTCAGATAACTAGAAGAACTAAGAAAAAACATTCAGATAACTAGAACTAGAACTGACCTCAGTAAAGAATTGAAAATGGTAGCCCTTTAGGACAATTTCCCACTTGGACTGCATTCCTCTGCTTAAATCCCATTAAAACTGAAGGATTCTAGTTATTGTCTTGAAGCTACTTGCAGGAGCACTCCTGCATCTTAATGTCTGAAAACATGAGAGGAGGATTTTTGTATATGCCTACTTCTTGTTAAAGACAAGATGTTCCAGAATTCTTGGCTTATGCAGGTCTTCATTTGACATTTAGGGTGTGGACACTGCTGCATGCAGGTTCTGCTTGCAAACAACCCATAGACATTTGGTTAGCCAATGGGAAGACAGAGTGCTGGGCTATATGGGTCTTTGGCCTGAACCAGCAGGTGATTCTTTTGTTCTTACAGTTAAAAAACCAATATTCGTAGTAAGAATAGCTGCATGGGAACAAAAACAAGAGAAGTAATTGAGGTAATCTGTGGTTCCTAGTTGAGAACCAACAAACCAGCCCTAGCAATAAAACATTAAGGGAGCCATCCTACTGCCAGATTCACCAAGGTGAGCAGGTTAGGATCTAGTGCCTTATCTCCCTCATCCTTGGCTCAGTCAAAGTAAGTCCTGAAAAAGAGATGGGGGCGGGGCATGGCAGAGACAGGACCATAGGGGTGGGGTCTGGATCCTAAACTCACTCAGCTTGGTCATGTGACCTTGCAACCTGGCATCAATTAAGCTGGCAAAAAAGTATGGTGTAAACTCAAACACTATTTTAAAGACTTCTTTTCCCTCTGCCAGCAGCAGCCCTGCGACTGAACAGAGTTTGGATCTGGTGTAACTTTACACCAGCTTAATTTACACCGGCTTCTTGTGTAGAGGATTGCTACCTAAGCCCAACACAACAGTACTAAAAGCTAATCAGATTACCATAGTTAAAACAGTTTAGACGTACAACTAAGGCAATAGTTGCAGACCTAACATGATAAAATCAAATAACTTAAGCCATGCAAATCACAGCACATTTTGTAGTAGCATAACTAATAGTCTCCTACATTACCTACTTTCACTCTAGTGGCCTCTATTGAGATTTAGGGGTGGTGAAAGGGGGCAAAAGAGTTGCACAGCCTCTTCAGGGGCATTGAAACCATGGCCTCTCTAGTGGGGGATAGTTTTCTCTTTCGTGTGAAAGAATGAAGTACTGCTACTATTAGAAATTTTAGTTGTTTCGCATATTCTAGGCATATGTGTACATACCCTTCAGAAAGGGAAATGTTTTGGCATTTTCAAAAAAAACCCTACATCTTTTCAGGGCTGTCGCTCAGCTAAAAAATAATAATATTGTAGGTTAATTGTGAGTTTTCATCCTTTCAATTCTACTGAAATATAAAATTCAATAAAGCAATGATTCCAAATAAAAATACTTCCTTTCTTCTTTTTGTTTATTAAATTTGTCAGTTCTTTTATAGTGCTCAGGAAACCCAAAGGCACTTACAACTAAGCAGACAGACAATAAACGTCACATAGATGCATTAAAACCAAGAGGAAAATAAATACATTAAAAAAACATCCTATCCACTTCGAAAATGCCACAAATAATTAAAAACCAAAGGCCTGGTTATAGAGGGAAGTTTTTGCCTGGTGCCTAAAGGTAAATAATGATGGTGCCGGGTGAGTTTTCCAGGGGAGAATATTCTACAAATGGGGAGCAACCCTCTTCACCTCTCGTAGAGGGGGCACACAAAGGAGGGCCTCAGATGATGATCACGGTCTGGGTTGATTCATATGGGGAGAGGCGGCCCTTCAGGTATTACACCCCTGAGCCTTTTAAGTCTTTATATGTAAAAACCAGAACTTTGAATTGGGCCCACAAACTAATTGGCAGCCAGTGCAAGTCAGACTCAGATGTTATGTGTTCAGGAAACCTCCCATCCATCCTATCTATGCCTCAGTCTAACCTGGATTGAGCTTCAGTTTATTGGCTCTCCGGTCCATAACTGAGGCAAGAATGATCCAGCAGATCTGCTGCTACACCTGCAGATGTAAAGGAGAAGTGTGCCATCAGCATAATGCTGACAAAGTACTCCAAAACTCAGTGGTTTCATGTATCACCCTCTAGAAACGACCATCCAAGTAGGACTGGAACCACTGCAAAGCAGTGCCGCCCCCTCCTAACTCAGAGAGCCACTCCAGAAGGTTAAGGTCATGGTTGAGGTCAAGGAGCATTAACAGGGGCACAATTCCCCTGTCTTCCCAGAGAGGTCATACAGGGTGACCAAAGCAGTTTCTGGGTCAAAACCAGGCCTAAACCCCAATGGAAATGGATCTAGAAAATCAGTTTCCTCCCAAGAGTGCCTGGATCCGCTCTGTCATCTGGTCTTGGCTTTTAGGTGATGTATGCATCTTTTGCAGCAACACTACCTTAACAAGAGACCTTTCCTCCAGCATAAGAGAGAGAAAAGCCTGATTATATTCGATGATTCCTGCTCCCATGGCTAAGATGTATGTATTATGTGTATATGTGTAAATCAGGGGAGTCGTCTTAATGAGTCAAAATACTCATGATTTAATGAAACACTGCATTCCTATCTCTTTAAGAACGTTAATGTAAAACTTCAGTTTATTGCTGCCACAACCACATTGCTCAAGTTTAGCTAAGGGTGTCCCCTGACAGGGAGCCATAAATAGTTCTTTGCTTCACATTGTCGATAAGCACATTTTTGTAGCAATATACTTTTAGTGTTTCTGTAATGGGTTGTTGCAGAAAACTGAGGATTGAAGTGTGCAGCTACAGTAAAGGGTTGCAGAGTGTCTGCTTTGCATTTAGAAAGTCCAAAATTCATTATCCAGGTAGGGGTGGGAATGTTTCCTCTTTGAAACCCCAAATAGTTGCTGCTAGTCAGTGCCAACAGTTCTGAGCTATATGGTCCAATGACCTGATTGAAGATAAGGCAGCTATGTTTATGTTCCTAGTAGCTGTTGCAATAAAGTAAGTTATTGCAAGATTTACATGGAGCTGTATTGGAGAGGTGGCCGTACTGATGTTAGCATTGTGGCTTCATTACAGGCTCCCAGAATGCTTTGTTGCACTGATGTAAAGTGATGTGTTCACACTCCATTATTATCCTGGCCACCTGTACTAGTCAGTTTTAAATACAGACCACACACCATTATTATACAGAAAAGTGTCAGCAGCATGACTAACCGCCATACAGCTACTCAATGCATTTAAACACAGGTTAAGAGAAGGGCATGAGAAAGGACAGGGGCAACACTTGGAAAGTAAAGCCACATGGTTCTGTCACACCAGAGCATTGGCTGCTACCCTGCAGTACAGTGGTACCTTGGGTTAAGTACTTAATTCGTTCCGGAGGTCCGTTCTTAACCTGAAACTGTTCTTAACCTGAAGCACCACTTTAGCTAATGGGGCCTCCTCCTGCTGCCGCACCACCGCTGCACGATTTCTGTTCTCATCCTGAAGCAAATTTCTTAACCCAAGGTACTATTTCTGGGTTAGCAGAGTCTGTAACCTGAAGTGTACATAACCTGAAGCGTATGTAATCCGAGGTACCACTGTAGTAGTAATAACACTACCCTGGCAGTAGATAGTAAGACATCTAGCAGCAAATCCAACAAGTAATAGTTGGCAGTAGCAAGCTACAAGGGGCATCATACAGGAGTTGTATCTTGACAATCTTCTAGGAGTACAGCTCAGTATTCTACAATGAGTTTCTCAGAGGCTTCTCACAGATGCCCACCTATTCTCTTTCTTGACTTGGTTGCTCATACTCATGATGATCTGTGCTGCAGTGATGCACTCTTAGGGGTTGAGCTTCTTTGCCAGAGTTATGCTGCTTAAAAATATATTCAGACAACTAAAACACTCAAACCACACATGTGCTGCCTATTCAGCCAAAACGTGATAGGAAAGATTGGGGCATGAGAAAAGGAGACCTGGTAACATTGGACAAAATGGGATGGCGTGGACAGGAAGCAGGCGGCCCAGTAAGTGCTTTAAAAGACAAAGTACTTAAGCTGTAGTGATGAATATAATTGTTCTGGCTAGTCTAGCGTTGACTGCTCTGACTGATGGAGCATGGATCTTCTGCTTCATATTGTGCCCTAGAAAATTATTCACCAGTAGCTAATGTTAGAGAAGGGATTCTGCTATTCCTCATTCTTTCAGCCTTTATTGACCATTGTCTGCGAATCTAGGATTAGAGAACAGTCTTAAGTACTTTTCCTTAAAAATTTGATGCTGAAGTTTTCTGGGAATGAAATTATAATAGGCTATTTATGGAATGTGTCAAATTTCTTAGTTTTAAAAAAACTTGTGGGACTTGCCAGCTGGATAACACTTAGGTTGCAAACTCAAGCAGGGCCTCTTGATAACTAGAAATACAACTAATCTTAAAAAGATGGTAGCACAACAGAAGAAAATTTAATCCTGTTGAAGAAATGCAGGTAATTGGACTAGTGCTTTCTGCAGTAATCTGTTAAGCACTTTTGCCATAGATCATTACTGTTTTAATGATTTATCTCATTTTATTTTTCTCCTTAGAGACCTGCTACTCTGTAGGGTATTCATGCATGTTGAAATATAAAGCTTATCTTAATATGAGGTTTGTGCAGATTCTTGGTGTTGATTGTATGAAGAGCTTATTAGGCATATTGCTTCAAACTTTTTTTTTATAAAAATGCCAGTTCTTTAATATATGTCTATGTAGAATGGACTAATTAACCATGGGGAATTAAACACTGGGTGGTAAGGTCTTCTACAGTCATACCTAATGTTATGGATGCTTCAGGTTACGTATTTTCAGGCTGCGGACCATGGGAAACGCAGAAGTACCGGAACAGGTTCCTTCCGGGTTTCGCTGCATGTGCAGAAGTGCTAAATCGTGCTGTGTGCAGAAGCTCCAAATCACAGACGCGGCGCTTCAGGATGTGAATGCTGCAGGTTGCAGACGTGCCTCCGTCACGGATTGTGTCTGCAACCTGAGGTTCCACTATATAGGTTTCCCCAATGTCCCTCCCCCCTTTTATTTACATGAGTTTTCATTGGAGTAAGATGACTAAAACTGATTTATCAGGGTAGCTGATAAGTCGTTGCAGTGTGTGAGAAAGCAAAAATAATATGAGGAATTTATGGCACAAAATGGTGATCAAACCAGGTTATACACAATATATTTTATGTTTTAAAATTAACAAAGCAACTTTCCTTCAAGAACATGGTACCCAATGGCCTCTAGGCATTGTTGGGTGGAATCTACACACATATAAAAAACGCTGTGAAAATGCTTTTTTAAAAAACATTTTGAAAAATATATTGAATTTGCCTTGGCTTATCATCGCCATCTAGTGTCACATTTGTGTATTGCACTTTACAACACACTTAAAATGTTTTATTTGCGGCTGTATGGCTGAGTCCCTGCACTACAGTTCCCATGAGCCCTAACCATTGGCCATTCTGGGAGTGGTAATCCAAGAGCAGATGGAGGGTATCATGTGGTCCAGACTAGATGTCTCCACTTGATGCAACCAGGTGCAAAGAACAGGGCTTCTTCCGTGTGTTTTTTATCTATTCGGCTGTATTTGTGTTCTATTTAATTATAAATAAAACCTCCAAGCTCTATTTTTAATAATTCTGTAAAAGAAGAAATTGCAGTAAGTACAAATTGTTATTCAGGGGCAATAGAAAATGCATCTCTTTGCTCCAGTGTTCAAAACTCTAATTGTTATAGGTGCATTTTGCGACTGGGAATTTCATTAGCGCGAGCAGTTTCTGAGCTCTGGGCACAGTGCTGCACCTAAGATTTCAGATTAAAACTGTGAAATGGAAGGAAAGGAGGACCTTTTTTCTGCCTCCCAGCTACTCTCTGAAGACTGGAGAAGACACCCTTTTAATAATATTAGGGGGTTGGGCAGGGGAAGGACTAGAATATGTAAAAAATGAAAATAATATTTTAGCTGCAGTTCATTCATTTTCAGCTTTGTATTGATATTAAAAAAGCACGCCTAGACATTCCATTGTTGCGCCCATAACCTAGATTTAAGGTGCCATTTAGCTCCTAGCTTTCATATCTCATTTTTTAACACTGGTCGCAATTGTGAAAGTTAAATAAAGATACATTCTGCATAATTATGAAAGTCACAATACCACTGTACTTCTTTTTTCTGTCTGGTTTTCCTTGCTATCTAGGTCACTACTGTACTTGTTATATGTCACAGTCGTTTAAGGATGCTATGGAATTGGCCTGGGTTTTTTAAAGTGACCATCTATTCAAAGCTTTCTCAGTTTCTGACCTTCAACTTTGCCTTCTAGTACATTACATCTCCAGTCTTTATTTATTTAAGATATTTTTACCTTGTCTTTTGAACTTATTTAGCATACAGCAACTGCATTCAGAGCAAACTACACCAGGGAACACAGAACCACTAACTAGCGTTTTTCTGAAGTGTTGAATTGGAGTCCAGTCCATATACTGTATTGTAATTGGTATGCATGCTTGACATATACATGAATACAGTGCTTTCTCCCCCTCCCCCCCCCCCAAAATGTTTAGGTATACTCTCATTCTGTCTGAGACTCAGGAAACAAGGCCGCCATTGGGAGTAGCAACGGAACTGACGATTCTCTGTGCTAGAGAAGAAACTTAAAAAAAATAATTTTTTTTTAGTTTCTTCTCCCATTAGATTCACAAAATGTTTAGGGGTATGCGTACCCTTATGCCCCCCCCCCCGAAAAAATCACTGCATGAATATATCTGAAAGGTATGTAAAGATGATAAATAAAGATGCAGGATTGAATGGCAATAGAATATTTATTATTATCCATTCAAAACAGTTTCCTTCATTATATACACAAAGGAAAGATGAGTTCCCATTAATTATATTTTTGATTACTGATAGCTGAGTCAGGAAGTGTCAGCAGCATATTTATTGAAAAACACTCATGAAATCAGTACGAGGAAGCCATCTTCCAAGTACTGATCTTTGTGTCATTCTTTGTATAATCTTTTCCAGGACTTCTTTGAGAGGTGAATGCTTCATGTTCCAAAGACAAATATCAGAAAATGCCTTGAAGCTTACATGCATAATTAAATACCACTGATAGTTAGGGAATAGGGCCAGTGATATCTTTTCTTTCATTGATCTTGTATAGACTCACAAGAGCACGCAGTAGCAAGATTGCTGCCATTGATCCGCTACCCATGACAATCGGTTGAGCTGTTTGTAGACACACTCTGTTACTGTTACACTGCTTCTGCAAGGCTAGATATTCTTCCATACCCGAGGCATCAGTCTTGTGCGTAGTTAATATCATTTTGGTTGTGTAAGTTATGGCACTTGAATAAATGTATCAGAATTATAATATAGGAAGTTATATGATGATGATAAGTGGTGCTTTGCTATGTGAAGCAAAGGTGGATTAACAGCACTGGTGCAGATTGAATGTGAAGTCGAATTTCTTTGCTATTATATCTGATAATAAAGGCCTGTGAGACTTCCTGGTATGGCCAACCTGAGTCAAACCTAACCTCCACTCATAAAAGTTACTAGATGCAAAAAATAATAATAAATAATAAATAAAAATATTAGAGACTCCTGCAGCACCGTGCTGTAATTCCATGCTGGGTGCAGAGTAGAGGGTTTCCCTCCTCTGAAGCCAGCTTTTACTTCTGTGCAGGGTGCAGAGGGAGGATGCATGCAGTTCCAGGTTGCCTGTGCCTCCCAGGAAAGGGCTTAAATATAAAGTGTCATCAAGCTAACTTCAGCAGAGGATACTTTTTAAATAAAGAAGCTTATTCAAGCTTACAAAAGTTATTGTATGAAGTCAGTTTGTCTTAGCAGTTTAGGACATGGCCTTATACTGAGTCATACCATTAGTCCCTCTAAATAATAATAATAATAATAATAATAATAATAATAATAATAATAAAAATCTTCATTGTCACTACACCACCTGTGTGCAGTGAAATTAAACAACCCCCCCCCATACACTCAGTCTTGT
Organism: Podarcis raffonei; assembly: GCF_027172205.1. Taxonomy (NCBI): domain Eukaryota; kingdom Metazoa; phylum Chordata; class Lepidosauria; order Squamata; family Lacertidae; genus Podarcis; species Podarcis raffonei. The sequence goes on along the minus strand of NC_070608.1, from coordinate 30,488,925 downwards.
TCGCGCTCTGTGTGCTTGTCAGAAGTCAATTACACCACTCTTTTTTCCCATTCAGCAGCCCAACAGCCCACAGATAAAAAGTGTTCTTTAACCTGTTGGTAAGGCTGACTATCTCCTGCCCAAAGGTAGGAGATTAAAGAAGTGCTGGCCAGGGTGTGAGACGTCCCTAAGAATTTTCCTCGCTCACCTGAGCTCAGTATTATCTGCTACACTGACGGACAGCAGCTCTCCAGGGCTTTAGACCATCTTGGCTGTGCGTCCTAGAAGACCTTGTCCCTGTCCTGGAGGCCTTTTCCCACGTGGTCTGGGAGGGCAGGGCCTTGACTGACTCCAGCTACAAAAGCTGAGTCTGGTGAACAGACTATTGGGCTGTGGCATTATTTAGCATGTTTTGTTGGGTGGAGGTTGTTGCTGTTGTTGCTGTTAATTTGTTGTATCTTACAATTGTATCTTATGTGAAAATTGTTCAATTTGGTTGTGTACTTTTCAGTGTTTGTTTATTGTTTATGGCTACTTCGTTGCGCCTGTAGTTTTATGTACAGTGGTACCTCAGGTTACATAGGCTTCAGGTTACAGACAGTTCAGGTTACAGGCTCCGTACCTCAAGTTAAGAACTTTGCTTCAGGATGAGAACAGAAATGATGTAGCAGCGGCGCGGCGGCAGCAGGAGGCCCCATTAGCTAAAGTGGTGCTTCAGGTTAAGAACAGTTTCAGGTTAAGAACCGACCTCCAGAAAAAATTAAGTTCTTAACCAAGGTACCACCGTATGTTGTGAGCCACTTTGAGCATGGTTTGGGCTTTGGAAAAGCAGCATACAAATAAAATGATTGATTGATTGATTGAAACAGTTTCCATGGGGAGGATACCCTGTGGCTTTTATTTGTATTTTAAAAACCTACTTTTTAAAAAGTCAATTCATATATGAACTTAATGAGAAAAACAAGACAATAATTGTTTCTTGTGCATTTTAAAAGAGAATGACTTTTCTCTTTCTGTTGCTCAGTTGAAGTACAAAGGAAATAATTCAATTTCCTAATAGATTACTTTTTTTTCTTTTTGTAAATACAGCTGTAGTTGATTGGACATCTGCCAAGAACAGTAGTTCACTCACATAGGGAGACTAAAAAAAAAGTAGTGCGGCTGCAACAATACAACACTATTTGTTGAGTGTTCTGTAGTGCTGTACATTGTCATTATGCTATTAGCACAAAACAGAACCAGCACTGACATGGGCAAGGGAGGGCAGTAGCTCCTTTGAGCTCCATTTGTAATGATTCTAATTGACATCAAATCAGGACTATATGCCAGGACCGACCTGTCCTCCTGGCCTGGACGTTGTCATTTACTCTGCTCTTTGATTTATCTATGGGGGAAGGAGTGGGGGTGAGAGATGTTCTTTATCAAGAGAAGAAAGCCAGTGCCACTACTGACATGGGTGAGGAGTTGCTGCTCTTGTCAGTGAGGCAATTGAGGAATTTATAGGACCTTACATTTTTGGCAGAGTTTGACTTCCAGCAAGTTTGGGGCCATTCAAGTCTGCGACAGCTACTATGTCTCTCCTTTTTGAATGTTCGGTAATCTGCTGTAGGAAGGTATCATCCAAGCCTTTAGTCTGGATTGGAGGTCTATAGCAGAGGTCAGTGTTGTTTCCCTCTCCTACAGTTTTTATCCCATGCACTCTCAAGCTGAATTCCTTGCTCTAAATCATGGATTTCTTCACAACTGTACACATCCATTACATATAATGCTACTTCTCCTTCTTTCCTGTTTGGGCTATTTCTTTTGAATAGGCCATATACCCCTCAATTCTTACATTCCGGTCATTAATGTCATCCCACCAGGTTTCAGTAATGCCTATTAGATCATATTTCTCATCCTGTATTGAGGGCTCAAATTCATTTTGTTTGTTTTCCGTTCTCTGTGCACTGGTGTAGAGACAACTGATACCATAAGTCATTCCAGTCCAGCTGCTTCCTTCTTGTAGTTTCCTGCCCTTTAAGAGGTTTCTCAGCAGAGGAACTTTTATAATATGTTATTCTGATACAGTTACTGTGTATTGGTACAATATTTTAGTACATTGTCACAGGCGATTTTAATTGGGAATTTGGCTAATACTTGATGCTGATCTAATGAGTGATTTTATGGGGAGGTGGAGAGTCCTCTCAACAAAAGGATCATCCTTTATCTAGAGTTTTGCTGGCAATCTCAATACAGAATCCATAAATGAAATGTAAAAGGAGGATGATAAGCTTTTCCTTTTTCTCTTTTTTGCTATTTATATTGTCTGGGTTGAGGTAATGAATAGTAATATTTAGACATTTGCTTGAAATACCGATGAAGGACTGTGGCCTTCTTTGCTGTCAGTATAGTTGATTTTTATGCTTCTTCATTTAAAATGAACAAAAAGATTTGAATGCTTATCTAGTCATTGTTTTCTGCTGAACAGAAAACACGGTCTTATTCAATGTACAAAACTATGCAACACCTCATTGATAGGCCTTGTTTCTGCCCATAGTTTAATTTTTTTTAATGAGTGTATTGTATGGTGGAGTTGTGTGCTAAAAATTATTTATTGATGTAGACAATTTCTTGCATATCTAGCCTCTTTTATTCAGCTCCTCCAAAATATTACACAGCAGTGCAGTTCTTCAGATACTGATTGATTCTATTTTATAATGGTAGGATTTCAGTGTTAGAAACTAGGGGCACTGCCCCAATCAATAATTAGATCACTAAAGACCATAGATTTCCACAGGTTTTCTATTCCTGCTCATGGAAGGAAAAACTTTTAATGTTCCCATGTGAGAAATGCAGATCATTTCACTCTCTGCAGGCAATTTTATGAATGACTCCTGTGAGCTCTATTATAATTAAGGCCTGAATTTATTGTAGTTTAATTTTTAGCAATTTACAGAAAGCATAAATATAATTGCAGATTAAGAGTTAAGTAGAAATTGCAATGCCATAATGTATGTCTGTGTTTCTTTTAAGATAACGGAAGTGTGGGACCAGCTGAAGATCTTTTACCATGCAAGATTTGTGGGAGGACTTTTTTCCCAAATGCATTAGTGAGTATAAAAGTCAGGTGACTTAAAAACATGTTCCTGTCTAACCCTTCATTTAAAAGTGAAGCTATTGTGCCAATTTGAATTGTTTTATTTAATTAATTGATGGAACTTGTATACTACTTAATTGTAAATATATTTAAGCAGTTACAGGCATAGTTGGTTTTGTTCCTAATAATATGGGCTGCATTCAGACGTGGGGTTTATTGCCCATATTATTCAGACGTGGGGTGGCTGTGTTATAATAGTAGTAGTAGGAGTAGTAGGAGTAGTAGTAGTAGTAATAATAATAATAATAATAATAATAATAATAATAAATATTCATACCCCGCCCATCTGGCTGGGTTGTCCCAGCCACTTTGGACAGCTTCCAACACATAAAAACATAATAAAACATCAAACATTAATGGTAACAATCTGATCCAATATAAAAGTCACAATAACTTTAAAATAAACAACTTCTATCACACAAAGCAACATTCCAACAATCCATCAGAATCTAATAGTAAACAGTTAAATTAAACACCAGCAAATAATAATTAAGCAGTTCACACTTATCAGCCACAATAAAGAATTACCAATCTATAATCAAAAAACAAAACAGCAAATCACAATGCATAAAACACCACAAAACGTACAAAACCATGTAAAAAGATCAAATTGAGAAACAAAGACACACAACATAAAACTGTTTTTTAAAAAATCAAAATCCCTGACCATGAAATTGCAGGAAAATTACAACACAAAACTCATGATTTTCAAAGTTAACAGGGTTGCAAATGGATTTTTTATGGAAACAATTAATATGGAAATGAGCACTGAACTTCATCTAGATTTCCAGGAATGACTTTTGTATCATGTGAATGATCACATAAAGGTAAGGAAATGTTGGGGAGACAGAGTAAAGTGTCCTATGAATGCAGCCTTGGTCAGTATTAATGAATCTATTCATAAAAGTCCTGAGTATATTATGGGATGGATTTGCATTTGAAACTTCAACTTTGTTTTATACTATTGAGTAAAGTGGGATGGCGAAGAATACATATAAGTTTTATCCTCCCACGTCTCCCTGATTATTTGATGGGATGGCTAGTAGGAGGAGGGGAGGAAACCTGCTTTCTAAATAAAAATGTTGCATTTCTTTCCTCTTGTACTTGTAGAAGAAGCATGTTCCCATTTGCCAAAGAGCTGCTAATAAAAAAAGAAAAGCGTTTGACTCCAGCAGACAGAGAGCGGAGGGAACTGATATTTCCACCGTCAAACCTCTGAAGCCACGGGTAGGTACTGGAGCATTAGAATATTCCCTTTTTTTAGACAACTGTATGTCCATGGACATGTAGTTCAATTATTAGCTGCGTGTACGTGATGACTTTGGAAGTTTATTCATAACAATCTATGGGATATAATCAATCTAGCAGGGGAGTGGTAATTGCCTTAAGCAGCATACATCACACAATATCCTAGCTCGGATTAAATTTTAATATTTAAAAAATACTGACTGTAAAATTAATATTGGATTTGAAATATGTGGCACGATGGAATCGGGAATAAATCAAGCTTGAGCATTATTACAGTGGAACCTCGAGTTGCGGACGTAATCCCTCCCAGAGGTATGTCCGTAACTCGAAGCGTTCACATCCAGAAATGTCGCTTCTGCGCATGCACGAGCTGCGAAATCCGGAAGTAACCATTCACGTATTTCCGGGTTGCCGCGGGACGCAACTTGAATAGACGTAACCTGAAGCGGACTCAACATGAGGTATGACTGTACTTAGAAGTAATTGTTCAGCGACATTTGCTTCCTCCTTAGGATCTCAGCCAGTGTGCTTATTAGGCTCTTCTGTTTTATGGAGCATTAGTAGAGCCACTTTGTAAGTCCATAACAAAAAGTTGTCTTTCTCAAAGGAGTTCCAACAAGCATGGAAGACTAGAGCAGGGCCATATTTTACTATGAACTTTGCATGCCTTGGACTTTGGCTTTGAACACAGATTCAGTGGCAAGGATTTTTTTTAAGTCAGCAAAGAGAGAAAAATTGTGTGTGAATAATGCTGCATCTCAGAAGCCTAGTTTTTCCTGTGTGGTATACAAAACGAGGAAATACATCATGTGCTAGCCCAGTTTCTGTTGGTATAGAAGTCTGCAAGCTGTTTGATTACACAAAATGTCTTTGATGCTTAAGATCAAAAGCTTGCATAGTCGTACACCACCTGGAATTTATTTTGTATAACAATATTTGGTGGAACAGACGTAACACAGCAGCTAATTACCAAACTATGAATGAAAGCAGGTGATACTAGTGATTCCCAAATAATGACTCTTCCTAACTAGGCCACATAGGTCATATCTACAGGGGACTGCCTTTGAATGCAACTCAGAAAGTTCTGCTTGTGCAGACTATGTCTGCTTGGGTGCTCACTTGACCCAGGTTCTCAGAACATATTTTATTGATTCTGTACCAGTTGCACTAATTACTGATGCAGTCCTAAGGCTCAATTCAAGTACAGTCATACCTCGGGTTACAGATGTTTCAGGTTGTGCATTTTCAGGTTGCGCACCACGCCAAACCCGGAAGTACCGTAACAGGTTACTTCTAGATTTCGGCGCTCATGCAGAGACACTAAATTGTGCTTTGTGCATGCACAGAAGCGCCGAAATGCAACCCGCGCTTGTGCAGACACGGCGCTGCAGGTTGCGAACATGCCTCCTGCATGAATCACGTTTGCAACCCAAGCATCCACAGTACTGATTTTGACTTTTAAAGCCCTAGGTGGCTGGAAGTCAGGTTATTTGAATGACTACCTGTATGAGTCTGGCTGTGCCTCAAGATAGGTATTGGGGAGGCTCTGCTGATATCATTGGCTTTTGAGATCAGTTAGATTGGTGGGCAGAGTTATAGTATTCAAAAAGACTTTCCAAAACTTTGTTTCCATTGGTTTTACTGGTACAGGATTTTGTTTGTTTTTTGGACATGCTATTGTAGCATTAGCAGTGATTTTCCATGGACCAGAAAGGTGACTTATACACACGGCGTTCTTTAAATAACAACAAAAACACAGAGATAAGTAAATAATGTCAATAGGAAAATACAGCCAAAAGAGTGAAGTGATTAACCCAGTGTATAGGACCGTAGAAAAGGTGCACATTGCTTCCACTTAGGTATACAGAGCTCTTTTTTGGAAATCACTGTCAGCAGTGACTAATGAAATATTAAATGTATTGCTTCTATATTTGTTTCATAAGTGCTCTCACAACTTCCCTGTCAAAGGATCTAAATACAGCTTTTGTATAAACTCTGCTTATCTCCTGAAAAGCAACATTGCTTCATGGTTAAGGGAATATATGTATTTAGTGGTGTAATATATAATATTCTATGCACAGCTGAAGAAATCACTTTTATCAGATTGCTAATTTGTGTGTGTGTGTGTGTGTGCGCGCGCACTGATTCTGTTGTCTTCTTAGCCTGAGCCCCCAAAGAAACAATCAAACTGGAGGAGAAAGCATGAGGAACTCATAGCAGCTATACGAGCAGCCAAAGGAGTTGATCAGGTCCTTAAAGAAGGTGGAAAACTGCCACCACCACCACCCCCTACTTACGATCCTGGTATGTAATGTGACATTGTGGGCTTCAACTGCAGCATCTGTTTTGAGCAATATTGCTAATGAATGGCTAGGCAGACACATCCTGTCTCTCTGAAAAGGGTCAGGTGTTTTGTCTGGTCATAAACAAGACTAACGTACACTTCAAGGCATTTCATTGCCTCAAAATGGGAGGGCAAGGAATTAATCCGAAAAAGCCTGCAGGCAAGGTAGACCAAGAAGGTGAGATTTACCTCTTAAATGCACAGATGAAGGGAAGAGGAAACAGGATCCCAGTGGCATCCTAAAAGAGCAGGCATTCTCCTAGGCCATGGCAGAGCTTTCCGCTGGCAGGTTCAGGGGGTGATGGAACATAGAAACAGGCATCCCAAGTGGCTGAATGTGGACCAGTAAGTCTGCTCTTGAAATCACACTTTCAGAAGTCACACCCATTATAGTCTTAGAAATCTAAAATTTAGATATCTGTAGAAAGGGGCTTTCCAGGGAAACAACAAGGGCAGAGATGGTGAAGCTACTTGAAGGATTCAGGAAGGCTGTGCTTGGTACTACAGCATAAAAGAACACAGGCTTATTGATATTTTTGTAAACTGATTTGAGCCTTTTTACAATCAAAAGGTGTATAAATTTTATTAAATAAAACAAAACAAAACATTGTTGGTCCAGTAATAGTTTCGTGTTGTGCTGATTAGGGATGTGGGGTGTGACTCTTTTCCTGCTCAGATTGCAAAATGGACTCGCCTGATTTGATCCTGGATCAGTGGTTCACTTGAAAAATTGCAGCCTCGTGGAATCATTTGAGAGGCGGTTGTAGGGTTCTGTTCTGCCTCTGTTCTTTTAAAAAAGATTTTTTTTTCCTTTCTGAAAATAGGGCACATCGCTTGCCGCAGCCTGTAATGGTTAGTACATGAGACTTTTTGCTGCTGTGCACTTTGAATGCACTTACAGCAAGTCCCCTTGTGAGGCATGGAGCTTGATGGTGTCCTGTTGCTTTAGGGAAATTATATGGCAAAAAACCATGGCTGCCCCCAGTGTTGACAGTGTGGAGGCCAAGAGGGCTGGGTGTTATACTTTTAGAAGTTTAAAAGAAAAGGGGGAGGGCAACAAGCATCAAACAAGTTTTAGACTACCTTTTAAGTTCTTGTTATTATTATTTTACCATTTGTTTTCAGGTAGATTTTTTAAAAACCCATTAAATATCTACGAGTGACAGATGTAGTCTTGTCCCTTCTGAGAACTGGGACGGGACAGTCTCTTATGGGTTCATCTGTCCCTAGTCCTGATTGCATTAGGGTGGAAGGGATTATTGGCTTTTGCATGTCCTAGCAAAGCACCTAGTGCTAGGAATTCTTTCTTTTCAATTCAGTAGAGGGTGGTGACTGGCACTATTTTCTTTAGTCACTTGACCTTGCACTTGCAGAGAAGGTAGAGACTGAAAATAAAATAGAGGTGTGGGACAAAATGGCGGTAACTTGGCATCAACATTTTCCACTTTCCTCCAGATGAGTTTTTTTAGCTGTTACGGCTGCAAAGATAGACTTCAAAGATACTGCTTAAGTAAGCAGTGCTCACTGAAATCTCTGAAACTAGGGATGTTCCTGAATAAATGTTTTATGTATTTGGAATTACTTAAGTGCCCAGCAAAGCTGAATATCACCTTCGCATCTAGCAAAATCAAAATAAATTATACTAAGAATAAAATCACAGAATAAGCAATGCAAAATAAGTTATGCAGAATTTTAATGTTTTTTTTTAGCTTGGGCTTCACACAGCCGTGGATATAATCTTGTTTCTTCCGTCTATTCTCCTTCCTAAAGTGCTGTGACGGAATCATTCTTGTGTCAAAAATTGCAATGCTGGAAAAAGTTACATGTCTGTAAGAGTAAGTTCTCCAAGCTGCCATTAGATCCTCGAGTGGCTGGGGCAACCCAGCCGGATGGGTGGGGTCTAAATAATAAAATTATTGTTAGGCTCTCCTCTTTGCATTTTTGTCTTTGTAGGAGTATTTCGATGGCACTCAGATATAATCTGGAAAGCTTATAGTTAACCAATAGCTGAGTCTGCTTGCTATATATTTGGTTCCCAAAATGTTTTGCTGCATCTTGTACCGGCAAAGGATGAGACAGCAGGAATAGTGCTTGGAGTGCCAGTGACAGAAAATTCCAAGAAGTCTGACAAAACACAAGCTTGAGCTAATTTGAAAGTGTACTCCTTGCCAGTGATGGCAAAACCTCCTGTGTTTCTCCTTTACTGTGATGTCTGCTGTGTTGTCTAACAGAAAGTTTCCAGTTGGTTAAAGGCCCTAAACATGGTCAGAATAGTTCCCTGTGACTTACTTGTTGTTGTTGCTGAAGAATTTATATACCGCCCTGTACCCAGAGGTCTCAGGGCAGTTCACAGAATAAAATAAAAATATAAAACCACAAAATACATAATCAAAATAAAAAGAACAACCCAATAACCCACCCAAAAAACCCCCACCACATTTTAAAAGGGCTTAGCATGTCAGTCAAATCAGCCAAAGGCCTGGTTAAAAAGGAACGTTTTTGCCTGGCACTTAAAGGTGTATATTTGCTATATGTGTTGAGATTTTGCAGTCACTCAGATCTATTCCAGCTGGATTTCACATTAGCCACTGACTTTGTACAGTGGTACCTCCGGTTGCGAGCGGGATCTGTTCCGGAGCCCTGGCCACAGTACGAGGACTTTGCTGCCAGAGGTGGCGCTTCTGCGCATGCGCGCAGTACATAGAAAGCTTCTGCGCATGCGCGTGTGGCAAAACCCCGGAAGTATACTTCTGGGTTTGCTGCTTACGTATCCCAAAGTTTACGTAACTGGAGGGATACATAAGCAGTGGTACGACTGTATTAGAAACATCTAATGCATTAATCAGTTGTAAATTCTAACTTTCATCATCTGAAGCTGTAGGATTATTGGAAAGGTCTAACATATTAATTACCTGCTTGCTTGACTCCTGCTCAACTTGATTTGTTAAGTCTCGACTTAAGACAAGTTGAGAGGTGATAATCTCCCTTCATTGCCTGTCCCAGTGGTTGAGGTGGTGGCGAAACCTTTATTTAAAAAGCATATTAGGGTTAGGAGTTATTTGTCAATCTTCAACTTGCTATTTTGGGATTAGGTGGTCAGGCAGGCTCCAGGCACTCCTCCTACATTAACACTCAAAAGCTAGGCTTGCATTGTTCAGCAGACTTCTTTTAATGGTGGCCTCTATCACATGGACCTACCTCCTTAAAAAGCAAAGACCCATTTGCTTTTGGCTTTTATTTGCATTTTTTGGGAAGGCTTTTGAATGCTGATGGCTTCAATACTCAGGAATCTTCATTGACTTTTACTGACTTGCTTTTGATTTTTAACATGTTTAAATTATAATGCTGTTTCAGATACTATAGCAGTTTCTGTTTCTGTTTTTATTGTCATGCACTTTGTGGGTCTGGTCTAGAGTTAAAGCTGGGATAAAACCAGAGTGGCTAAATTAATAAATAACCTGTACTGTTCTTTGTGTCTCATGAATTGCTGATAAATATAGATTATATCCAGTGCCCATATTGCCAGAGAAGATTTAATGAAAGTGCAGCTGATCGGCACATCAATTTCTGCAAAGAACAGGCAGCGCGTATTACTAATAAAGGAAAAGTGGTTACTGATTCTAAAGGGAAGCTTCCTACCCGAACGCAGGTGAATGATTATTATTATTTGCTCAGATGAATAATAAACCCTGCCTGAAGTGAAGTAATTCCATACTTGGGATCATCAGGAAAGGGATTAAAAATTTAAACGCCAATAGCATTGTGCAGTTATATCAGTCTATGGTGCAGTCACACTTGGAATACTGTATACAGTTCTGGTCACCTCCCCTCATGAAGGGAATTGTAGAGCAGGAAAACCTTCAGAAAAGCAACCAAAATGGTCAAGAAGATGAAGCAACTCTGCTATGAGGAAGGTGACAACATTTGCAGCTTTATAACTTAGAGGAAAGGCAAGTATTGGAGGACTTGATAGAGGTGTATAAAATTAAGCATGGTGTAGAGAAAGTTGGTAAAGAAAAGTTTTTCTCCCACTTTTATAATGCAGTCACACTTGGAAGTCGAACGGAATCCGTTCCAGAAGTCCGTTCGACTCCCAAAACGTTCGGAAACCAAAGCGCGGCTTCTGATTGGCTGCAGGAAGCTCCTGCAGCCAATCAGAAGCTGTGGAAGCCCCTTTGGATGTTCAGGTTCCAAAGAATGTTCACAAACCGGAACACTCACTTCCGGATTTGTAGTTTTCAGGAGCCAGAATGCCCGAGTACCAAGGCGTTTGGGATCCAAGGTACAACTGTACTGGAATTCATCAAAATCCAGTGAAAATGAATGTTGGAAGTGTCCGTATTGCTTCACACAAAACATAGTCAAATTATGGAATTTGCTGTTAGAGGAGATGGTGGTAACTACCACCCTGAATGTCTTTCTAAGAGAATTAGACAGATTAATGAGGGACAAGGATATCAATGGCTACTAGCTATGATGGCTGTGTTCCACCTCCAATATAAGAATCGTGCCTGTGTGTACCAGGTGCTAGGAAATGCAGGTAGGGAGAGCTCTGATGCACTCAGGTTCTGCTTGCGGGCTTCCCAGGAATGTATGGTTGGCCACTGTGAGAACAGAGTGCTGGACAATATGGGCCTTGGACCTGATCCAGCACCTTTTATTTTTTACGAACATATAAAAAGATGATCACTCAGCCTTTACTTAAATCAGCATTGGAATATCTGGTATGTACATTGTTCTTTTCATAGTAATAGGTGAGTAGACGCTAGATTTTCCTGGATGAAGTGAAAAAACCACAGCATTTCGAACCCTCTTTTTAAGGTACATTTGCAAACACCCCATGAGATACAGAGCTATTGGTCATTACAGTATTTCAAGACATGGAACTGTATGACTGAGCTGTTCAATGACTGGCTTTTGTGTCTGTTTCAGTACAAGTCGCCATCAGTAAAGAAGATGCCTCCATCAGGAATAACACCACCAGCCTCATCACGCTTACCACAACCAAGTAATGTCAATAAAATTGTTATTGTAGTTGCATATCAGGAATGCATGAATAAATATTGTATTGCCTCAAGGCTACTAGATATAATGGCTTGGATCCTGATTTTCTTTCCATGAATGGAACACAGTTTTCCTGCCACCCCTTTTCCTCTATTCCTGGGGGTTGAGGAATCCTTGGTACGAGATGTCTACAGATGGCTGTTGCAGCCATTACTTTATGTGAATCAAGGACCCAAGCTATTGCAATGTGCATGCAAACTTCTGTAGTCTTCAGCAGGTTGTTGGTCTGCACCTCCCATTATCCCTGGCATTTGGCCATACGGACGGAAGCTAATGGGAATTGCAAACCAACCACATCTGGTTCCCCACCCCAGCTCTCCCATGGTTTAATTGTGTTTATCTTCACGGCTGAAGAATTTCAAGTTGAAACAGAAGGCCAATGATATATACCTTCCCGTGGAGCTTGTTACTTGCAAATGTTGCTGCAGAGTTCAGTAGCAGGAGTCATCTCTGATATGTACAGACATCCCTGGAGAGCTGCTGCCAGTCAGTGTAGACACTATTGAGCTAGGTAGACCAGTGGTTCAACTATGTACAGTATAACCAGAAGGTGATTGAGTGAATGCTTTGAGGCGGCACACTGTGATAAACTCTTTGTGTTCTCAGTCACCACATTTTAAAAGATAAAAGATTTATTTTATTGCTTTAAAGGTGAGATGTAGAATCTTGAAAAAGGGACGCGGGTGGCGCTGTGGGTTAAACCACAGAGCCTAGGACTTGCCGATCAGAAGGTCGGCGGTTCGAATCCCCGCAACGGGGTGAGCTCCTGTTCTTCGGTCCCTGCTCCTGCCAACCTAGCAGTTTGAAAGCACATCAAAGTGCAAGTAGATAAATAGGTACCGCTCCAGCGGGAAGGTAAACGGCGTTTACGTGCGCTGCTCTGGTTTGCCAGCTTAGTCATGCTGGCCACATGACCAGGAAGCTGTACGCCGGCTCCCTCGGCCAATAAAGCGAGATGAGCACCGCAGCCCCAGAGTCGGCCACGACTGAACCTAATGGTCAGGGGTCCCTTTACCTTTACCTAGAATCTTGAAAACAATTGTGCATTGCTTTTAGGCCTGTTACTAAGGCAGTATTACCACTAGGAGAGTAGGAGATGAGAAAAAGCTACGCTTTCGAGACAGTGTACATTGCCTCTCTTGCTTTCTTGTGGTGCCTGTTGTGGTTGCTTCTTGTGGCCATTTAAAACTACGCAAAGAAACTATGATGCTTGTTTGTCCTGACCTGAGAAGAACATTTCAGTGATTGGGTAGGAAGATGATATATGGTGAATGCTGGAATACCGGCAGATTTATTTATAAACATTTGCATGGCTACTGTAAAATACATTAAATTATGACTTGTAGGGCAGCTAGCTTTGTTTGTGGTATTGATTTGCTTCCTGAACAATGAGTCAGCATGTTCTATTGCATAGAGCTTTGGGTTTGGATGGGGAAACCTGGCTTGAAATCTGGTTGGCTATTATGAAAAATAGGATGCTGAACTAGAACTGTATTATTATTATTTTTAATACAGAAAAAGTATTTTTATGTTCATAACCCCCACACAGCCTGAAGTCTTCTGGGTAATTCTGGGCAAGTCGTTATCTTCCATGATTACCCTGCTAAGATGATACTAGGCAGTTACAGGGTCACTTCGGTGCTCTTTATAGTGAATAACTCTGGACTTCATTTCTCTCTGCCTCAATTGGCCAGTGCTTCCTCTCCCCACTGGCCCAGCTTTGCTGCTTTCTCGGTCAAAATCTGCCTATCCTGAAGTTGCTGTTTATTTACAGCAGGAGACTCACAATTAAGGTACAGTGGTACCTCGGGTTACATACGCTTCAGGTTACATACGCGTCAGGTTATAGACTCTGCTAACCCAGAAATAGTGCTTCAGGTTAAGAACTTTGCTTCAGGATGAGAACAGAAATCGTGCGGCAGTGGCGCGGCAGCAACAGCAGGCCCCATTAGCTAAAGTGGTGCTTCAGGTTAAGAACAGTTTCAGGTTAAGAACGGACCTCCAGAACGAATTAAGTACTTAATCCGAGGTACCACTGTACTTCACTAGGACTAATGCATACAGTTGTACCTTGGAAGTCGAACAGCTTAGTTCCTGAACATTTTGGCTCCAAAATGTTGCAAACACGGAAGTGATTGTTCCGGTTTGCGAACTATTTTTGGAAGCCGAACGTCCAACGGGGCTTCCATGGATTCCGATTGGCTGCAGGAGCTTCCTGCAGCCAATCAGAAGCTGCGCTTTGGTTTCTGAACATTTTGGAAGTTGAATGCACTTCCGGAACGGATTCTGTTCAACTTCCAAGGTACAACTGTACTGGGGAGGAAGATAACACCCACCCAGCAGTACTGCAGCTGCAATCCCATTTGTCAGCTCTGACTTCTCCTCTTTATTCAGGGTATCAAATCACAGAAACTCCCTCATCACATGTAGTTTCATGATGTGAAGTAAGAATAAAGTAAATCTGCTAAGCACAGAAATGATATTTCCATGTTTGTTTAAAAAGGTACACCTGCAAATAAAATTCTGTCTACAAGTGGGCCAGTGGGAAGTAAAATCCAAAGTTTGTCTCCAGCTCATAAAAACTCAACAAGGACAAGCCCCCAAACAGGGTAAGTACACAGTTAACGCTGTACGCATAGTATTTAATAAACACCTTTGAACACTTTGTCCTTCGTTGTGGTTTCTATGTAAAAGAGTGAATTTTATAAATACAGTGAAAACCTGTGCAGTACAATAATATTTTGTTGAAAATCACTAGGTTGATAATCAGTTAGTCTCACACAGATTCTCAGGCGCTGTGTCAATCAATATATTCTGTGTATTGTGATTACTCTTGCTGCTGAATGTTTGTGTGGTAGAAGCAATGGAGGAACATCAGCAGGAAGCTCTTGATATCAATAGCCAATGCTAATTTAGGCTAACGGCCCCAAACAACTGCTTATTTTTCTCTTGTACTCTAGGTGGCAGTATTTGATCTCTACATGAAAAGCAGATAAAACATATTAGCAGCAATAGGGTTTAGGGCTTATATTTGAAAATAAATTTAGATGTTGCTTTTTATTTATTTTTTCAATTTTTCAAATTGATTTTCCACATTTATCACAAAATGATGTAACAAAGAAATACAAAACACACAACAAAGATAAACACATTACAATACAATAAAATTAAACACAAAAGGAAATTATTTCTTCTAATACCTAATTCTCATAACACTGATAACTGACTTCCTCGAATCCCCTCCAACTGAATTTCACTATATCACATTTATAACAGTTCTCCAATAGATGTTGCTTTTTAATTGCTGCTGATGTGAGGCAGTGTGTGTGACAGTTAAAAGAATGCTATGCAGAATATGTATGTGGCTCTGGTGTATTTTGAATTTAGTATAGTGTTTGCTTGGGGCTGCTTAACTTCTGCCCTCTCATTTAGTTGAACTTTGTTTTCCCTTTCTCCTTTGTTGTTTTTAAGTCTCTTCATGTTTAAAGGGGAAGAACCAAATCTAAAGTAGAGATTTTTATCTTTGGACAGTACGTCAAGCTACTGAACTTGGAATTGGTTTAAATAAACACCCATGAGAAACTTCAGTGTATGTGACGGTCTAGTTTGTGGGTAATTATCTAACCAGAAAACAGAACCAGACTAGCAGCGGCAATCACCTGCCCACTGGAGCCCATATGTGCAAGAGCTTCCCCCGTTCACTTCTGTTGGTAGTAAACTGCTTTGAACATGGAGCTGAATGCTTGGAACTGCCTCTTCCCCACTGAAGTTAATGGGGAGGCCTGCAGAAATTGAATTTCATTCGCACATCTAAGCACCTCTAGAATTTGGGATCAGAGCCAAAGAATTCAACACGGCAAACGTTTGCATATCAAAGATAGAAAACTATTCCCAGCTGGCAGGCCAGATCTCAACCTCTCCACCCAGGGTGCCATTTTGACAGGTGGGTGGGGCCAGCCAACTGTCGATCACCTGACATCGTGATGACACCAGTGACAGTTGTAAATGACAGCACACCTTCAGGTGGGAGCTTCCTACTGCAGCTGATCCCAGTGTAACTTGTTGTCAGAGCCAATTCGTTGTTTAGGATGGTCAGTGAACCCTAATGCCTCCCTTCACACCCCAAGCACCAGTCTCCACTGGAAGCCCTGCTACATACAGAGAGACCTCTGTATGCACAGCAGCTTATTGTGTGCTGACACTGAATCGTACCCTAAGCTTTTACTTGCTTCAAAATTCTGCCTAATTGACTGAATTACTGTTGTCTTTTAGAGGGTCCATGAAATCACGGACAGTTGTACCTACTAACGTGGCACGGAATGCTGGCATAGGTATGATGGCAAACAAAAGAAAAGCTTATAGTACTGAAAACTACTCAAACAGGTAATTCATGATTTTTGCCTTTCTGGAAGTATTTACGGCTTTCATATATCTGAAGATTACTGTCTTGTTGTGGTGGTGTTACAATTAGACTTTAAAAAAACAATTCAGCCTAGGCACTTGATGGGGGGGGGGATAACATCACAAATAAATACTGAGGGATAAGACAACTGGCCTTGGAATGGAATACTTAAAAGAATCACAGGCACGTTTGGTGGGGACATGAGAGGGCCTTCTCAGTGGCTGCTCCCAGGCTTTGGTACTGCCTTCCTAGAGAGGCTAGACTCCCTCCTTGTTCTTCCACCGGCAAATAAAGACCTTATTCCAACAGGCTTTTGGGAACTGACGGTTTTTAAAGGAAAATTATTTTAATAGTTCTGTGCTTTTTTCTTTTTTACTATCTGCATGTGAATAGTTTTCATTTTTATATTTGTTTTTATTCTATCATAGTTTAATTAAATTTGAAGTTACCTGTCTTTTATGTGTTTACGTTTCTGTGTTTTATTCATGTTCCTGTAAGCCACCTTGAGTCCTGGTTCTGGGGGAAAGGCAGGAAATTAACAAATGCAATAATTATTATATTCTAAGAGGTTCAGAGGTTAACTGCTAGCATCTGCCTCTGCTTTATATATAGCACCTTGGACTTCTATTCTCTGCTCCATTGCCCACAGAATTTGAGCTTACTTGTGTCCTTTATGTCCCTTCTAGATATGACATGATCTAGACCCTTCCATATCTTTTCCTACAGGATTGCTTTAAAAATCAGGACTGTTATTCTGGGAAGAGATGGTGTAACCTTTCCTTTCTGTAGAGGGGCAGACCAGGGCAACTAGTAGTCACTTAACAGGAATGGCTTTATATCAGCTGAAAGAGCATGATGGAAGGCATACTGAATATCACCTCCTGATCTTCCACGGGAGCCTGATGAGGTTTCCAGTTAGCAGTGCAAGAAGTATAGAATATCCTGATCACAGAACTTCTATTTCATGTTCCATTGGGCCCTTACATTTGACACAAGGGCCTATTAATTTGATTCTTTCAGTTTATTCCATTGGCCTAAGGTTCTCCAGTGCTAGCATGGAGTTTGAGTTGTATAATCCAGCAAGGAAGTATTATGGGATTTTATTTTATTTTGTAGTAAGAAGGCCATGTTTTTGGAATGATACGTTACTGAAGAACTATTGTAAGGGAAAGGTCAGAATGAATGCTTTGCAAATCACGCATAAACTATTAACATTTATCTAATCTCTATAATGTTCTCCATTTTGAATGTTCAATGGCTGATGAAGAACTGGATATGACAGTGGAGACTGCTCATCTTCTGTCAATGGAGCAAGTTCAAAAAGCAATGAGGGAAATTCACCTGCACAGTTACCAAAATTCTGTTACGAATGCGGCGCCAAATACCCGGTGGAATCTGCAAAATTCTGCTGTGAATGTGGAGTTCGAAGAATGGTTTTGTGAACACCTTCTGTAAAGTAGGATAAAAGAGAGCTCCTCTGTTTGCTATGGCTGCATGGAATTCCGCGCTGTACTTTCCCATCTGAACTTGTGCTAAAACACCATAGTAATTTTCTGAGAGCAATTCTTTTTGGTTGCAGAATAATTTATATAGATATAAATATACTGTATATAATTGATAGGTACCTGAAACTGTGCCATTCAAGAAGGTATTCTTGAGACACTGTTGGAAATATCTTTAATGGAGCGAATTAACTCAAGAAGTGGGGGGGGGGTCGTTTTGTTTTTTGTAATCCTGCTATGTATTACTGTATATTCTTACATGGTTCTCGTTATTCACCCATAATAGTGTTACCCCGAATAAGTTCATCCAATAAGGGAATCTAGAGAATATTGGCTGCTGTAGATAACTTGATAAGTAGGTTCTCATAAACCTTACAAACAAAAAAGGTTCAGATTTACCGATCTTGTTTATATTATTCTACCTGATTGGCATTTTTTCAGAGTCTGCTTTCAAAACATGTTATAATGTCCATTGTACAGATGCTTCCTTTGTGTGTGGTACCAGATTTTCCCCAGCCAATTTTCACATTCCTTTCTTTAAATATAATTCTTAGTTTTGCAAAATAGTTCACCTTCAGATATCTATGGAATCAATTGCCAATGGCAGCTTTTCCTGCAAACCTCACTATAATGAATGGAGGATGTATAAGTGGTACTTTGAATCTCATCCTTTATCAAGCTTCTCCTACACCGCTCTCTTTTTCCATTATTTGTAAAGCCCTGCTCCTTATTTTCTAAAAACAAGTATAAGCATAGTTTTAATGTTTGTCCAGTATGGTCTAAATTATTAAGCCCACTTTATAGAGTTTTGTGGCTATTGCAATGATGGTAAGATACAATAGAAAAAGAATCACTTGTTATATAATAATTATTAGTAGAACAAATGAGTTTCAGAACATGGTACCTGAATAATGCTTTTTCTTCTTCTTTGCAGTATCTTTTGCTTAGGGGTTTTTGGTACCTTCTGCAGCCAAATCAAAATAAACTGGCTTCACAGGGAGTACATTGACCCACTGGAGCCCTTAACCTATATCAGTATTGTTGTTTGTCTTAGTAATAGCATACATTTTCACAGAAATTATTTTTCCTATAGAGAAGAGCCCTCATTTCTGCCTTTCTCAAAATCATTTTGACCTTTTTGGTTCCAACAGTTATTTCTAAGCCGTGGTCACATCTTATAAAGAAACAATTTAACCTGTCAGCTGGGCACTTTGTAGTATTTGACCTGACATTAATCTAACCTTATTTTCATCTTTTCAAATGATGTGACTAATGGCAACTGGAAATACAACTGGTTGATCAAGCTACTTTTTCTGCTTCAACTTTCTAGTATGCTTGCTGGTGGTAAACTGAAGGTCCCTTATAATCAGAGTTAACAAATTCATTGATGTAGGATTGTTATTTGTGGATCTTCGTTGCTCAGAAATGAAAAGTACAATTTTAACTGCAGTATCCAAAACCTTGTCCTGTGACCCAATTTTCAGTTCTATACAAATGGCTAATATTCAGCCATTATAGAATGCTTAGTTGATGTGCTACAGTGGCTAAATGTGGGGGAACTGAACCAGACTGGAGAAGATGTCTAGAACTTCATTGAGGTGTGCACTATTATGCATAGCTCACATTATTCTCCCTCTTTTCTTAGGTGTTCCTTCCAGACCTTTTCTTTTTATTTAAAAAAATTATGAATACTTTGTCTGCAACCTGTATTAGTAGATTAGTGTACTATCTTTGATTATATATAGTTACATTTTAATGGCGGGGGTAAATTCAATAATTTAGGAAGTTGCACTTTTAAAGGTTTTCATTAAAACAAAAAACTGAGCCCAATATATCATATTGCTTCATGATGAAATCACTATAATGGGCATGTTCAACCTAAACCAGAAATAATTATGTGTGTTGATTTAGTACTTGAAGGCACTGTTATAAAATCTTAAAGAGTGATTGTTCTGTGTGATGAGCTCTTCCGTGTGATAGAAATCAAAAAGGCATCGACAAACCTAACCACTTAAAACGAAAATGTTATTGATATTAATGGAGAATCACATTTCTGAACCAATCAATGACATTGCATCATTTCATAATATGGTTCTCTGACTTTAAATGGTGGTGGTTAATCTATAAAATAATTACTTTAAACATGCAGTAACATTTTGCTTCCATATGAAAGGGTCTCCCCCTCTTCCAATCCTCAGAATACTAAGGAAGAGAAGAGTTTTTTTCAAAACATTCCTTTTGCCTTTTCATTTACTAGAAAATCTGGTAAGTTATATTATACATCTTGTTTATTTGCTTGAAATCTTACTTTTAAATACATTGTTATGCCACAGATTTATATCTCACGTAAATGATGATACTGAGATGAGCTCAATATATTTAAGAATTCACTCAGAGTTACTTCAGGTTACTTTTAGCCAGAGTTGACTCTACACATTTGAAAAATGTACACCTTGTATTGCCCTAATGGCAGAGCAGCACAGAGATCAGTCTTAGCATCAGAAAAGCTAATTTGTAATGTACTTAGTGGTGGAAATCTAGTGATCAATCTCTGGTATTCCACTTAATTTTTTTGCATTTTGTGAAAGAGATGACTGGTATGTTGGGAAATTTCTGAATGATCTACATGGACCCTTTTGAGAGTCTTGTGTGGATGTTGCTTTGTTTTGGGTGAGAATTCATATGCATCTTCATTCACCAAAGATCTCAAATATTTATGTAACATAAATGCTTTCCTGTGTTTCTACAGATGCTTTATTACACCTACCTAACAATACAGATTTCTTACTGCGTCTGCCTGATCTTTTAATATATTGTATACTCTCTCTTTTGTAACTGTCATCTAATTTCTAGTTATGTGACCTTTTATTCTTTGCTCTGACTTGCGTTTTGGATTTTCCTAAATGTTTACTGGGATCATTGCGAAAGCAATCTGTACATGCTTGCTGTATGTTATCTAGTCCTTTGTTAACAATAAAAGCAATTGTTGCATACATTTTTTATTATTATTATTATTCTTAATGTTGCATAGTAGGTTCCTTTGTTTTGTTTTTCTGGCAGCACCCTTGCTGCTAAGTTAGTACATAAGCTGTCAAATCCTGAAATCTTTCTCAATACCTGGGTGATGTGAACTAGATGTGGGCAAGCTACTTGACACTGAATCCTGATGGTGCCAACATAATGGTCTTGTGGCTTGTCAGACTATTGAAAGGGTTCATCCTTCCCCGATCAAGCAAGCTGACCTAAAGTTTGAGACTGGGTATTCGTGTGCAATAGAAATTGTAAAAGTATATAGCGTGCTATTAACTGGGTCCCTGCAGCTTAACCTTTATGCAAGTCAAACCCCCAACATTTTATTTTTATTTAAAATATTTATGTTTTATTAAATATACAAAATTGTTTACATCAAAAATCCATCCAACTCAATATAAAAGAAATACACACAATTTAAAGCAGCAGCATGAATGAGGAAAGCAGTAAAAAATCAGTTAAAATTAAGAACAAACCAAGCAGCCACCACTGATTGCCATTAAAAACCTTGAAGATTTTTTGTGTGTGTATAGTCAACATGTACATATTTAGTAAGTGGGGGGGGGTCCCCACTAAAAGTGGGCCATGCAGGCCTAGTATCGGAAATTGGGGGAATCCAGAAAATGACTCTGAACCCAACCTCAGATTTTGGAAAGGCTTATATGGCAGTCCTCTACTCAGGTCTAAAACCCCATTTGCATTGCACCTGGAAATGCACTGGAAAGAACACAGGTGAGTTAATACTCCTCTACTATATTTGCTGTGTTTAAGAAACTGCTGATAACACTTTCCATGCCAAACTTGTGCTCAAAATACCTCCATGCACTCTCTTGAAAAATGATAAAATCCACAGAAGTCTACTCCCATATTTCAGTGCTTGTACAATGTTACAATGGAGAGCTGGGCCAGTGTGCATTACTGGCTTGACCAGGTGGGAAATAAAAATAACTGGAAGCATGAAACAGGAGAATTCAGGTCTAATGCACAGGTAGGCTAAAACACAGGTGGCAACCTATGGACTGCATGCAACCCTCAGCTGTTCCTCCTCAGTGCTGTGAAGAGGAACAAAAAAGACAGTGGGAAGACATTACCCAACAACAGCATGATAGCTAGAGTACCGTTGGCTCTCTTTCTAGGTGCATGCGTTCTGTAGGATTGCTGCAGAAAGTCAGACAACCCAACTACAGGAGTAAGACAATCTAGTGACATAGGTTGGGACACCTGGCTGCCTTCCTGATGGATCTTCCGTTTCTCATTGCAGCAGCACAAAGGTACATCATGGGGCACGGAAGGAGGCTGACTGGGCAACCAAGAAACTAACTCTGCCATGATGATAAACGGAAGAGCCAGCAGAGAGTCAGGCAGGTGAACAAGTGCTGGCCATCACAGAGGGAGGGATCTAGGGAGGCCACCAAAGGTGGTCTACACCTGGGCTCAACTTGACTAAAGGAAGAATATACAAGTTTTAACAGATATCAAACATCTTCCTAGAAACAGGATGTTATGTACTTAGACATTTATACAGGGCTTTTTTTTCAGCGAGAGCTCACTGAAATTCAGTTCCAGCATCTCTCAGGTGAGCACTATTGTCATTCTAAGAGGATGAGGGAGGCATTCGTGGTGAGTTCTGGCACCTCTTTTTCTTGAAAAATAGCACTGCATTTATAGCTATTAACTACACATGTTATAGTAGTGTTTTGTTTGCATTCCAAATTCATTTAGCTTAATCCCTGAGAATTGAGATCATGGTTACATTTTTTGGCTTTACGGTTGTTGTTCTTTAAAGAAGAGTTAACAACTTTCTGCTTCCAGGCTTACTGTTTTCTCCCACAGTTAATGCTAGAATGCACTACAAATATCATTAGACAGCAATATAGATACAATATAGGAGACAGCAATATAGATACTTTTAATACTAAAAATAGTTCAGAACTCTGCAATTTTATACAAGACAAATATAAAAAGCATTTGTTAAATTAAAACATTCTAGCTGTAAAATGCCAGTATTATTTTATTTTTTTAAATCGAAATATTTTAAGTTAAATGGCTGTTTGTTGCATTAAATGGCTGGCACCCAAGAAGTCAATCCCAAATTTGAGCAATTCCTGAGTATTCCTGCAAGTACCTTTCTAACTTCCACAAAACAAAGCAGCAGTACTTTCCTCATATTCACAGTTTAGCTCCTAGAAGCTACCTACACTCCTCCTTACTACAAATCCCCAAACCAAGAAACTGTACTCTTCATTCATCCTTTTTTCCTTCCAAGCTTGCCTTTGGTCCTAAAGTGGTTTTGAAATCCATGAAGTACAGTATTAGTAACTTAAGAAATCCCTCGTAATGACTTTTTTAAAAACACCACCACCACAATGTATTACAAACACATAATTTTCTAAGTTCCTTTGTATTTTTTAAAGTGCTTCATTGTTTCAGTTGTACGTTTAAAACAGTTGTCGGTTTAAATAATATATTTTAAAGGGCAGGTACAGGTTTTAATGACTGATGAAGTACAGATTGCAGTTCTCCACCCCACTGGTCAGTTCTCTGCTTCCACTGGTGTTGAAAGTTTCCTTGAAACACAGAGTGCCTTGACTACAAACTTCCAACCTTTGCCTCTGTGCCCCCTCTTCCCAAGAACGAAAGGACTGCAGTCTTCTCAGGGACTTGGTGCAGAAGATTTGCATAAGCAAAGAGGAGATAGTTGCAGTGCTTAAAAGTATTTTTGTAGAAAACCGGTGTGCTCTGAAAAACCAGAGCGTTGTGTAGTTCATAAAGCTTCACTTAATTGTAACAAGCTTTCAAATGCTTCATCCTATTCCACTTAAGTCCAATGTGACATCAGTTGATGCCAACATGACTTAAACCGAACAGTTATATCCTTTATCAAACATTGACGACAGAGCCTTTTGATATATCTTACATTTGGACATGGGTTTTCTCTTTGTCGTTTTATACCAGTGTTGTTGTTACAGTCCTATATTTTTTAAAAAAAGAAGAAGAAAAGATGGCTGTTGAAGTGTACATAGATCATCTTTTTGAGTGACAATATATCAAGTCTGTACACGAAACATCTTGAAATTAGTAGGCTTAAGAATATACTAGCCAAATTTTAAGCCACTGCAAAACAAAAAAAGTTGTAAAAGGTCATGGGTAGGCAAACTAAATCCGGTCCAATCGCCTTCTAAATCCGGCCGTGGACATTCTGGGAATTAGCGTGTTTTTACATGAGTAGAATGTGTGCTTTTATTTAAAATGCATCTCTGGGTTATTTGTGAGGCATAGGAATTCATTCATTCCCACCCCCCAAAAATTATATTCTGCCCCCCCCCAAGGTCTGAGGGACAGTGGACCGGTCCCCTGCAGAAAAAGTTTGCTGACCCCTGTACGAGGTGTTTCAATAAATCAGCTTGGGGGAAAAGCAGTTAAGTGCTATGCAGGTAATAACACTAGGAAAATGATGGATATGTTATTGAATCAGCAAATTCAGTGTCAAATCTTCCAGAAGTAAAGAGGGGTGCACAGATGTGAGGGGCAAGTAAAAGTAGCTGAAAGGAAACAAGCTGCAAAAACAAAGCATACCTTGAGCATTACCAATGTCATACTGGAAACCTCATTCATGTTCTTCTCTACACTTTCAGTAAAGTTACATCTCTTGGTCATTTTTTGAAGATGGCAGGCTACGTCACGAATGTCTCTCTTCTGTAAACAAAAAAAAAATGTTAATGAGTTGGAGTGCTATTGGGCTTGATACAACTTTCTTACATACTGATCCTTCAGGCTCTTGGCTCTCAAAATTGAATAAAATATTCAATATGTTGATCCCTACGCCCCACTTTTACTTCAGTGTGGAGTTTAATTCCCAGTCTCTCCTTTACACTACTTTCAAGTGACACCGACACTTTGCTAGGTCTTCTCCATTTAATACTGGTGCCTCCAATAACTGCTCTAACATTAAAAAAGTTAAACTTTCCATAGGACTGTTTCTTTTATATTGGGTAATCCTGTGCAGCTCTAAGGCCAGCGGGCACTATCCGTGTACCACTTTTCACAATGGCTTGAGCTAATTTAAGTGCCAATATTAGTTCTGTTCTTAATGGTTTTTCTATTTTAGTATATACATATATATATCATACGCAGCTCTGATACTTTATGACAGACTGAGAGTGTATATATAGGCTGTCTACCAGCTCCACCTGGTACGCAGGCTAAGACCCTACCTGCCCGCGGACTGTCTCTCCAGAGTGGTGCATGCTCTAGTTATCTCCCGCTTGGACTACTGCAACGTGCTCTACGTGGGGCTACCTTTGAAGGTGACCCGGAAACTGCAATTAACCCAGAATGCGGTTATCAGCTAGACTGGTGACTGGGAGTGGCCGCCGGGACCATATAACACCGGTTCTGAGAGATCTGCATTGGCTCCCAATACGTTTCCAAGCACGATTCAAAGTGTTGGTGCTAACCTTTAAAGCCCTAAACGGCCTTGGCCCTGTATACCTGAAGGAGCGTCTCCACCCCCATCATTCAGCCCGGACACTGAGATCCAGCGCTGAGGGCCTTCTGACGGTTCCCTCATTGCGAGAAGTGAGGCTACAGGGAATCTGACAGAGGGCCTTCTCAGTAGTGGCGCCCGCCCTGTGGAACGCCCTCCCATCAGATGTCAAAGAGATAAACAATTACTTGACATTCAGAAGACATCTTAAGACAGCCCTGTTCAGGGAAGTTTTTAATATGTAACGCTGTACTGTTTTTAACACTTGATTGGGAGCCGCCCAGAGTGGCTGGGGAAACTCAGCGAGATGGGCGGGGTATAAATACTAAATTATTATTATTATTATTATTATTATTATTATTATTATTATTATTATTATTATCCTGCTGATACCCTGAGCAGGTCACAGGCAAGGAAAAGGGAAGGAAGACAGTTATAGTGTCTTTCATAGTTATGGTATCTTTCCTTGCTTTTATTTGCTCCACAGAAACTAAGGATACAGTATATACTAACTCCAGAAAAATCAACATTACCAAAGCTGAACTGCAGAACACTTCTAGTCCAGTTGTATTCACCTATAACAAATTAGAACACAAGGAACAAACATGTTAATTCAGATGTTTCCGCATTTCTCTTTCCAGTGTAAATAAACCCACTGTTGTAAATAAACCCACAAGTCAATGGCTTGTGCAAATTACTGTGGTTAGTTCTGAAACTCTGTGAGAAATGTTTCTACAAGTATTCATTTACAGCTATCATTTTGTTGGGCGCTGTCAGGATTCCCTTTGGCACCATCCCACACCACTTCCCTACACACCTTCCCAGGTGTGAAGATAAGCACAAGGTCCTCTCTTGGCAGTTCCACCAACACATCCAGGAATCAGACTATCAAAATGGCGTCTGGGCAGAAAAACCCAGATGTAGGGCAATTTCTTAAGCAAAACGTAACAATCCAAAAAAAGCCCAAAGGCTTTGGGGGGGGGGTGAGGGTGAGATGTTCCCCCCAAAAAGTCAACAATGTCTCAGAATTGTGACATCCTTTCCTATTGTGCTTGCTCTACAGAAACTACAATGTGTTGTTTTTTTAAAGCAACATTACCTCCATTGTATTGCAGAAAACTCTATTGGTGTTAGACCCGTTACATCCAGCATGTTGTTCAATCTCCTCTTCCTATAAATTAGAATGCAAGTAACAACGTTTAAATTTAGATGCTTCTGCGTCTCTTTTTCCAGTGTAATAAGCTCAATGCACTCAATGATTTGACCATGTCCCTGAGATCCATTGTGAAAGTATGAGAAATGTTTCTGCAAGCATTCATATGCAGTGGTCTGTTTTCCCTCCATTTGGTTCATCAGCCTGGAGTAACTGATCTGCCCTGCTGGGTACGTTTACATGGAGACAGTATGAAGTCAGTTGGATACAACACATTTTAGGTCCAAACCTCAAGAATAGATTAATATGTTTGTTTGTTTTTTTAAAAGGAAGACTTAAGAAGTTGTTGAAGAGGAAAATACATGCTTGCCTGCATATTTTAGCTTCATTTCACATTTTAAAAAGCTTTTTGTTATTTCAGCATTCCCCCCCCCACACCCCAAGTATCTAGGTCTGTACATGAACACCACAAATGTTCTAATCCAGGATGAGAGGACATCCTGGAAGCACTGTATGTTGTCAACTGTTTCTGTTTTGCATGTTGCTATTCCTACGGAATTTCCTTACTGTTTTAATATATTGACTGTAAGCATGTTTACTCAGAAATCAGAGGATTAGACTTTCCCTTTTCCTAGATCCATAAACAAGCATTTTAAGCTAGAAAAACTATGGACCAGGGGAATTCAACTGGATACTTTGTTAGAAAAGGGGTAGATAGCCTTTTTTGGCTCTGGGGTGGCATCCACTCTTGGCCAACTCTACAAGAGAACTTAACATGATCCTGCTGAATCAGGCCAACAGCTTATCTGGTCCAGCATCCTGACCTCAGCACATTCACACTGTTCCACTCCTGTGTATTCCAGTAGCTGCTATTCAGAAGCAGACAGACTCCAGCTGTGGAGGCAGGGAAGAATAGCCACCATAGCTACTAGCCATGAGACTTATACTCAATTCATTTGTATAATCCTGAATGGGGTAACTGTGCCCCTGAAGGACCAGGTGCGCAGCCTGGGAGTCATTTTGGACTCACAGCTGTCCATGGAGGCACAGGTCAAATCTGTGTCCAGGGCAGCTGTTTACCAGCTCCATCTGGTACGTAGGCTGAGACCCTATCTGCCTGCGGACTGTCTCGCCAGAGTGGTGCATGCTCTGGTTATCTCCCGCTTGGACTACTGCAATGCACTCTACGTGGGGCTACCTTTGAAGGTGACTCGGAAACTACAACTAATCCAGAATGTGGCAGCTAGACTGGTGACTGGGGGCGGCCGCCGAGACCATATAACACCGGTCTTGAAAGACCTATGCTGGCTCCCAGTACGTTTCCGAGCACAATTCAAAGTGTTGGTGCTGACCTTTAAAGCCCTAAACGGCCTTGGTCCAGTATACCTGAAGGAGCGTCTCCACCCCCATCATTCTGCCCAGACGCTGAGGTCCAGCGCCGAGGGCCTTCTGGCGGTTCCCTCATTGCGAGAAGCAAAGCTACAGGGAACCAGGCAGAGGGCCTTCTCGGTAGTGGCACCCGCCCTGTGGAACGCCCTTCCAGCAGATGTCAAAGCGATAAACAATTACTTGACATTCAGAAGACATCTTAAGGCAGCCCTGTTCAGAGAAGTTTTTAACGTGTGATATTTTACTGTATTTTTGGTTTCTATGGAAGCCGCCCAGAGTGGCTGGGGAGGCCCAGCCAGATGGGTGGGGTATAAATAATAAATTATTATTATTATTATTATTATTATTATTATTATTATTATTATCATCATCCTCTTTTAAAGCCATCCAAATTCGTCGTCATCGCTACCTCCTATGAGAATGAGTTCTACAGCTTAATTATGTGCTATATCTTCCAGCATTCTGCTTTATTAGATGTACACGGGTTCTAGTGTTGGGAGAGGGAGGAAAAACTGCTCTCTGTCCACTTTTCCCATGCTGTGCATGGTTTTATAAACTTCTCTCTTACTTGCCTTCTCTGTAAATCAAAAACTCCCAAATGCTGTAACCTTTCCGCACCGGGGAGTTGCCCCACCCACCCAACCCCCCAGTAATTTTGGTTGCCCTTTTCTGAACATATTCCAACTCTACAACAAACCCAACAAACCGGAATGACACACAGTATTCCATATGTGGTTGTACCATAGATTTAGATAACGGCATTACGATTTTCAGTTCCTTTCCTAATGATTCCTAACATGGAATTAACCTCATTGACAGCTGCCACACCCTGGATCAACATCTTCATTGAATAACTCACTATGATTCCAAGGTTTCTTTCCTGGTCAGTCACTGCCTGGTCAGTTCAGGCCCCATGAGTGTTATTATGTGATATGAAGGGGCTTTTGTACACCTACATTTACACTTGTGGCACTGTGGTCTAAACCGATCAGAAGTTGGCTTGCCAATCAGAAGGTGGGAGGTTCGAATCCCTGCAACAGGGTGAGCTCCTGTTGTGCAGTCCCTGCTCCTGCCAACCCAGCAGTTTGAAAGCACGTCAAACTGTAAGTAGATAAATAGGTACCGCTCTGGCGGGAAGGTAAATGGCGTTTCCGTGCGCTGCTCTGGTTCGCCAGAAGCGGCTTAGTCATGTTGGCCACATGACCCGGAAGCTGTACGCCAGCTCCCTCGGCCAATAAAGTGAGATGAGTGCCGCAACCACAGAGTTGGCCACTACTGGACCTAATGGTCAGGGGTCCCTTTACCTTACACTTGTTTACATCGAATTGCATTCGCCATCTTATTCCCCATTTGCTCAGTCTGGAGAGGTTATCGGGAAGCTGTTCTCAATCTCTTTTTGAACCCCTTATCCTACAGCTGAAGTCATTTACTTTAACCATCTCTATACCACAATCCTTTTCAAGATTAATCCCATCATCCCAATCACAGCACACTACAAAGCAGAGACCAGGAATAAACAAAACATCCCTTTTACTGAGTGCATGCAAACACTCAATGAACAGTTTACTAAGTCAATTTATCCTGCTAAAGCAAACCATATCCTAAATTTCTGTAAAAATAGAAATAAATTTTATTATTTTGATCCCACCCATCTGACTGGGTTTCAATCAATCACCTTCCTGTCAAGCTGCTCTAAAAAGGCAACCTCTCCATCTAAACGGAAAATGACCACAAGGCAGCCTGTAGCAAGTACATAACAAAATTTGGCTCACAAGTATTTAAGAAGATCCAGTTTTGGTGTCTCAGTACTGCAATCTTTTCCATTGTGAAAGTTTGCTAATTATTCATCCCTTGGCAGTTAAAATGTTTGCTCTATTTCCTACATTTTGGCACAGAGATGCCTGGCAACAGATGCACCAGAATGATGGGAAAGTGACTTGCAAATAAGCAAGGAAAAACCCATTTCCCTAGAACAAAAATAGAGAAAGGATTAGCTTCTGGGAGGAAAACTATAGCTGCTTCCTAGCAACGTATTATGGAATTTTGATAACAAATGAGGTAACAATGTAATAGATTGGATCCAGACATAGGCTGCAGTCCTAACTCTACTTACCTACCTGGGAGTAAGCTGCATTGAATTGTGGGACTTACTTCTTAGTAGATATGGTTAGGACTGCACTGTAAGTGAGTTGAACTAAGATCCTATTGATTTCAATGGTGCAAATTAGTCATGGTTTAACAACAGTGACTTAAACGGAAATGAAGTTCAACTCACTTAGTTTGGATCCAATCCATGAATTACAGCAGTTCTGAAATCACTTCAAGACATTCAATGTGAACTCAGCTACCTGCATGTTGGATGCCAAACAAACAAACACTGTAATCAGAAGCATAGCTTGTTTTCTTGGTATTAAACACTGGCAACAACCCAATGACAAATTACTGTTGACTCAGCAGCTGAGATAGTAGAGAGAAACAACCACAAGGCATGAAGATGCAAGTGGAAGCACATCTCTTCCAAACAAAGTGATGCTAATGCAAATCAGCAATTGCAGCATTATATGCATTTGTTATTGTGTTATTATCAGTTGAAAGAGGCAGGCTTGAATCCTAGCATCTCCCATTTCTCCAAGTGTGTACCAAGGACTGGTTCTGCTTTCTTTTCTAATGCCACCATTGCCTCAGGTCTGATTTTCTGTCACCAATTCACCTGTCATAGTTCTTTCAAGAGAACATTTCAGTTTTGCATGGAACTACACCAGGATTTCATAATATAATTGCCATACATTCCTATGGAGGAGAGAGAAGTATGATGGCTCATGTGAGTAGACTGGGGGGGGGGGGGAAATACTCAACAATTCAATGTTTGCCCAGCACTGGCCATTTTCAAAGCCATGGCACTGTTAACTTTGTCTGTTCAAACCAATTCAAGTTTGTTGTTATCTGTTGTTTTAACCACTGGCCTTACTAAATCTTTTGTCTTTTTTAATGGTTTTATTGTTATATTGCTGTCCTGGGAACTCTCTGATTGAAGAGCAGTATGCAGGTGTAATTTATTACACAAACGATACAATATATTCATAGATTCCCTCATAGTACACCTCATTTCTATATTTCAAGACAACGGGATTACTAACATCTCCATTGGGAATGTTTTAACATTCAGGGTGTTAAAATTGCTCAGATAAATACATTTCCCCCCCCCCCTCTCTCTATATATGTATATTAAATGTTACCTACCAGCACGCGAATGTTGAAAGATAGAAACATTTCATATTTTTTCAGGAAAGCATTCATGGAAGCAGATGAACCAACTGGTACCAAAGCTAGGAACAGTGGCAGAATCCCAAAGATATACCTTAAAAAAGCTAGATTACAAAATTACATTGAATTACAGCTTGTACCAAGAAAGTTATATGCTCAGCTGACTATGGTAATATGACTTAATATTAAATAGTGATGGGTTGGAGATATGTAACAGATTACTGCTTGATAACATTATTCAGATTTATACATTACAGAGGCAGGCACTGAGGACATAATGAGAGCAATGCTATGCTCATTTACCTGGGAGAAAGTCCCAGTCAACTGAGTAGAACTTACATGTGTGTAGACATACATAGGACGGCACAGCACTGCATCTATATGTCTTAATTTTTTAAAGGGTGGAGGAATGAGTCAGTGTGTCTGGCTGTTAATCAGCAGGTTGGTGGTTTGAGCCCACCCAGGGCCGGCCTGTGGATTCCTGCACTGCAGGGGGTGGGACTAGATGACCCTCGTTTCCCTTCCAACTTACAATTCTATGATTCTATTTCATGAAAAATACCCAAACAGTTTACAACAAAAATGACATAAAACCATATAATAAAAACCATATTAAAAAGTTGAAAACAGATTATCAATTAATCACTGGAAAGATCTATACTTAACTGGCTACATAGGCCTGGTGGAATAGTTTTCAGCAGAAGGTGCCACCTGAATCTATGTGAGCAGATCATTCCACAATACTAGGCCAATGGCACTAAATCATGAGGGTGGAATTCCTTTTATCAAATTCTATTAAAGGGGAAATTCACAAACCATATTTCCTGTGGGCATTTTAAAATTGGCTTATTGTTTAGCCCTGCACTACTTGGTATGAAGACACTTCTTTTTTTCTTTTTTTCTTTTTCCCCCCTTCGTGAATATATCTTTATTGTTTTAAAATAAATACATTTATGAAGAGAAAACAAACAAACATACATACAAGCAAGCAGGCAGGCAAACAATAGAAAAAGCAAACAAACGACAACAATATAAGAAACAACAAAATTAATACGACTAACATCATTTATACTCCCAATAATGAAACCAATTATAAAACTTGTAAAGAGAAAAATAAAAAATGACTTCTAATTAGTCTCACTGTAGTTTATCTATGGGTTACCGTATACTGCACAGTTACATATTTCTTATATAGTTTCGTTTTACCTCCCTACAAACTTATATCTATACAATACAAGGGTCAGTCTAATTCTGCCAAGAGGTTTCCTTTTATACCATAGTTTTTAAAGTATTCTTTAAAAATGTTCCAATCCTTATAGACTATTTGTTTTGTTTGGCCTCTTATCCTTCCTGTCGCCTTTGCTAGCTGTGGATATTCTGCCATTAGGATTTGCCAATCTGCCTTGTTAGGTGGTATTGTATTTTTCCAATTTCTTGCTACTAAAATTCTGGCCGCCATTATCCCATACATGAACAATGTTCTTTTCGCTTTTCCTATTTCTTTTGGCAATATGATTAATAGAAATATTTCTGGCTTTTAAAGACACTTCTAAGTGTTTGGTAATTAAGTTTTAGGTAATTTTATTGTCTTACTGCAGCAGAGGTCCATTAGGGCAAATGGTACAGTGCTCCTATCAAGCTCAGACTACCCTCAGCCAGCCCCTACTTGCTTAACTTCACACTTACAACCAGCCTAGGGGATGGCACTGGCTGGCAGCTTCCTTCTCCTTAGTCTCAGTGTTGCAGATTCAACTACTGTAGTAGAATTCCCATCAATGGAAGCCCACACAAGGACTTCTGCTAGCACAATGAGGCTCCCCTCCTGTCTTCCCGTTGTGTGCACCTCGCAGGAGGATAAGAGGGCAGATTGTTCCTTCAGGCAAGCAAGAAATGCTTGTGTCGATGGAGCAATATGCTTAACCCTATGTTGAATTTCTCCCTCAGTGGAGAGAAAGAATGGGAAACTATAATTTAGCTGGCTCTGTCTGTCATCAGCTCTGGCTCCATCTACTGCTGGTTTTCTGCTTTCTTCTGCCCTTCCAGTGTCAACAGCCACCAGGGTTATTGCATATTGTTTTTTGTTGTTGTTTTTTGCACGATCAGCTTTATTCATGCCTATTGTAGCTTGCCCTGGTATCCATGAAGATGAAGGGTGGTTTAAAATATTTCAAAAAATTATTTTTAAAAACAAATGACTCATGCACCACCCACCTGCATTTCTACACATATCGACAAAACCAGGCACTATAGGTAAGCAATGGAAACGAGCAGGGAAACTTTCCTGTTATTTCTGAACATTATCACTGCTACACAGCCAAGGGTGGAGGTAGGAAGAGTGGAGATTAGGGCAAGCCAAGGAGACACAGCATCCTGCTGTGCAGCATGGTTTAACCAGCCAACAGGAAGAAATGGCAGCAGAAAGAAACAAGCACATGAACAAGCTTGCAAGCAAAAAAGAGGGGAGAGCTATACAGTACAGGGATTCCTTCACTGAACAAGGTGAGTTGGAACACAGTCTACAAAAACTTCCGCAATACTGTTTTACAGTCCTCACTTGGCAGCTTTTCCATGCTAGTGAGCATAGTCTGCACAGTTCTGGGAATTAGCAGCAAACAGTGCTGCCTGGCAACCTTATCTGTCTGTCTCATACCTCTTTACCCATTGAAAGTGAAACCTCCTGCAGCAAAGAGGATACAGAACTGGTGAAAAGCCTAAAAATGGTATTTTTAAAAGAGCACCAGCCTGGATTCAAGAGCTAGTATAACCCTCTGAGTTTTTATTGCTAGGGATTGGGATTCCGCTAAAAACTACTGCAGCTGGTAGCCTGTGACTGACCCAAAGCCACTGGCATGGGGGTGTCTAAAAAACGGGGTGGGTTTTTAATGCCACCCTTAGTTTAAACCATGGCCTGTGAGTATTAAGGAACTAATGACAACCTGGAATAAGTACATGGAACTATCCCATACTGTTTGCAGTATAAGAGTCCTCATAAGTTTATCCCCCAGACACCTGCCACACACAGAGAGAGAGATGGTGCTGTGTATATTTGAACTGTAGCAAAGGGTGCTTGCAAAAGCACCTGTTGGAGGAAAATCTTCACGTTCGGCTCTGGCCGGCCAAGATCATTTTTGGGAAGGATCCCACAAACCCTTCTGGAGAGGCAGAAGAGTCTCATTGTGATACCC
Source organism: Podarcis raffonei (assembly GCF_027172205.1). Taxonomy (NCBI): domain Eukaryota; kingdom Metazoa; phylum Chordata; class Lepidosauria; order Squamata; family Lacertidae; genus Podarcis; species Podarcis raffonei. The sequence goes on along the minus strand of NC_070608.1, from coordinate 30,454,743 downwards.
TTATGGGCATTGCAGTTCTTAACCTTACGGTTTTTTAAATTATTATTTCCTTGTTTGAGAGGTCAACTAAGGGGTTACCATCTTTTGCAACGGTATCTTTTCTTTTCTTTTTTAATGGCTTTTGGCTGGTGCTCTACTTTTTGGGTCGTCCCGGGGAAGTTTTACGGGAAAAGAAGGCGCGAATGCTGGCATGCCGGCGGCGGGGAGCACCTGCAGGAAGAAGCGAAGCCCCGCGCCTTGCCAGCTGGAATTAAGCCCTCGGGATTTTCTGGGCTCCGCGCGGCGTGTGGAGACGCCTGGCTTCCGAAGACTTGGGAACGGGGTTAATGGCACCCGTCGAGGGCGGGGTGACACTTGGCTCCGAGGACTCGCTCGCCCCAACGTGCCTCGCCTCGCAAACAAATGTCCTCCACCACTCCCCTGCCTTTGTCTCCGGGAGATTTCGGGTGTCTCTGCCCAGCGCTGCTGGGAATAAGGCGCTTCCAATTTCGCTCTGGAAACGCGGGGAAATTCCCTCCGCGGGCCGAGGGGATAAAAGCGCGGAAGCCTCTCACGCGGCGCGCAAAGGCTCGAGAGTCGCCCAGGAGGCGCAGCAGAAGCAGCAGCAGCGGCAGCAGGAGGCGAGCGCGTGCTCAGGGAAAGCGCAAAGGTGGGTTGTCGGGAGAGAGACGCTGCGGAGCAGGAGAAGGGGCCACGGGGGCGACTCGGGGTCTCCGCTTCCCTCTCCCGTCTTCCGCGGAGGGTCTACGCGGCGCCGAAGCGAAAGGGTCGGCGAGCAGGGCGCGTGCGCCCGCGACGCAAGGCCGAAGCGGGCTATGCGCGCGCAGAGCCTCGCCGCCGTCTCCTTACCATGGAACATGGTCCGCGCGGAGGGAGTTTGCCGCTCATGATGGTGGTGGGGCCAGGCTCGTGCCCATCGCGCTGCCGCCTTGAGGCGAGACCTCGGGTGTCGGGGGGGGGGGGGAGAGAGAGAACGCGAGCCGAGGCTGAATATGGCCGGCTAGCTGCGCGAAGCTTTCTGCGAAACTTGAAATAAAACGTTCCAACAAACACAACTAGCAGCGGCTCTTGGTTTGTTTTGCCTCAGCCTTCGTTTTCTGGGGACGGCAGGCAGCCGAACCCGGGAGGCTTCCGACTGGGTCCAATTAAGTTTCGCTTTCCGACGTAGCCACTAGCCGCGGAGGGCTCCAGTCAGCGAGGAGCGCACGGCGAGGAGCCCAGGCGCGTCCCACCCGCCTGTGGCCGGGCGCCGCGGTGTGGAACCGGTGCAAGGCGCACGCGAGCGCAGGGCTTGCCGCGCTGCTCCGTCCCGCCGCTCCGGCTGGGCAGCGCTTTCCCTTCAGGCTCGGTCCGCTGGCGCGCAGTGACGGAGCTCTTGAGCGCTCCTCCGAGGTTCCTCGGCGAGAGGCGTGGACGGAGCTACGGGTGGGTTTTTGCACGGTGCCGGCTGAATGGCAGAGGAGGTGGGATCAAGCGGGTCTCCACTCCCAGCAACGCCATGGGAGCGTTTGTGGTGGAGGCAGCCAAGAAACTAGGGGCTTGGCGGCTGGAAGGAAGGAAGGAAGGAGCCATTCATGGAGATGCCAGCGAGTGTCAGGTTGGGTGGGGTTTTCTCCAAGGGGGCTGGGAGGGCCGGAGCTTGGAACTCGGGTTCTCATTTGCCAGAGATGGAAAGCGCAAAAAAAGAGAGCTTTCTCCGGAGTGGCGCTGCTCTCTTTTTGCTGGAGGTTTGGCGAACTCCTCGCTCTTTCCCTGAGACCAAGAAGCTTCCAAGAGCGCAGAGGCTGGTGGGAGGGGAAAGAAAGGGCTGGCCTTCCCGCCTAGGAAAGGTTCCTCGGCTTATGGAGTTGTACTCTGGCGTGATCAAAGAGTGGGGTGAGGGTGGCCTTGGGCAAGATCCCCGGAGTCACTTCTTTCCCACTGCCTTCTGGTAACTGGATAATCTGTTTCCCTGCTTTCCCATTTTTCCCAGTCTTAAATTCAGTTCTCCCCATTTCCAACTTGGCTCTGCAACCGCGGGGTCATGGGTGCCATGCAGCGTGCATGGCCCTGGCACCGAAATTTGTGGGTGCCTGGCCCCATCATGGGGAATGTGGGTCTTGGCACCTGTGCACCTCAGTTTGCAATTAATAGAAGAACAGTCGTCGTGGAAAATTTGCCAGCATTTTACTGCATATTCCCTTGTTACGCAAATTCTTCTATAGACTTTTATGGTCCCCCAATATAATGCATTTTGTATGTTGTCTTCACATTTCTATGCGTTTTTATGCAGAGTTTACCTTAGTTACATGTGCTTCTCAGTACTTGGCTGTAAAAATTCAGGGAAGTTCAAATTTCAAAGGATTCCCAGTGCCTCGGTTGCCTTGTTATTTGGGGCAGTGCAGATTAGGTAAATTCACCTTCCCATGCAAACTGAACTGAGTTTCTCACCAATTCCCACTTGCACTCTCCCTCTGAGCCCAGTTTACTCTTACCCCTCATGCTTCGCACTGTGTGCATGACCTGAGAGTGGAAGGTGAACAGGCAGTGAGTGACCAAGGGGTGCTGGACTTGAGAGTGCCCCCTCTGCAGGGGTGTGGGAGCTGGCAGGAGCCCAGCGATGACAAACCTGGGCATGGTGCACCTTGGTCCCTTCCTATTCTGTGCCACGCTGCAGATAACAGCTAATCTGTTTGCTTTAAAGGTTTGTGCCAAAGTGCAGGCAGGTAACCTAGTGACGTTTGGTTCTGCCAGAACATTATCTTGAGGAGTACAACACTTGAAAGAAAATTTGCATATATCAAGCAGCCTATTGGTGAGCTTTAAATACGAATGGGTATGATAGTCAAAACTACCTTTAAAAATGTGTTCTTTAGGACAGAGTTTCACAAAAATGCTGGTGAATTTTCGTGATGATTTTTTTTTTAAGCTGCAAAATGTGGAGAACTTACTTGGAAGAATGAAAACAGGAGGGAACTGAAATTGACATATCCTCCAATCCCTAGTTGTTCCCTGCATATATGTGTACGTGCATGAATGCATGCAATTAAAAATGGCCATACCCACTTTTGTTCACACCCACCTGTGGCATGTGGTCCCCGGAGGACTGGCCAAAGTTGAACCAAAAATGGTTAGCCACCACTGATACATAGGGAGGATGAGGGAAGGGAGACCGAAAAAGTTGTGTTTGGGGCTTGAAAATACAAACAACACATGCTAATAGCCAAGCTTTTTATTAAGAGTTAAAATTTCAGAGGTTAGCAATTATAGCCGAACCCTGAGAAATCTGGATACACGCTGCCAAAAATAGCAGAACAAAATATTTTCTGCAGTGTTCTCTTTCTAAGGGCCAGCATAACAGTACTCAGTAAGTAAAGTATACTGCAGTACTTTCCCCTTTTACTTCCTGAATTGGCCATTTACTTCCTGAAGTGAGTTGTTCTCTTCACTACTGATATGAAGAAGAAGAAGAGTTTGGATTTGATATCCCGCCTTTCACTCCTTTTAAGGAGTCTCAAAGCGGCTAACATTCTCCTTTCCCTTCCTCCCCCACAACAAACACTCTGTGAGGTGAGTGGGGCTGAGAGACTTCAAAGAAGTGTGACGAGCCCAAGGTCACCCAGCAGCTGCATGTGGAGGAGCGGAGACGCGAACCCGGTTTCCCAGATTACGAGACTACCGCTCTTAACCACTACACCACACTATGCTCTTTTGCTGAAAGATTATTTTCTGTGAACATAAATTGCTTAACAAAAAAAAGTTTTAGTTGAACTTAAAGAAAGCAAAAATTGTGTAATGAGAGGACAGTGTTTTGAAATACTTCATATCTTATTAAATTATGGCATGCCTGAGTTTGGCCGTTGGCCCTAGATGAAACAGCATTTCAGCAGTGGAGGAGGGTGAGCAGGGAGTGTGAGAAAGGCAAGTTTACATAAGTGCAGCTTCCATTCATCAGATATACCAATGCAGATGGTAAGATGGAAAAAATTCTGGTGCTCTGGAGAGTGATCTAACTGAGCATGCTTATTTTACTTTTATTTAGTAAACAAAGGTTTTTCTAAATTGTACCTCGTGCTATTTTTTTGTCCCAATATGCCACAGGCATTTGACTTGAGATATATACTGTACATGTTTTTCTCATTTACATGCCAGGGATAATCACTTGAAAAGCATTACCACTTTGCAACTGGCACACTTGCCCAAAATACTATAGGCATCCATTCATTTTTATTATTGAACATATGAAACAAGGTGGAAAAATCCCTGGAAATATAAAGCACCAGGCTTGGGGGTGGGACGGGACTGATTTTTTTTTTGGGGGGGGGGAGTCTAAAATCAGTGCCCAACAGATTATATGCACAACAACAGCATAAGGGGGTTCTTTTCCAAAACAGGAAGTCATGTTCCAATCACAATCTTTTGGTGAGGTTTCCTATAAAAGCCAATGCTCTGTGTTTTACTGGTAAATGCTTCTATTGTCATCTCTTTTGCACTTAAGTGTAGCTGGAAAGAGGACCAAATAAGGCTGATATAGTTGATTGTGGTGTCTTGAACAATCTTTGACTCTTTGATAAAATACATGTATAAAGCTGGTGCTGTCTCCATATTGACATACTGTATTATGTTGTGTGTCATTCCCTCTTGCCCCGCCCCGGAAAGCAATACTGTATATATCACAGTTTAGGGAAGGAGTGCGTATTCTGATGGCAAACATGAATTGCAAACATGAATTCAGGGGGACATTCCAGATCTGAGCCTAAATTGGAACCTTTAAACTGTCCTTTATAATCATTAATGCCCTTTATTTTCACCATGCATGTCTTGTCTTCTGGGTCTGTATGTAAAAGTGTCGAATGGCTGTCGGAGACAACTGTGGTGCCTCACAAATCACAGTAAAACGAAACAGCTTCATAAGCCTGATTGTAGGAAAATACACTTTCTTTCTCAGCATTCACCTCTAGTTATGTAAAGTACAGGCCCATCCATAAACAGGCACTCTGCCTTCCTTTTTTTTTCTTTGAAAAAAATCTAATTAGGATAAACTAATTTATGCCTACTCAGAAGTAAGTACCTCTGGATTGTATAGGATAGCAGCCTAAAAACTTCATGGGCCCCCTTTTAAAAAATATTCATAGAAGTTATTTTTCTTTTCTTTAGAGAATTCTCATACACCATTTTGTTTCTCATTTCACGTTGTTCCTCTTTTTCATTCATTTCATTCATTCATTTTCGAGAGTCATGGTTCCTCATTTTAAAGCAGGGGGAGAGGGGTTGAAATTTATGAATGGATCTCCCTTCACATGCACACACGGTAAGGACAACTTTGCTATAACAACTTTGCTACAACAACCTACAGCTACTCCATTCATGAAAGATGAAGCAGCCTAGATGCTGCCTATACCACAGTCAGTTAATGTTTAAGGGAAAATTAGTGTAGATTTTGTGGTTTATTTAACAATATATAACAAACCACGTAATCATCAAAAGCCTCTGAGTAGTTTACGTAAAACAATATGAAATATTTAGTAAAATATTACTGCTGTTTGTTATATTTATTTGTCATCTCACACTGAAATGTAAAAACAAAACAAAAAAATGGAAATAACTAAAAAAAAGAGTATGTTAAAATAAAACATAAAAAGAGCAGTGAAACAAGACCTCAAGTGGTATCGAGGTTCAGAAACGGGAAGCCAAAATGATCAAGGTTGCATCGTTTGGGACTTTTTAGTTTAGAGAAGAAGCAGGGTCAGATTTAGGTTTGATGAGGCCCTCAGCTACTGAATGTAATAGGGACCTTTATATGTCCAGCTGTCCTTTGTCAACAACAAATTGTCGCTGTTTTTTGTGTTGAATATATGCTGTGTTGTAATTTATGGACCTAATAGGTATTTAAAGCCATTTGCACATAATAAAATATGTATTTTATCAAAGTAATATTTGAACTTATATTTTGGAAATGTACATCCAGTTTTTTTCCCTTTAAATTTTTTTGGGTGGCCCCCAAGAGAGTGGGGCCCTAAGCTATAGCTTGTTCAGCTTATACGTAAATCCTACACTGAAGAGGCAGGAATACGAGATACAGAAGAGTTTTTCTCCCTCCTAATGCTAGAGCTCAGGGAACTTGTAAACAGGATACTAGACTATCATTCTATGATTCATCCCAAACACGTGCAGGCTCTTCTTACAATCTTATGAGCTGCATATTCCTGCATTGCTGGGGGCTAGACTAGGTGATCCTCAGGGTCCCTTGCAACTCTACAATTTGGCTCATCCAAAACACATGCAAAGCTTACCCACCCTAATTAAAAGAATGCATACAGAAAGAGGACACATAGTTACCCTCCCAGTTAAGAACATGAGTCAATAAAAATATTTTTGAATGGCACCTAACAGTCACAATGATAAAATAAAACTGTTTTTTTGGGGGGGGGAGATATATGATTGATCAAAAAACATAGGTAAAACCAGCAGTTTTGAAGGAAGGGTACATAATAAAATTACATGTCTGGGTAGGCTGTCAAGGTGTCAAAAGATGTCAAGGAAATAAACTACTATCTGACTTTTAGAAGACATCTGTTTAGGGAAGTTTTTAATGTTTGATGTTTTACTGTGCTGTTAATTTTCTGTTGGGAGCCGCCCAGAGTGACTGGGGAAACCTTATTAGATGGACAAAGTATAAATAATAACATCACCATTATTATTATTATTATTATTATTATTATTATTATTATTATTATTATTATTAGCTTGCCTGAACAAACACGTTTTTAGAAAACACAAAATGCAGCACAGTAAAGGTGCCATCCCAAACATAAATGCAGTTGGAATTTCAGAGAGCAGGTGCTTCCACACTGAAAAATTTAAAGAATTTTCCTTTTTTTAAAAAAAAAATATTTGATAACTGAAATAATTTTTCCTGCTATTTATTCATAACAAAAGTTTGTCATGTCTAGGTGTGAAACGGTGGATATTTGCTTTTGAGTAAAATAACAGGAAAAATATTTTGCATGTATTGAGACTTTTTAAAAACGAAAACTATAAACAATAATCCCAAAAATTTTGCTTAGTGCCACATACACACTAGACCAGATTCAGGATCAGGGGCAAAAAAAACCCTAGCTTTAATCATTAATAAATGACTGGATAATGTTAACTAATTAATGGGCAGTGGACAGGTAACACTTCTTTCTTGTTAAGACCAGTTTTCAAAATCTGCAAGGTCCTGCCATATTATTTTTACAAATTAGTTTTGTGTTTAAATATTATTTCATTGGACTTGTAGTCATAGTAACAGAGGAAAAATATGATTTCATCGGAATTGTAGTCAAAGTAACCAACAAAAAAACAGTTGGGGTTGGTATACATTCTGTTGCTAAATCAGCTGTCATATACATGGTGAAATAAGGCATCGAATGACACCAGTGAAAGGAAGTATTGCACATATTTTGATACGTAAGCATTATAACTGCTAAGCAGAGCTTTGCTTCCTTTATACATACACGTTCAACGAACCTGTTGAAATGGAGGACAAAAACATGTTTACACAGGCATTCCCTTGATCTCTCTTCTGTCTTAATTTCTGTGTTATTTTAATGTAGGAATGGGGAACTGAATCAGACCAGTGGGCTAGAGCTCTATCCTTCATTTGCCTAATATGACAGGTGGGGGCGGGCACTCATGTCAGTCTCCTGATGTCACAAATATGTCATGCAGCGAGGTGCTTTGAAGTCTCCATGATGCTCAGGACGTCAAAGCACAATGCAGGACTTAGAAAGAACCCTGTGCAGTGCTTTGTTGTGCTTTGAGCTGATCATCAGCAACTTCTAGCTGTTAAACAGTTCTCTTTGCAAGGCCCTTCAAGGATCAACTGATTGGTAGTGACAACAACCTTCCCTTGCCAATACACTATCAGGAGGACCCTCTGAGGCTCCCAAGAGCTGCATATTGGCAGCTGCATCTCTACCTGTCACCTGCCATCACATCACATGGAGCAGATGGGCCTTGTAGGCCAAACTCGAGCCTGTGCCGACCCAGATTAGGTTTGCAGGCTGGAGCTTCCCCACCCCTAGTTATTGTGAATTTTAATTATGGATGCTTATCTCTGTATGTCACTTTTTTGTAAGGAAAAATTCCATCACACTGCAGTTGGTATGGCTGCCAATAGGATCTGCACAGAGAGGGCTCTGCGAGCACACCTGCTCTCCCCCTGTCGCTGCTACTGGTTGATTTGGGAGATGGGGTGGGTGATGGGGCCAGCAGAATGAGCAAGACAGGCAGGGGGTCAGTCTCCTTCGTCTGCTTCCTTCTGGTGGTGGTGGGGTGAAGGGGTGAAGGACTTTCTCCTTTTTATCGCCACCATCCCATCTCCAGTGGCAGTCTCAACAGGGGGAACTGTGTATTGGGGTGAGCTGTTTAGGGAATGAGGGGATGAGGATTGCCAATGAATTGGGGTCGGGGTTGGTGGGTACATTGGAATGGGGGAGTTGAAGTTGAATGTTTTCCTTTCTTCTCCCCACCCTTCCCCATCTGTTCTGGTTTTTCCTCCAGTGCAGAGGGAGTGTAGGGATGGAAGAGGAGGGCGGAAAACTCCCTTACACTCATGCAAAAAGTCAGTGGCACCCCTACTTGGGAGAACTGTCCTGGGTCATTTCCAGATTGTCACACTTTTGTGTGTATCTCCCACTCAGTTAGAAATATGGTATATATCCTTGGTACAGTACGAATGCAGATAAAGCAGGTACATTGCAAGAGGCAAAGGTACTATAGCACTCTTGTGAAACAAATACACATCTTTTTTAAAAAAGGACTTTCGTGGTAAGGGAAGAGTCAGAAATGCTGGATAAAAAACATGTCATGGCAACAAATAAACCACACAAATGTGAAAACAAACCAGGAGTATTTGCATGATATACACTCCATCTGGAAGTGACTCTTGCAGCAATCAACATCTAGAACATGTTTGCTTTCAATAACTTTGATATCTGTTTCTAGTGAAATTCTGTTGGGCATCTTTTACATTTATAAAAATGTGTTATGCAGTTCCAAATTTATACAGAATGTTGCATACAGTGCAAAATGCACAATGTTGATTTTTAATAGTTGTTTTCTAGCTGACACTGATGAACAGTATAATGCCTTCAGAATAATGCAATATGCATAATGCAATGCTTTTGCAAATAAAATGTTTTTATAGTGCCTTTTTGGGGTACCTCATTATGAAGGTATGGTGCTGCTTCTCCCCCGCCCCCCAGCCACTTTTAGCCTCTCTTTCAACAATCTTGTCCATTGCAGTGTGGGTTTTTTGGTCCTACGAAACCTACAACCATGAGAGTCATGGAGTAGCGCTGCTCAAGGTTCGATTACTTGGTCATCCTAACATGTAATTAAACAGAGACAGCTTTTATATATTTTTCTTCTGAAATGCCTGTCATTGTGATGTGTGGGATGTATACAGAGAGAAGGGAAGCTTTTCTATTGCAAGGACACTCTGAAAGTATAGTTCTGTGTGCATATAAACACATTGCACTTTCCTGCAGATGTACGCATGGATCATGTTGTGCCTTCACTGTAATAGTATTGACAAGTTCAGCACTCTATCTATCATTTATCTATCTATCTATCCATCCATCCATCCATCCATCCATCTATCATCTATCTATCATCTATCTATCTATCTATCTATCATCTATCTATCTATCTATCTATCTATCTATCTATCTATCATCTATTCACATTTGTACCCTACTCTTCAGCCAAGAAGGTCAGTAGCTTATGTAGAATCAATGAAAAGACAGTTGCTGCCAGCAGGCATTCTCTCTCTCTCTCTCTCTCTCTCTCTCTCTCTCTCTCTCTCTCCCTCTCTCCCTCTCCCTCCCTCCCTCCCCAATACATGACACACAAGGGGAAACAGATAGGGAGAGAAGAAGAAAAAAATCAAACTCAGACACCAGGCCTTCAACCGTTGCCTTTCTTGAGCACTTGTGGATAGGGGACAGGCCCTAAACACTAACAAAAATAAATGTGGAAATTGTCTAACTGTTAGGGGTTTCCATGCAGTAATATCATCATTTTGCAACTGTGGGGCAGTCCAGCAAGCTAAAGACCTCACATTTGTGTTCTAGCAAGCATTCATAGGGGAAAATGGGGCAAGGATGTAGCTAGGTTTATTGGTTCTACTATGTGCCCTTTGGTGTTTTTGTTGGTGTTGGTGGTGGTTCTAGTATTTGATACTGAATTCGATATTGTTTCTTATTCATTCGCCTCTCAGAGGGTTACAGATACCAAGCACAAATCAAAATACAATAGTAAACATCTCCCAAGTAAATTAAACTAGACCTAAGAGTCCAAGGTTCAAATGTCCACTTGGCCATGAAACTCATGGGGCAATCACTGCTTCTCAGCTTAACCTACCTCACAGGTTTGTTGTGGGGATTAAATGAGGAGGGGCCGACTCAATGTATGGAGAAAATAGACTGTGTATTGGAGAAAAAAGTTGGGGTGTAAATTCAATAAATAAAATCCACTCCAACAGATAAAGTAGAATGCAGCCATTGCTTCAAATCATATAATGAAGGCACCAGACAGTGGCACCAGACAGAGCAACAATAGTCTGTATATTGCTTAACCAATTATTCTAAAATTCACAGTTAAAGAAGTTCCTCAGTGATGAAATCCAGTTACAGTAAATGTTTTTTTCCCTTTCTTTCTCTTCCTTTTGATGCAATTCATTGTAAAAATATGGCATGTGATTGGTTAAAACAGGAAGCTCTCTTCACATGCAGAGACCAGAGAGTTTTGCTGATTGAATTAATTCTGAACTCACTGCCCTTCTGAGTAAAGTTTTAAATTACCACAGGGTAATTTTCCCACCCCCTCCCCTCAAAAATACTTGTTTTGTTTTAGAAGGGTTATACACAGTTGTTCCAAGATATTGCAAGGTTTTTGAATCGTGAATCTTGTTTTCAGTGCTTAGAACTTAAACTTGTTAGAACTTACACAAGATACTGTGCTGATTGCCAAAGGAAAGTTCGTGTTTAGGTATTTCTCTTAATTAGTATTACCTACTCTTGGTTCAATTGTAGCCATAATTATTTTAACTACTATCGATATTTTAGGTATATTAGTGTTTCGCTACACAAGATTTGTTCATTGTGTTTGTTATTATTTGATTGGCTTCATTTCAGTTGCCAGACTGGGGAAATTCAAGGGAAAGGTGTCACTCTTTGAATTAGGAACCTAGGTGTTTGGGACTATGTGCTTAAATTCTAGATCTGTTTGTCATGCAAAAGTACTCTTAATAATTTTGGGAGTAAGCCCCTCTGAAATGTGAATAGAAAAGAGCATACCTATAGAATTGTGGTGTTAGGTGTGATATTATTGCCACTTATTTTGTGAAGTTTAGGGGTGTGTAGCCTAACTGAGAGGTATCTGCTGGCTCAGGGAAAACCAAGTTATGCAGAAGTACAGAACACAGGAAGATGCCACTGGCTAGATTTGGCACAGACAAGAGCTGTTCCCTATCACTAATGTAAATTATTTAAAAAATATGCCACCATAGCTAGTACTGGGCCAAAAAGCATTCATTCAATCCAGCTGAATTTCATAAAACATTCCCTGAAGTTTGTGTTCACTTTTTGAAAGTGTATGAATTTAATTTTTTTTTGTCCTAACTTAATACACGGTGGCCAATGGTTTCCCTCCTCAGTTTCTCTTTCTCTTTCGTTCTCTCTTTCTGTCTCTCTTATTCTTAAACCAAAATAAAGGAGCCTTGTATCTGCTTCAAGTGGTAGCTTCATTGCTCCCAAATATACTGTGTTTCTGGGCCAAAGTTTTCCTGGAAAGGATGTAGCAGCATTCCCAGGGAAATTCAAGGGAAAAGTGTCATTCTTTGAATTAGGAACCTGGGTGTTTGGGACTATGCTTAAATTCTAGATCTGTTTGTCATGCAGAAGTACTCAATAATTTTGATACAAAATATCAAAGTCTTTATGTGTAGTAGAGCCAGGAGTCATTATATCATTGATACAATCAGCATCCCATTGTCACAGTCCAGTTCACGGGCGGTCGAAGTCCCAGCTGAGGGCATCAGGCTCGGGGGCCAAAACGGCAGGGTGGGAGCAGGGACGGGAGTCCGGAAGCCGAGGGTCAGAGAGCCAGGAGTCAAGAAGCCAAACGCAGCAAGGCAGGAAGTGTCTATGGCAAAGAGCTAAAGAGAAACACTGACCTTATATCCCTCCCAGCTCTTGCCACCAGGTGCTGTGACTTACCTATCGGCCTCACCTGTGTGGCCGTGCCTTGCCTCTTCAGAACAAACTTAGGAAAGCCCCAGTCCTGTGAAGCCCTACTGGTCACAGGGACTGGCTCCTGCACGCACTTCTGACACCCATGAGATCTGGTTCTCCTTTTATGAAGGCGAGACCAACTGCCTATAAATCTGATTTCATTATTGCGAATTGTTCCGATAACAATTAAGGTTGAACATGGTGCACAAATATTGTAAAATAAATACAGTCAGAAAGAGGCTACCCTTTCCTGGCTCTTACCTAAGTGGCTCTTTAAAAAGAAAACCATAGGAAGAGATAGTTGTAGTTTCGTTCTTTAAAAATTATTTTTGTGGTCTTCCTACCACCCTTGAGAACTCCAAACCACATTCTTTTTGGATCTACATTCCATGCATATTCTCCATTTCATAGCATGAGGACTAAATACCACTCAGACTAAATAGCCTGGGCCACAAAGGAATCAAGCTCAAGTTATCTGGTTTCAAGCCCACATAGAGTGCAAGGAATTTTATTTGACCGGGTTGTAGACCAAGTGGAATCCAAAGTACTAAACAGAGCATATTTAACAGTAGTTAAGAAATTTCCAAACTGAAGCTGAAAATGGTAAAAATACATTTTTAATCAGGAGGTGCCGATGTAGGCAGTGGGTTCAGCAGTATTTTCTATGGTGCCCACAAAAGGTATTAGTAAACACCCCTTCAAAAAAACACAACACAGGAGAGACTGTTTGCTCTTCCTGCTCAGCACTAGTTTGAATTACCTGGAAATGACTGAACAACCAAGGAATTGCCTGAAAAGGGAGATTTGGTCCTGCTGGGTACTTATATTGTTGGGGTCTAAGGAAGGCTTTTTTAAAAGGCAGCTCAGAACTAGAGATGTCAGCAAATTCAGACAGAAATGGGAAAGGAAGTAGAAATTGCTGTTTGTCTTTGGTGAGGGATAGAAATCATTTGAGCAAATACAATCAGTATTTATTCACATCATTGCTGTATTTTCTAAGTCTGCAAATGATATCGAATTAATTACTTTTGTTTACATTGCTCTGGCATTTCCTTTCCATTGAAATAAATGTAAGTTACAGAAATATTTACGTAAGTCGTTTAACTTATGTTAAATAGCAGACAGCAAGACAAATAATGTAGTGCTCAGTCGAAACCAAAATGCAGTGGATCAGAAGCAGCACTGAATGTGGCAAATATAGGTTGGAATGAAAATTGGTGTTTTCTTACTTTTACAAGCAGCTTTTTTAACACCATCACCTTTGCTCTCAGCAGCATTTACTACTCCTGGATCCAACCAACCACTCTCTCTTTGATTGGTAAGGGCTCAGCAGAGAAGTTGCAGATTGGTGAAACCTCTCCAGTTGCCATTCCTCAATCCTTTGTCTTCAATAACTATATTTTGCCCTGATCATTCAGTTTTCCTGAGATTACCCACGGAATGGCTTTGCTGTTCCACATCTCAGTTGGCCACACTATGGAGTACTTTTTTATTGTAGGGACCATGAATTAGTTACAATATATTATATCTTATGCCGGGAAGCCACTGAGGTCTGGTTGTACACTGTGAAAATCCTAAATTGAAGATTTAAGTTTCCCTTTTTCTGTTGGTAAAATGCTGATACTAACAGCTGGTATTCTACCATTTAGGCCAGTTTTGCATTTCTTTTAAATTAACACAAGTTAACATAAATTACGGTGAAGGTGGTATGCTGAAATAAGTGCATCAGAGACTTCCTGATCAAGGGATTCTTGCTCTGAACACAGTTAAAATGGGAATATATATATATATATAATTTTTCATTGTACACATAACAGCTTTCAATAAAACCAGCAAGACTGCTTCTAATACTGTTTATGAAAACAGTTTATATATACATTTCCTATTTTTTGTTGAATGAGCATAAATAAAATAAAGGTGTCTTTGACAGGAAAGCTGCAGACAATTTTTTTTTTGTATTTCTTTTCTTTATTATATTTTGTTAAACCTGAATTTGGTGTATCCTGACATTCCTCATATTCTTTAATAAGGCTTATTAACATTTGTTCTTGGTGTCTTTGTTGGCTGAACTGAACATGAAACATTAAATTCTGTCTTCTTTTATGGATTGCATTGGGCCTGTTAAGCCTCCTTATGCTACTGAGGTATAACTGTTTGAGTAAGAATCTTATAAGGCTTGGGCAGAACAGCAGGTGTGGGGATGGCTTGTCCATAAGCAATGTCAATCCCAAGGCAACCTTTTAAGGACAGTCAGAGCAGCACCAGATCAGCTGTCACTTTTAGGGTTACAAAAATCCAAATACCTAGAGCTGTCTGCTTCTAACAAGTGCAAGAAAAAAGAAAGCCCTTTTCTAGAACGGCCTATGGCAAGGATGTGGAATCTGTTGTTGGACTCCATCTCCCATCCATCCCAGCCAGGATTGTCAATGTATGATGGTAGTTGTGATCCAACAACTAGGGAGCCAGTGTGGTGTAGTGGTTAAGAGCGGTAGTCTCATAATCTGGTGAACCAGGTTCGCATCTCCACTCCTCCACATGCAGTTGCTGGGTGACTTTGGACTAGTCACACTTCTTTGAAGTCTCTCAGCCTCACTCACCTCACAGAGTGTTTGTTGTGGGGAAGGAAGGGAAAGGAGAATGTTAGCCGCTTTGAGACTCCTTAAAGGTAAAGGTACCCCTGCCCGTTTGGGCCAGTCTTGCCAGACTCTAGAGTTGTGCGCTCATCTCACTCTATAGGCCGGGAGCCAGCGCTGTCCGCAGACACTTCCGGGTCACGTGGCCAGCGTGACAAGCTGCATCTGGCAAGCCAGCGCAGCACACGGAACGCCGTTTACCTTCCCACTGGTAAGCGGTCCCTATTTATCTACTTGCACCCGGAGGTGCTTTCGAACTGCTAGGTTGGCAGGCGCTGGGACTGAACGATGGGAACGCACCCCGCCGCGGGGATTTGAACCGCCGACCATGCGATCGGCAAGTCCTAGGCGCTGAGGTTTTACCCACAGCGCCACCCTTTTGAGACTCCTTAGGGTAGTGATAAAGCGGGATATCAAATCCAAACTCCTCCTCCTCCTCCTCCTCCTCCTCCTCCTCCTCCTCCTCCTCTTCTTCTTCTTCTTCTTCTTCTTCTTCCAACAACACCTGCAGGGTCACCAGGTCACCAGCCCTCATGTATTAGAAAATGCCCATGGAAATGCTGGTTTTCCTTTGTTAAGGTTCCTGTTTCCACTAGCCATATATTATGGAACCTGCTGTCTTGGTTTTCACCATTAGTCTGGTTGTCCTGCAGTAGAGTGTTTTCTTAGGTGCTGCTGCCTGAGCTGGCAAGCCCTCAGCTAGGTGACGGCTGTGCTCTGGTCTGGTTGTCTCTCCAGCCACCTCTATAATGGGCACCAGAGCTCCATGTTGGAGCACACTGTGCCTCAGCCTTTGCCTTTACAGTGATACCTTGCTTCTCAAACTTAATCCGTTCCGGAAGTCCATTCCAAAACCAAAGCATTCCAAAACCAAGGTACACTTTCCCATAGAAAGTAATGCAAAATGGATTAATCCGTTCCAGACTTTTGAAAACAACCCCTAAAACAGCAATTTAACATGAATTTTACTATCTCACAAGACCACTGATCCATAAAATGAAAGCAATGAACAATGTACTGCAGTCACACAACCAATCAGTCAGTAGCTGAACTGGGTTCCACACAGTCACAAAAAGAAAAGAAAAAAGAGCCACAAAAACGCAAAATAAATAGCAAAAACAGCATAACACTCAAAACAGAAGTGTGGCACTCAAAGCGGAGCACGTTTGGCTTCTGAAAAAAGTTTGCAAACTAGAACATTTACTTCGGGTTTGCAGTATTTGGGTTCCAAGTTGTTTGAATACCAAGGTGTTTGAGAACCAAGGTACAGAACACGCATCTTGCCTGAGGTATGCAGCAGTTGCTTGGTGTGCATGGTGTGTCGCCTTAGTACACAGGCCTGCTCAATGACCACACAGAGAAGCATGCAATAGAAAAATGGGATAAAAATATGAGAAAATAACATCAAAAGCAAACACCCTTGTTAGAAAGACATCATGCGCTATCTCCCTGCCTGGGCTGCTGCCAAAAAGATAAGACTGTCATCCAGCCAGAATTTTAACACCTGCTTCTGGAGGGTAAGAACCCAGAGACTGTCCAACTTGCCAAGTATAACAGCAACTGTACACACACAAAAATCCCATTGCCTCAGATATGAGTCTTGGGCCCCATCTGATCTGTGCTGTAGATTTAAAGCTGTATCATATCACTTTAAACAGTCTTGGCTGCCCCCAATGAATCCTGGGAAGTGTAGTTTGTTAAGGGTGTTGAGAGTTGTCAGGTGACCCTTATTCCCCTCAGAGAGCAAAGAACATCAGAGTTCAACAATGCATTGCAGCCAGCAGTACATATTACAGGGCTTGTACGCAAGCACTATGTTCTTGATGAGTGATATCCCAGCCATGAGAAGGAAGATAGGGAATGGAGACAAGAAGGAGCAAGGATCTCCTAAGCTGACTCTAAGCAACACGTGCCCAGGACAAACAGCTCAAGCACCTGCCAATATCCATGCTTCCTTCTGAGGCCTGGAGCATTGGAATATACCAGGCAGATAGTTATATGGGTTGGAGGGCAAGCTCACTGACTCCTTCACAGCCATGATAATGATGCATAATTTTTGATGGCAGGGAAGGTTGTTGAATGTTGTTAAAATAAAAAAAACCTAAGCAATCATTTCAGTGCTATGCATTAATCAGATCTGCTTTATTATTGGCCAAAGGCTTCTTTGAGCTTAGGTTGCTATGTTGCAGTGCAGGGCTGGAGAAACTTTGAACCACCAGATGTTGGATGCTGATGCTCCTTGTCGCAGCTGGTGTGGCCGATAGTAGGAGTCCAGCAACATCTAGAGGGCCACAGGTTCTCAATCCCTCCTGTGGAGAAAATGGGTTTGTTTTTCCCTTAAGGAGACTATGCATCCTCACACAAAAATGAGCTTTTGTTGTTTTGCTCTTACTCCATTTCTAGAAGTCTGAACACTGAGAATATGCCTGTTAATAAAATATTATAGGAGCGGAGAAGTTAAACATTTAAAAGCCTCGGCTTATATAACGTTGTTTAATAGCAGGCAGCGTCATAATACATGGCTTGCATTTACTGGAACTGGCATCATGGACTTATCACAAAGCAAACATACCTAAATGGGCATTAACCCTTCTATCAGCTGCTGGAGAGCAAGGCTTATGCAAAATAGTTAGCCAAAGCATGCGCCTCATGCACATTTTTATCAGAGAGACAATTTTGTTTGCCAGATGGAGTGGGGAACTTCTTGAACTGGGGGCAGCCGCTGAGACCACATAACACCAGTCCTGAAAGACCTACATTGGCTCCCAGTACGTTTCCGAGCACAATTCAAAGTGTTGATGCTGACCTTTAAAGCCCTAAACGGCCTCGGCCCAGTATACCTGAAGGAGCATCTCCACCCCCATCATTCTGCCCAGACACTGAGGTCCAGCTCTGAGGGCCTTCTGGCAGTTCCCTCACTGCAAGAAGCAAAGCTACAGGGAACCAGGCAGAGGGCCTTTTTGGTAGTGGCGTCCACCCTGTGAAACACCCTCCCATCAGATGTCAAAGAGATAAACAACTACCTGACATTTATAATATATCTGAAGGTAGCCTTGTTCAGGGAAGTTTTTAATGTGTGACATTTTAATGTATTTTTATTTTTTCCTGGAAGCCGCCCAGAGTGGCTGGAGAGACCCAGCCAGATGGGCGGGGTACAAATAATAAATTCTTCTTCTTCTTCTTCTTCTTCTTCTTCTTCTTCTTCTTCTTCTTCTTCTTCTTCTTCTTCTTATTATTATTATTATTATTATTTATCTTTATCTTTAATGCAGGGTGGGCAATAGATGCATTAAACAAATAAGTAAAAGCACCCAGGTAATAATAATAATAATAATAATAATAATAATAATAATAATAGAACATTTTAAAAAAGGAATCTCAAAAGTATATCCCCAAATGGTTATGGCACTGTAAAACCATTAGAGATTTGATGGGCAAAACTCTATACCATATTCCCATTGCCATCACGCCACAGAACTATATAAAGGCACAGCCACTTTTGTTTTCAATCCCTTTCCTATTGATCCCTACCATGGAATTTGCATTTTTCACTTGGCAAACAAAACAAAGCTAAAAACTGGGACATTTTTAAAACTAGCGGTTAAAAGGACATGGCGTTGACTTCAAAGGAACAATACTCTAATGCATAAATGAAAGTTAATTTGTTTTTAAATAACCACACCTCACAGCCCAGCCTATGAGTTCTGTTATTCCTTCACCTTTTAATTGGCCTTCAGAGAACATACAGTAGCTACCCAGAATATATGCTTATGCTTTCGGTGTACAAATTTCAGCGGGGAATGTGTGTATTAGGTTGCCAAAAGGACTATCTGAATGGGTAATGAAAACGTATGATTGATTTATATAGATAAGAAAATTAGCAAACTCTGAGCACAAATTTAAGCATTCAGCTTTTTAACCCCAGCAGTTAATCCTCTGACACTTTCAGGGCAGTTTCCTCTGTTGTGTAAATTTGCCATTCATTTCTCCAGTGATGCCATGTGGAACCTTGCCAAGATCACGATAGTTCTCAATGGGTGTCTGAAATAATCATGGGAGTTTTTCACAACTGCTGGACAACTTTGTCAAACATTGACAGAGTCTGCTAACATTTTATGGCCACTCTATGATGCATGGAGGGTTAATATAACGTCACAACAGGGTTTGGGGTTTTTTTAAGTGAGAAAAATTTCCTTCTAAACAAAAGCTGTTTCCCTCGTTTGTTGTCCTTTTTTTTAAGCATAGCTCTTCATTTTTAAACCATCTGTATGTTCTTTTCCCCCCTACACATCACTCTTGAGATTCTGCCAACTAAAAAGTGGTGTAGGAAACTATGGGTAGGAACTTCATTCTAACCAGCTGAACAATAAAGCAAACTAGCTTGTATCTACCAGGCACTCGTTTTTGTCATAGACCACCCTTACTTTCCCTTGCAATTTCCTCGAACCTCAGCCTTTCCCACCTTAGTAGTTTGTGGATTCACCTCTTTAAATTGTTCCACAGCCTCTGAAAGTAATTTAGTGTTTTCCCAAACTTGGGAGGCTGCCTTAACAGCATTTTGCTTTATTTCTTTTATCTGATCAAACAATTCTCTTTTAAATTCTAAAGTGTTGCAGGAAACCCCCCCCCCCCCATCATTCAGTTTGTACAAACTTCACACACACACACTCACACTTCATACGCTACGCTTCTGTTATAAATTCATAGAAAATCAACCATACATCGGATCTCCACTGTTCCACTTTTATTTTACTCCATGAAGGAAGGACTACAAGATGGGGAAGGTTTGATACAGGGCAGCCATAATCCCTTGAGCATACCAGCACATACACAGGAGCCCTGCCCAGTTGCTATGCCAACCCTGGTGGTCCTAGACAGAAGACCATCAAGATCACAAAAAACTTGCATATGGGAGTGGATTCAGCACGACTGGAACAAAGGACAATGATCAGTTTTTCCCTCTGGGGACAGGAAACTGCAAGCTCCCCTTTGTCACCTGGAAAGTACTCATGGGGAGGGGGGAAAGAAGGAACCAGCCAGGTGACAGGACACTCAGGTTACCACCACAACTCCTCTCTCAACCCTTCCTTTTTGTGATGTAGTTGCGATGTAGTCTTAGGGGTGTAGTTTGGGGGATTAGTAACTAATTAAAGTTGGGGGTCTTCTTTTGTTCTGGGCTTCCATTTTGCTTCATCTTGTTGCGGGTGGGAGTCCTGTCGTGACAGTATTCAATAAAGGCCAAGCCTACAGGCTGCTGTTTTGCTCCAAGTTATCCTGGTTGGTGTCTTTGTTTTTGTCCAAGGGAGCCCTCGGATTTTTCTGTTAACAAAAGCAAGTTGAATAATTCACCTTTTGCTGGTTTGCTAATTTGTTTCAGCATTAATATTTACACCTCGTGTGAATTGATTTGGAAGGCCTATGATTTGGTCCAAGATAAAAACGATACCATGTTTGCATGGATTTGGGAAGCTTTGACGGTGATGAAGATGAAGCAGGAAGGGCGGGTAAAAGGTATGAGAGGCTACCATGTGTGGTGGCAATGTAAAATTATATATATATTTTTCAAAAGCCTGGGAAGTGATATACCGTATTTTTCGCTCTATAACACGCACCAGACCATAACACGCACGTAGTTTTTAGAGGAGGAAAACAAGAAAAAAAATATTCTAAACAAAATAGTGGATATATGATTTTTGTGGTTCATGCTGTGGCCACAGACATGTGATCTGACAGTGAGTTTGGAGTAGCCCAATGCAAAAACCCTGAGGATCCATGTGGATCCATGCTTTGTAACCATGGAGGAGGGAAGGAAGGGGAACCATGGATCCTCTGCTCACGACTGCAGCAGATCCCCCCGCCATCCGTAGACATTCGCTCCATAACACGCACAGACATTTCCCCTTACTTTCTAGGAGGAAAAAAGTGAGTGTTATGGTGCAAAAAATACGGTATATATATATAGCGATATATAAAGTGATATATAAAGAGAATGTTGAAAATGACTTTTGTTAAAAAAAAAAACAGAAGCTATGATTTTGAAAGGTACAGGGCTTAATGGATTTACCATGCAAAAGACTTTGTTCCTGCACCTGAGAGTGGACACCAGGCCAAGACCAGCCCATCCCTATAGAAGGAAGAAGCCACTGCCAAAGAAGAGAAAGAAGATTGGCAGAATAATCTAATGAACTATGCAGGACATATTAGACTATTTGAAACCCAAAAGGACATTGGTTTTTTCTTTTTTCTTTTTTGTTGTTGTTTTTAAATAAGGGAAATGTTTTAAACATAACCCTGTGAGCTTTGTGTATAGGTTTTTACATTAGTTGAATTTTTAAAGATGGCTTGTAATGACATGAATACGGTTTTTAAAAAGGACAGTTAAGAGTATAAGACTTTGTGGACGTGTATAAATAAGTATACAGTAATGGAGCCAGGAGGGGGAGTTGGAAGGAAGTCAATTAAGATGTATGATTTTGATTGCGATCTTTTTATTTTGGGTTTTTGTTATTATAAAATTTAAATAAATAAATAAATAAATAAATAAATAAATAAATAAATAAAGTTACCACCATAAAGGAGGTCAACTGATGATTTCTTGGGAGGGAAAACCAGAGTTGGGATGTCTTAAGTTACAGGTTGGTTTGGGCTGAATTATGTTAGTGTGCTGTGCTCCTCACACTACAGTATAGATCAGCCTTTCTCAACCTGTGGGTCCCCAGATGTTGCTGAACTACAACTCCCATCACCCCTAGCTAGGAAGGCCAGAGCTCAGAGATGATGGGAGTTGTAGTCCAACAACATCTGGGGACCCACAGATTGAGAACTGCTGGTATAGATGGTTTGTATATCTGTATGAGTTGATAGAATCTTTTATATGACATGTGTCTGAAAGCATATCAAAAACACAGAGGCACCTGCCACAAGACTCTCAATCAACAAATGCTCCTCGTCAAGTGTAGCTCAATGATAGATCAGATTATTGCATACAGAATATCTCAGGTTCAGTCTCCATCACCTGTAGCTATTAGGACCCCTGTCTGAAATCCAGAAGAGAAACTGCCTGTCAGTGTAGACAGATGGACCAATGGACCGACTTGTATAACACAACTTCCGCTATGATATATGAAAGCAAGCCCCATGGAGTTCAATGGAACTTAGTAAGTGTGTATAGGATTACAGCCCTATAGATGAAGCTGACCAGAAGGAAGGCATGGGGCCTGTCTCTTACTAAAACATAAAGAAGAATGGTGGAACAAAACAGATGTGTTTTATTAAGAGCCACCTGAAGACTGAGGGGCCCCAGCCCCCTTAAAACAAACATTGAAGGGGCCGAGGTGCCTTCATCCCCATAGAATTGGCATGCCTGTCAGGGACAGTGGGAGTTGTGGTTCAGTAATGACTTATTCTCCTGCACTGTTCTTGCATTTGGTTTCCCCCCAGTAGAATTGCCGGGTTGTGCTACTACAGGAGAAGTAGAACCCATAACTGGTGGACTGTGGACTATAAGGCTTATTCTCCCTCATTTCCCTAGACAACAGCCATATCCCTTGTTTCAGTAGTTCCACTGGCAACCAGTCTATTTCCAGGGACAGTTCAAGGTTCAATTCCTCCTCCTGAGCACCCATTGCTCCTACCTCTCTCAGAAAGACTGTTTACTTAGGCTGCCTGCAAACCTATGTATTGAAGTAGGCTCCTGTCCTTCCTTGAGAGTAAGTCCCATTGAAGTAAATGGAGCTCACTTCTCAGTAGACATGCATAGATAATATTGCATTGTTAGCCCCACTGAAATTGCTGGAACTTCAGCAGTTTTGCTCCACGCAGAAATGCAACCTTAACTGTGGCTCTTTCAAGGGGAAATACTGCATTCACCAAGTCTAATTTAAGACCTCACTAGACTTAATTACACTATTGAAAGGGAGAGAATTCTATTAAAAACCTGCCAGTGGAAGTGAATAACATCCCCATCGCTGCCTCCCCTCAACTCACACAATGAATTTAGCAGAAGCTGGAGATTTACCTGTTAAATAAATCATTCAATTGTCGTTATTTTACTTTCCATTACATTTAAACCAACACCCTGCTATGCAATTAAATGTCACAAAGTCAGACTATGTATTACACAAAATCTTTACCTTTTAATTTTCAGCTGCAATTCTTTTTCAGAAGAAATGAGAAAGGAAAACTGCTTTGCAAAATTAAAGCTCATGAGGCTTCCAGCATTGGAGTCATTAAGTGAACTGAGGGATGTTCAGGTGGCAAATTACCAGACTACTCATTCAGAGCTGTCAGTGTTCTGTCAGCCACATAGACAGGGAAGAGGCCACCCTAGAATTCCTGCCAAAGGTATAGACAAATACGGTGCTGACAGCTGTTCTGTGTTAGCATTTGTCCAGGTTTGTCTAGGACCCAGGGTGTAGACATTTGAGTGGGTTGTTGATTGAGGATGTGAGATGCAATTATGGGAGTGCTTGCACAGCATAAAGAGTGCAATTCGATGTGTTTGAGTGATGCGAGTGTGCCGATCCTGCGCAGGTGTGCTTGGAGGGGAATGCATTTCTAGCTGTAGTTAGGTGCTTGTGTGTAAACCAGGGGTCAGCAAACTTTTTCAGCAGGGGGCCGGTCCACTGTCCCTCAGACCTTGTGGGGGGCCGGACTATATTTTTTTGGGGGGGGATGAACAAATTCCTATGCCCCACAAATAACCCAGAGATGCATTTTAAATAAAAGCACACATTCTACTCATGTAAAAACGCCAGGGAGGACCCACAAATAACCCAGAGATGTATTTTAAATAAAAGGCCACATGCTACTCATGTAAAAACATGCTGATTCCCAGACCGTCCACAGGCCGGATATAGAAGGTGATTGGGCCGGATCCGGCCCCCGGGCCTTAGATTGCCTACGCATGGTATAAACCTACAGGCAAGATAAAATCTGTTAAAAATTAGAAAGCTAAGGATTGTTAATGGCCAAAGACTTGATTGCAGAGGAAAGTTTTCACCTGGCACTTAAAGATATGTGATGAAGACACCAGGTTGGCCTCCCTGGGAAGAGCATTGCACAAACGGAGCCACCTCAGAGAAAGTGCATTCTCGTGTTGCCACCCCCCCAAGTCTTCCATGTAGGGAGCACACAAAGAAGGGCCTCACATTACGATGGCAAGGTCTGGGTCGGTTCATATGGGGAGAGGCTATCGTTGAGGGGCTGAGCTGCATAAAGCTTTATGGGTCACAAACAAGACTTTGAATTGTAGCCAGTGCAGTCAAGCCAGGGTTGATGTGATAGGCTTGGACTTCCGATGCTCTGGTGAGCAATGTGGCCACTGACATGTGCAACAGCTGAGGTTTCTGAACCATCTTCAAAGGCATCATGTGAATTTCTCCTAATATACACATTTTTGCAAAGCCGTTTTCCCAAATGTAATGCATTTATTTAGGTTACAGCTTTCTAGCCTTCTCTTCTTAAGCAGCATAAACAGTCTGCTTCATGTCCTGAATATTCATTCCAGACATGTATGTCCTATAGTAGCTGCTTTTCCAGGCATGGGTGTACAAAGAACACTCTCACCAGCTGTTTCAGAGATGATTCAGAAACCTACTCTTAGTCCAAACCAAAGCGGCTGTTTTCCTTAAGTGATATGATTCAAAGTTTCAAAATATTTCATCAGATGTTTCCTTAACTTTTAAAAATAAATTAGATGGATGACAGATAGAGATAGATCATAAATACACACACACACACACACACACACACACACACACACAGTATCAGTCCTGAAATAAAGTTTCAATAAGAACATCTTTTATACACTTTTATACACTCATATGGAAGCCTCCTTGAAATAATTTCGTTTTGCTGGAGTATATCAAGAAGGGTCTCCAGAAGTGCAGAGTGTGTCTGTTATGTACTGAGTTGAATAGGATCCAAAATGCAGCAGTCTGATTGGTCCTAGAACAATAGGATTCAGAATGCAGCAGTCTGATTGGTCCTAGAACAATAGGACCCAGAATGAAGCAGTCTGATTGGTCCACAGGAGCCACCCAATACACCTCCAGGTGGAAGTGAATCCGCAACCTGATTGGCCTGCAGGAGAATCCCGGAATTAGCCAATCATATGGGGCCCATTGTGTAAATAATGTATATAAAGCAGACATTCTGGGGGAACTTCCATTCCTCCTCACCACTATGAGCTGAATAAAGAGCATGAAATCCACTCTCGACTCTGAGTATATTTCAGTGTCTTTTAATGATGAATTTTTATCATCACCAAGATTTTCTGAGCACTTCAAAGTCGGTCATGTGCAGTGGACCTTGTGGGTTTTTGTGTGTGTGTGTTCATGTACAAGAAGTTTCACTTTTAGAAACCAGTTATCAGGGTATTTAGACATGAGCAGCTCTCAAAGAATCTCCAGAGTGTTCTTGAATTAAATATCCAAAAGCTGTGCCATGTCCTACAGAAATGTCTCTGGATACAAATGAATAAAAATCTGATGCCATCTGAGATGCATTAACTAAACCAAACACCTCAAATGCTGTCCATTTGGTATAAGCCAAATGGGACACGGCTGAAACCCATGCCATTTGCAAAGATCCTAACATGTTAAATATAAAAACTGGTGAGCATTTTTAGGTGTGTTATTATGGATTTGTTTTAAGCTGAGTTTGGGAGGCTCAAGCTACATTTGTGTGTTGTTCTGTCTTGTCTAGCAGGTGAGTGTTCATCACAAATTCAATTTATTAAAAACATGTCTGTGGGTTGTGTATTCCAACCAAGCTTTACAAATAAGCTTTTGTTTTACTTGGGGGTCATTGCAAGTCTTACATAGAAGTCAGACATGGAACACATGAATGACGGCGCGAAAACAGTAAGTGGGCCTCACTGTAGAGCTCACTTAAGCTTTTCGTGCTTGCTATTCATTAAGTCTTCATAGCACAGAGAATATCTAGCACTCTGGTTTCCACCGGGAAATTCATAAATGTGCTGAAAAAACAATATAGCCCATGTATTCAAACTTTATTTGAAAGATGGGCAGTTGAAGGAGAAACCATGATTTATGTCATCAGGGTCTGAATCTTAGTCTGAAGCCAGCATATTCCGACACTGACTTTCATGTTTCAAATAGATAAAATAGCTAGAATTTCATGCCTTGGCTAGCTCATGAGAAATATTGGGAAGCATTAAGAATGAACACAAACATGAAGCATCCTTTGTAAAGAGAGACCAGAACTGTGTGCATAAAACAACAGCTTCACAAATTTAGTTCCATTTCTTGACCAAGAAAATCAAAATTCTGCTATCAGGAGAAAATTATGCTAAATAATAATAATAATAATAATAATAATAATAATAATAATAATAATGTATTTATACCCCGCCCATCTAGCTGGGTTTCCCCAGCCACTCTGGGTGGCTCCCAACCGGATATTAAAACACAATACAGCATTAAACAAATTTTTGCACAAATTTATCCTGCTTCTTAGACCCATGCAGAGCACTAAAGCTCTCTTGACCAGGAGAAATCTTAGGGCCAAATTACATATTACATTAAATGACTCAATCTTATCTCTGCCATGTCATCACAAGGTGGTGTTAGAGACATCTCTTTCTCTCCACCTCTCCCCACATTAGATCCTCACCCTCACAGCTGTAATACAGAGGATAATTACCAGTATATTGATATTTACAACTACATCTCTTTTCTCTTCCCTTCTATCCCAGTTTTCTTTTGTGTTGTGTCTTATACATTGTAAGCCTATGTGCAGGACGTGTCTAGTTTTTTTTCTTCCTTTTCTTGACCATACAGAAGTTGGTGGATAATCGACACCAGAATCATGAATCAGAATCAGAATCAGGAAGGAGGGGTTTCTCCTTCTCTTTCAACACTACTGTACCAGTGACATCACATGTACATACCATAACAAAAGTTAAAGAGTGACAGAAGCTGCTATTGGTTCCAATAACGGCCTCCCTCATGGGGGAAACAAGCTCCAGGGGAATTTTTATTTTTTTTCCAGGAACATGAGGAGGCATTCAATGTAGCACAAAACTGGGTCAGCATAAGTATTTCTGCTTTGCAAATGGAACAATCTGCCCTCTCCTCTTGCCGTGTGCTGTTCTGAGGGTTCTCCTGATCTTGGCAGATCCAGTTTGTGGGCCACAGGGGGAAAGGGGGACTAGCAAAAGTCCGCTGGCTTCCACTGGCGGAGCTCTCGAGTTGTCTCCCGCCCATGTTGTGAACACAAAGGGATAGCCTCTCCTGTGCTGTATTGCTAGTCCTGATTCACACACGTGGAGAGAGAAATATGTTTATTAGAAAGGTGTACTATACATGATCTGGTAGTCAACTTGTCATGGAAGGAATGTAGCTTAGCACTGTTGCAAAAGCTCCCAAATTCAATGCCAGGTATTTCCAGGCGGGGCTTGCAAAGACTCCTGAAAAGCTGTACCAATCAGAGTGCATGAGTCTAGACCTGGGATAATGCTCTGACTCAGAATAAGGCAGATTCCCATGCAATTTGGTCCTCATTCAATACACCCTCTGCTATTTAGGTTTCAACAGACACTGTCTAATACACAGGTAGGCAAACTAAGACCCGGGGGCCAGATCCGGCCCAATTGCCTTCTCAATCCGGCCCGCGAACAGTCCAGGAATCAGCATGTTTTTACATGAGTAGAATGTGCCCTTTTATTTAAAATGCACCTTTGGGTTATTTGTGGGGCATAGGAATTCGTTCATTATTTTTTTTCAAAATATAGTCCGGCACCCCACAAGGTCTGAGGGACAGTGGACCGGCCCCCTGCTGAAAAAGTTTGCTAACTCCTGGTCTAATACTTCCAAGCTCATCTTCTCTTGCATGAATGTACAGTGGAACCTCGGGTTACAGACGCTTCAGGTTACAGACGCTTCAGACTTGGCTAACCCAGAAATAGTACCTTGGGTTAAGAACTTTGCTTCAGGATGAGAACAGAAATCGCATGGTGGCGGCGGCGTGGCAGCAGCAGGAGGCCCCATTAGCTAAAGTGGTGCTTCAGGTTAAGAACAGTTTCAGGTTGAGAACAGACCTCCGGAACGAATTAAGTATGTAACCCAAGGTACCACTGTGAGTGTTTATAAAGATCTGTTTCTGAGGCTCTGCTCCATTGTCTGAGGGTTCCCCAGGATCTTGTTTTCCTCACCATGGTGCCAAAGTTCTGGGGAGGTATGTTCTGCTCCCTAGACAGTAGGCTTCCAGCAGCAATTTAAATGCATTTTATTTCAGAGATCTGCTCGAATAGGATTGCTTTCTGTTGTTGGCTTGTCTGTTTTATGGCTTTATACGACTTACATCCCCTTCTCCCCAATATATTTGCTAAGTTCCCTCAAGTGCCTCGCACAAAAATGAGAGAATGTAAATATTTTAAATAGCTGAGCAAATAAAATCTTTCCAGGCATTTTTGTAGAAAGGAGTGGGCACGGTACAGCCAGATATCTTTAAAGTATCATTGGTTCCAGTGGGAGACATGTCATTAATGGGACTTAACTCTTGGATCAAAATCATCCTTCATTTGGTTTACATGGCTTTACACAAACTGCTAAGTACAGTGAAAGTGCATTCCATCAGGATTAATAGGATTTAGAAGGCAATACATTTGGGGTGGGGTGACTATTTATTACTTGTTCACCAAGTAGGAAACAAGTCTCTATAGCGACAGTGAAACAAAGACTGTCACAAACTAAAGTCGCCACCAGAGGGAGCCCAAACTGTCTCTTGAATACCTGGAGAAATCACAATGTTCTAAAGACTGCAGTTTGTAAATCATATATGGCTTGTCGCTTGTGCCAACAAGTATACTTTAATGTGATGTATATTTAATAGTATTTTTAACAGATTTTTAATTTCAAGTAACAAAACATCCATACAAGGAAAACAGAGCTTATTAGCTTTACCAAAAAAAGAAAAAAGAAAAAAAGTGGCTGATGATTATAGTTTTTAGGAATATCTTTTAGAGTTTCTCTGTAGTAAAAATAACTATTTAATATCCAGTAGTCCAATTTCCAATAGAAAAGTTTAGGTTTGTGTACTCTTCATGATTACAGCGGCAATCTCCGACTTGTAAACCTGACAGATGAGGCTTTCTGTGATTAATAAATAACCCAGTCAGGGGTAATTTGTGTACTTTGCTGGCATATGTGTATAGCTTCTTAGCTCTAGCTTGGCTATATGCTAAGTGTCAAAGTTATTGTGTTTATGTAATATTTCGTAGAAGGGTGTTTTAAAAGATGGTGATTTGCACATGTTTTGTGATAGCGGAGAAATTCTGCTTTTATCAAAATAGTTATTAAGTACAAGATTTAAGTCGCCACCTATCACCCCTTCGCCTTGTTTACAATATTGTAAAAATTTCATCCAGAAAGTCCACTCGTGTACTGATAGCAACCTAGAAAAGTATACCTACATCTGCAATAATGTAGGTATACTTTTTTAGGTTGTTATCAGTACATGAGTGGATTTTCTGGATGAAATTTTTACATTAATTTACATATTCCATAAATACACTGGGATTAAAATCATTGTATGTCACATCAATATTATGAATCTTCACAACAATAACAATATATTGAGCAAGCCTATCTAATCCTCATTGATTTCAGTGTCACTTGAGTACCCCTAATTGTGCATCAGTGTGTGCAGCCATAGGGCAAACTAGAAATATTAAGTAAGTTCTGGATCAAAATAATAAACTCTCATTACTGCACATTGTGAAAATGGATGACTAAAATGGAATGCTCCTGTATTTCATCATAAGCAATAAATTCATAACATAAATTCTTGCCCAACTCCCAGTTATGAAGAAATAATAAAAGATAATTTCCATTCCATTCCATTCCAAATCAGATTGCTTCTGATTTATATATTATCTGGTGTTCAATAACTTAGTGTGAGGTGCAACATGTACAAACACACACACACACACACACACACACACACAGTGAGAGAGAGAGAGAGAGAGAGAGAGAGAGAGAGAGAGAGAGAGAGAGAGAAGTATAGCCCCTGAAAAAAGTGATCTTTTTTTAGATGTAGGTTTATAGGCATCATTCTGCATCAAAGGTCTCTGACTTACAATAAGAAAAGGAGCACCCAAATTCCACATTTAAAGCATGAACCTATAAAACCAGTCAAATAACAGGACAGTAAGAGCTTCCTTAACTGAAACTGAAATCAATAACAGTAGTAAGACCAAAGAGACTAACCCAACGATGCCTTGATAAATATCAAAGTTTGCACTTGGCATTACTCTGTTGTTGGCATCTGTCTGCCTTGAAAGACAATGGAGTGTGCCTCTGGGAATGAAGTCAAACTGCTGGAGAATCACAGCGCCTGCTGTGGCTGAAAAGACCAGTAACTTGTAACTGCTGTCTTCTGCACTGTTTTTGCTGTGTTAGCAGCACCAAAGTGGCTTCTCCAGGGCACAAGCCTAGGCAGTGTGTATGGAGTTCCTGGGCTGCCCAGACAACAAGAGCCCTGCTCTCATGGATGTGGTCCAAAGGAAAGCAGAGCAATACATTTGGCACCATCTTGGCTGCAGGAGTTGCCAGAAAGAGGTGTACAAGGTGCCATCCAACTATCTTAGGGACTCCACTCTGGATTTTGTGTACGGTTTACTCCTTAGCCTTTTCTTCTGAAGATGCCCTACAAGGCAAATCAAGAAATATAAAGTCAAGTTTCCTCTACTCATCAATGAGGGTGTTATCAATTCCTACTTCAGGCAATTGCAACAAAATTGGTGATAACACCCAGACCATCATCATTCCCCATGGTGCTGATGTAGTGTCCATAATGTTCAGATTCTGAATGTAAGCAGATTGTAAAAATTAAACTATTGGACACCAGCTTGAACACTCTAGCCAGATGAATAGTATAGTCTGTGTATCACATACTTCTGAGAGCCTTTAAAGAATGAACTCATAGGTATTCAATTCAACCTCAATCCTGTATAGTTGTACATGTTCATATTGCAAGTGCACATTGAAATATTATCCCACTAATGCAGCACTAACAGATATCCATTCACATTCTGTGACACAAGAACCTGCCTTATTGGAAGTCAAACTAGGCCAGTCCATCAAAACCAGCAATGTTTACTTTGACTGGTACCACTTCTCCTGCTCTGAGACAGAAGTCTTTCAAACCACCACAGTCTTTTTTTAGTTTGAGATGATAGGGACTGAACCTGGGACCTTCTGAATGCAAAGCATGTACTTTGCCAGCAAGCTTTTGTCCCTCCCATTCGTCTCCTGTCCTTCACTCTATATAACTTGCACAAAATTATTGCACAGCTGATGGAAACAAATCAGACAGAATCAGACATAATTGGAATAATTGTCCATTTTCTGAATATGAAATAGAATATGGTGGATTACATGGTAGTTGGAGCAGTTTCTTAGATAAATGGTATGCAAGCCTTTTAAATCAAATCTATTCACATAAGCTTCAATAGATAACACAATGGATAACACTTTCATTGATGTAAACAGGGAATCTGGCAGACGAGGTGAGCTTCGTGAGTGTATTAGGCTATCACAACATAAATTGTCAGCAAGTGCAAAATAAACTGTAAGGATTTTCTCACAAAGATCACGGCAGACACACTGGCAAATATTTTTTTTTTATTATAATCAGTTTTCTTCATGTGTATTTGCAATTCTGCATAGGAGAAAAATGTTCAAATCCTTACTAAAATTGCTTGCTTGGCATGATATGTCTCATGACATCTGAAATCTATAATGGGCCAAGGATAGCTCAGTTACTACAGCATGAGACACTTAATCTCAGGGTTGGACAAAAGATTCCTGCATTGCTGGGGTTGGACTAGATGTCTCTTGTGGTCCTTTGAAATTCTATGATTCTATGAAATGCCATTAGCTCTAAGAAAAAGTCCCAAAGAGATTACACACACACACTTTTGCACACACATTTTTTAAAGCAACAACAGCACTTTAGGCAGGTTTGCTCTGGATTCTGGTAGGAGATTTAATATACTAACACACAAAAAAGAGACATTAAGGTCTTAAAGCAAAATGTTCTTGTATTCAGGGGCTCTGATATACATCAAAGGGTGTCTTGTGATTTATGATTTATTTGTGATTTATCTATATACACACACACTTGCATATCTTGCTACATAATAATAATGTAAGACTGTTGTCAAGCTGCAGTTCATTTGCAGTTTGAGCAAAGGGGGCAGTGTGGGGAGTAGGGGTTGGTGAGGTCTAGTGGTTGGCCAGAAGTGCAAGCTGGATTTAGAAGAGGCAGAGGAACCAGAGACCAAATTGCAAACATGCGCTGGATTATGGAGAAAGCTAGAGAGTTCCAGAAAGACATCTACTTCTGCTTCATTGACTATGCAAAAGCCTTTGACTGTGTCAACCACAGCAAATTATGGTAAGTTCTTAAAGAAATGGGAGTGCCTGATCACCTCATCTGTCTCCTGAGAAATCTCTATGTGGGACAAGAAGCTACAGTTAGAACTGGATATGGAACAACTGATTGGTTCAAAACTGGGAAAGGAGTACGACAAGGCTGTATTTTATCTCCCTGCTTATTTAATTTATATGCAGAATACATCATGTGAAAGGCTGGGCTGGATGAATCCCAAGCTGGAATTAAGATTGCCGGAAGAAATATCAACAACCTCAGATATGCAGATGACACAACCTTGATGGCAGAAAGTGAGGAGGAATTAAAGAACCTTTTAATGAGGGTGAAAGAGGAGAGCGCAAAATATGGTCTGAAGCTCAACATCAAAAAAACGAAGATCATGGCCACTGGTCCCATCACCTCCTGGCAAATAGAAGGGGAAGAAATGGAGGCAGTGAGAGATTTTACTTTCTTGGGCTCCATGATCACTGCAGATGGTCACAGCAGCCACGAAATTAAAAGACGCCTGCTTCTTGGGAGAAGGGCAATGACAGGCCTAGATAGCATCTTGAGAAGTAGAGACTTGACAACAAAGGTCCGTATAGTTAAAGCCATGGTTTTCCCAGTAGTGATGTATGGAAGTGAGAGCTGGACCATAAAGAAGGCTGATCGCCGAAGAATTGATGCTTTTGAATTATGGTGCTGAAGAAGACTCTTGAGAGTCCCATGGACTGCAAGATGATCAAACGCATCCATTCTTAAGGAAATCAGCCCTGAGTGCTCACTGGAAGGACAGATCGTGAAGCTGAGGCTCCAGTACTTTGGCCACCTCATGAGAAGAGAAGACTCCCTGGAGAAGACACTGATGCTGGGAAAGATGGAGGGCACAAGGAGAAGGGGGCGACAGAGGACGAGATGGTTGGATAGTGTTTTCGAGGTTACCAGCATGAGTCTGACCAAACTGTGGGAGGTAGTGGAGGACAGAGGTGCCTGGCGTGCTCTGGTCCATGGGGTCACGAAGAGTCGGACACGACTAAATGACTAAACAACAACAGTGGTTGGGGGTTTGAGGAGACAGGTTGCAACTGTTGGCAAGTGAAGCAAACAGGGGCACAGCCCCTAATACATATCTCTCTCTCTCACACACACACACACACACACACTATTTATTTATTTATTTATTTATTAAGATATTCTCATACTGCACTTCACAAAAATGATAACAGGGTAGTTAACTTATAAAAGCATGAATAAGCAGGCCTGGTTTTGGAAAATATTATTATGCTGGAGTGAGATGCACTTCAGTGCAGAGGTCTTCTCATGTATGCAGAATATATATATTCCTGAAATAACTTGTTCCCTGTGATAATCTGAAATTGAAGTCTTGTAGGTGCACACAACGAAATTTAATCAACCATTTGAAAAGCAGACATGGAGGTTTGTCTTACTTATTGAGGTTGCGGTCAATTGTTTTCTGTGCATCGGTTCCTTCAAGGATGTGAAGAATAACAAAATAGCTTGCTTGCGTAGCAGAAGTGAGTCATATGTGTATTGACAGCACTTTTATCTTAACAAAATGGTCTAATGCTGCATGAAAATCCTATGTAATGGTATCCCTCAAGCTAAAGTTATATTACAGTGACTCTTCGTTTATTTTAGGTGAGTTGCTTAACAAAAAGCAGAAGAAAGCTGCTATAAGCATTGACACAAGTTAGACAAGCCACCCACTGTCAGGAGAGGAGTGGTAATGTTTTGAAATTTTGACCACCAAACACAAAATGTATGCTAAGCAACATATACCCTAAACTCAAATGGTTCAGTAGACTCTTATTTTTAGGCAGCTGTGCCTAAGAAGTTTTTTTTTTAATAGGGCTACACTTTGCAAATAAGTTCCCCAATACATTCAAATACTAAATGCTTACTTGGTTCAATATAGCTTTCGTGTACTTTCTGAAAGGGCCGACCCCACCATTAGGCAGAGTAGTGCAGTCACCTGAAGTGTCAGATGCTAGCGGATGGGTAACAGCTGTGAGGAACTGAAGGACAGAACTGTGTGTGATGGGCAGGGGGGCTGCCTTGTCCATTTAAGCTTGCCTGTTGCCCTCAGGTGTGATAAGCAGCCAAGAATGCTCTTTGGTTGCCTGATCCAGCGGGCTGTTCTTAGACTTTTATGCCAGTCTTGAAGTAGGATCCCACAGCCACTCTTGTCAGCTTCTCTACCCTTCTGGGTGAATGGGAATTGTCCTTTGCCACAGGCAGCAAAATGTTTTGGACCAGCTCTACTTTCTGATACCACTTTTGAAAATTCAAAATTTTGGTTCCTTCCACTTATTCTAAAGTCCCCTTCAGTTGCCCCCACTAACTGAGCAATAAAATGACAGAACTAGCCATAGTAATTTCAATATTTGCATTCACTGAGTTCATACCTCTAAATCTGAAATAAGGACAACTGTGGTAAGATGCTTCACATTTTGTCACGTGGATATCAGAGAAAATGACTGAAAATGTTTAGGCAGTAGTCCTATAATATTTACTAGGGAGGACTAATCCTGGTTGAAGGCGCCAAGGGAAAACATCTCTCTACATTCTGTGTTTTGTGGGAAGGTGGTTATTGGCTTGCTTTTGTTCTGGTTTTTTATGTATCTAGTGTTCTCATTTTGTATTTTTATGTTGTGAAATACCCTGTGATCTTTGGTTGAAGGGCGCTATACAAATTAAACAAACAAAGAAACAAACAAACAATTTGGGGCCTTCTATTAAAAAAAACACTTCTGGATCTGTAAGATGAGTAGCTTAACCCATTTTTGGGAGCTACGTGCCACGTTTTAAGAAGCATGAGGAAAGAATTGCTTGTACAGTGCAGCTTTTTCAAGTTCCTCCCCAATGAGACCTCCACATCTCATCACAAGTTCTTGTTGGAATTCCCCTAAGTTTCAACAACAGTTTCTTTGTGTTGAATGTTGGCACTGACTCTAATATCCAATGTGGGGATTTCTACATTTCTGGTGTGCTTATCTACAATATATATAGGAAAGTGGTTTTTCTGTCTGTCCTCCTATGTATTTGGATGCCTCATGAGATAAGATAAACGTAAACGTAAAGGGACCCCTGACCATTAGGTCCAGTTGTGACTGATTCTGGGGTTGCGGCACTCATCTCGCTTTAGTGAATGAGGGAGCCGGCATACAGCTTCCGGGTCATGTGGCCAGCAGGACTAAGCCGCTTCTGGCAAACCAGAGCAGCGCACGGAAACGCCGTTTACCTTCCCGTTGGAGCGGTACCTATTTATCTACTTGCACTTTGACGTGCTTTCGAACTGCTAGGTTGGCAGGAGCAGGGACCGAGAAACGGGAGCTCACCCCGTTGCGGGGATTCGAACCGCGACCTTTTGATCGGCAAGTCCTAGGCTCTGTGGTTTAACCCACAGCGCCACCTGCGTCCTGCCTCATGAGATACTACTGCCCAATTTGGCATAAAAGTTCCTGAGGTGGAGGAGCTGGTTTTCATTTATGTTTGGATGTCAGATACCATTTTGAATCAAGACTGTGGACCAAAATGTGGCTTTGCCCAGTTTGCTGTGACAGTTCTGAACTGTTTTGATTTGGATGCCTTTGAAGTTATGGTTGCCCAATTTGGCACGATGTTTCCTAAGAGCAAGGACTGGGTTTTGTTCTATATTTGGATACTACTGGGTGCCCATCGTCTCAATTGATTATGGTCTGTATCCAGGTCTGGTGTTCTCTAGGTCGGGTCAGGGCCCGGAGGTGGAGGCTGTAAAACTAACAAGTTACACTATATCCATTTATAAATCTCAACGTGTTTTGGTTTCTTAGAATTCCAGGTCAATGCCATGTACTTTCAGCCTATCTACTACATATTTTGTAATTGTGTGCCCATCTGTTTTCTATGCATACAATACTTCTTAAGATATTGTAACCAAATTTTGCATGATAGTTCCTGATATCAAGGAGCATGTCTATGTTTGGATACAATGGGATGCTGTATTGAATCAAGATGTCAGAGGACACCTTTAAAAACTGAAGTTTTTTTTTTTAGTTTCTCAGAATTCCTGAGCAGCACCAGGTACTAGGCTGCTAGTGAAACAATTATACTATCACGGTTCCTCGCTATATTTCTCTTTACATTATAATAATTTTTAAATGTGCACCTGTGCATATGAATTTGCATACTAAGATTTTCTGAAGATCTGCATCTTTATTTTGTCCTCTTTTTTGGCAATGCAGAAGTGGCCACCCCTGGATTATTTCAGAAAAAAAGAAGATGGAAAGAGAACCATTTCTAACTTATTAGTTATTGCAAAACTGCTCATGGCACAATATTGAAGAACTATAATGCACCATCAATTGATATACAGCCAAATAAAGTCCTGAATATTATAGAAACGTCAACGTTGACTTATTAAATTCAGAGAAGGAAGAATAAATTAACTCAAGAAATGAGAAAAGATATATCTTCTGCTTTGGGGAAAACATGTAAAAAGAAAGATAATTGAAGAAATATTGCAAGTTTAATGGTGTTTGCTGTCAGTTTATGTCATGGATGCTCAGACTGTGACCACAGTTTAAATTTAATTTTGCAACAATGATGAATAAAAATTAAATGTAAAAGTCATTTACTAAATAAAATTAACACTGATAAAACATAGCAGTATGAATTTCTATTGTATTAAGATGATAACTGCATCATTTCAAAAGAAAATGTTAGAAGGGGTGTCAATGGATGTTCTAATCCAATCCAAATCTTTATTACAGTCATAGACCAGCATAAGATAAAAGCACCTCCATACTTACATAAATGGATGTTGTTGTAGTTGCTAATAATTGTTCATCACTTTCTACAAAGCTTCTCAAAGCAGCTTACAAAATATCAAAATACAGTCATACCTTGGATCTCAAACGCCTTGGCTCCCAGACGATCGAAACCCAGAAGTGTGTGTTCTGGTTTTCGAACTATTTTTGGAAGCCGAATGTCCGACAGGGCTTTTGCGGCTTCCAATTGGCTGCAGGAGCTTCCTGCAGCCAATCAAAAACCATGCTTTGGTATGCAAATGTTTTGGAAATCGAACTTCCAAGGTACAACTGTACAGAATATCAAATAATTAAAATACAGAAAACAGAAAAACGTAAGAATAATAAAAGTATCTCCAGACTGATGTTTGCTCCAATTTAGAGCTAAAGAGCATATTTTTCCTGGGAAAGGAGAAGGGCAAGGGTACCTAGAAAGTACAGGTCAAATGGAAAACTGCTTTCTAAGCACAGGACAAGCATAAGTATGAACGAGCCCAAAGTGATAAAAGTTAATAAGTCCCAGGAATGACTGCAACTCCGTCTTGTTCTGTGGTCGTGGTGCCTCGATGATGGCCTTAATCTTAGCATCTGTGGGGTGGATGCCTGATGCATCAATTTTAAACCCCAAGAAATCCACAGTTGGCACCCCAAAACTGCATTTTTCCTTTTTCAGTTGCAACCCCACCTCCTTGAACTTGAGCAACACTGCACGGACACGCGCAACCAGTTCCTGTGGGTCTTTTCCAGCAATCAAAACGTCATCAAAAAATGGCAAGACCCCCGGCAGACCTCTTAACAGGCGTTCCATGAGCCCTTGAAAAATCCCTGGGGCCACACAAACTCCAAATTGTAATCTGTTAACTCTGAACGCCCCTTTATGTGTGACGATAGTCTGTGCTTCCGCTGATTGTGGGGTTACTGGCAGCTGTTGGTAAGCTTGTGCCAGGTCAATTTTGGCGAACACCTTGCCCCCAGCCAGTTTAGCCAACAGATGTGATATGACTGGAATGGGGTATGAGTTTCCCCTGAGTGCCTTATTGATAGTACATTTGTAATCTGCACAGATCCTGACTTCCCCATTTGCTTTAAGGGGCGTGACGATTGGAGTCTCCCACTTAGCAGAGTCCACGGGTGAGAGAACTCCCTGCTTGACCAATTTATCCAGCTCTGCTTCGATCTTGGGTTGCAGTGCAAATGGCACTCGCCTTGGTTTGAGTCGGATTGGGGCCACCCCAGGGTCCAATTCGAAGTCAACTGGGGGCCCTTTATAACAACCCAGTTTTCCATTAAAGAGACCAGCAAATTCTTTGCATAATGCCTCGCTCATCTCAGGGCAGGTTTGGATTGAATTAAGCCCTGATATACTCAGTCCCAGGGCGGGGAACCAGTCAGTGCCCAGGAGACTGGGGCGACTGCCCTTCGCAATCACCAGTTTGAGTACCGCCTGTTTGTCCCGGAACTGTACTCTCACGGCACACATTCCCATGACATGGATGCGGCCCGCTGAGTATGACTGCAAAGTTGCCGGGAAGGGCTCCAGAGGGGGCAACTTACCCCTAGGGAAGAATGTCCTCGCGGTCTGGTCCGACACGATAGTGAATCCAGATCCGGAGTCCACCTCCATGTCGCACAGCTGACCCTCAATCTTCACCTTGACGTGTGCCTTGCCTTGTGCTGGAAACTGCACGACCCTCCCGTTGATCTCCGTTACGTAGTGGCAGTCCTTTAGAACATGGTTTGCCGTGGGCGGTCTGCGATGCTCCAGTCTAGGTGCTCCTGTCGCTTCCAACGCCGCCGATCTACAGACCCTGGCGATGTGACCTGTCTTCCCGCACGTCCAGCACATAGCATCCCGGAAATGACAACTCTTCCGCTCATGGTTTCCGCCACAACCAGGGCACCTGCCTCGGTGATCTTTGTGCACTGTGCAGGCCTGACGCACTGACTCGACCCCACGGACTGGGCTTTGGCTCGGAGTAGCCTCTAGCTCGTCCATGGCATGCGCAACTTCTATCTGTGGCTTAGGGGCCTTGCGACTGGCATCAAGCTCCTCTCTTTCATAATTCTCCGTGGCGGTGGCCTCCTTCAAGGCTGAAGCAAGGGTAACCTCTTCTTTAGCCACGATGCGTCTTCTGGCTTTCTTGCTGCTCAGACCACCGATAAACCGATCCAGGAGAGTCTCTTCCAGATCTTGGAAGTCGCAGTGCTGAGCGAGCTTCCGCAGTTCAGCTAGGAATGCAGATACAGACTCCCCAGCACGTTGCTGCCTCTTATGAAACTCCAACCGCCGGGCCATCTTGGTCTCAGTAGGCGCCAAATGGCTTGTCAGGCAGGCAAGAATATCTTTGAGAGGTGTCTCACTTAGCTTCGCTGGAGCAAGCAATGCCTTGGCCAGCGTGAAGATCTCAGGCCCACAGTAGCTCAGGAATGTGGCCCTTCTTTTGCTGGCATTGGTGATCCCTTGAGCCACTGCGAAGAACTCGAAGCGTTTGACGTAGTCTTCCCACGTGTGGGGCTCTGATGGCTGGAAGGGCTCCAATACCCTTGGACTCTCCATTGTCCTGTGGGCAGGGTCGTCTTCTCAGCTGGCCAGTGAGTCTTGTTCTTAGCTACAATCCGGAC
The DNA here is from genome assembly GCF_027172205.1 of Podarcis raffonei. Lineage (NCBI taxonomy): Eukaryota > Metazoa > Chordata > Lepidosauria > Squamata > Lacertidae > Podarcis > Podarcis raffonei. Next base: position 30,415,020 of record NC_070608.1, on the reverse strand, counting down.
TCTGAGGCAGGGCTGCGTTTAACCGCTCCTCAGCATTCCGGATCCCACCTTCGTCGCCAGTTGTTGTGACGTGGGGTTTGTGATTTCAGCTCTCTTGACATAATATGCTGGAGACAGTTCTGTAGTAACACTTCTTTATTAAAGCAAACAAGACTGAGAACTGAGGAGGGGAGAGCTACATTTATAGGGACAGGGAACTAGCTAGAAAGGATACATTTTGGAGGGAACAATATCAGGCAATCACAGTCCTGCCTTTTGGAGGAAACCAATAAGACAGAGGATCCAAATACAACAGCTTAAATGAACCAATAGTAGCTGTACCCTCTGGAACCAAAAGGCAGTTACTTTACTCTAATGCAAATACAGACAATAATAATACAGATATAAAATCCTTTGACTCAATACACAACAGATACGTCTCCCTTTTTTAAGCAAATTTGAAACACATTTCCACCCTCAAGGAATTTTGGACACTGTAGTTTGTTAAGGGCTGCTGAAAACTCTGTGTGGGATAAACTACAGGGCCCAGAATTCTTTTTGGGGAAAGGGTTTGAATGTGCTTAGAGTATAAGCAACCTATATCCTTTTAGAATTGGCAGCAAACTGCTGCTGATGTAGAAGAAGCTTTGTATCAATTTACTGCAAATTGGCTTGAAAGGGAAACAGATCAGTTGTTGTGCCCACGCTTTAAGAAAATATTGCTGTGAAATAGGTGGCAAATGGACTTGATGGAAACCCCAAATATTTGGATAATTGGGAATTTGGCAAAAAATTACACCTCAGCAGCAGCAGATGAAGTGTTTTGCTGATGATATTTTCATAGGTAGGTGGGTGTGCCAGGATCCAAATTTCCTTCACTTACATTCACTTTCTCGCTCTCTGACACTCATCAAAAGCCACTCCAAAAGGTCAAGAGATTTTCCCCAAGAGCCATGCCTGAAGCAGCATGGTGTTTAAAAATTCAAATGTACACATTACAGTCCATTTGTTCAATTTACAGAATGCAGGTTTAAGAGTGATAAAAATGTCCTCCATAGACGACAATGGAAACTGCCAGAATGACAGTTATCATAAGCATTTTGTGTGACAGACTCTTCCGCTACAGGCACTTTATGGGCAGAGTTTTAATTGCTTTCATTGACCACGCAAAAGACAACTTCCAATGCAAGTGAATGCCCAGGAGGTTATCGCCCATCAGAGACTGCAATATAATTTCATGGATGCTTATTACTGGCTCAGACTACCCCTCCCATTGCCTAGTTAAGTTGAAAGGTGCGAACGGCTGTCGTGGTGTTTAATAGCAACTGTACTGGGCAAAGTACACTGTTCTTGAGAATTGCTTTCATTCTCAGAAAGCCAGAATGTCTAGCCTGCCATTCTCATGTTCTCTCCAATACTGTTCTTTTGGGGAAAGGAGTTTTGCAGCTCTTCAGGCTCCTTCCTTTCAACAAGCTGTTAAGGGAAACTCCCTTGCGGTTTGCCTTGGAGCGCTCTCTTCCTCTCAGTCAGCCGCCACCGTCACCTCTGACTCCTTTCTCTAGTGTAGCACAAACAGTGTCTGAAACAGTTGAGCCGCCTCAGTAATAGAAAAGCAAAATGCTTTTAGATCAGTTTCCTGCGTACAGGCTTGGTAGATTCAGAGCTGGGAGACATGGGTATAGGCCTCATTTTTGCAATGGGTGGCCATTGGGTGGCCTAGTTCACAACAGCATCGATCAAGCTTAGTAACTTACGGTACTTGTAAAATGGGAACTGGAAGTAACCGATATTGTTAATAGTGACTGAGGCAGAGGTGTCCTAACGCAGAGCCTGGAGCCCAGAAGTGGCCTTCCAAACCACCGGAATCTGACCCAGAGATAAAGTGCAGTGCTTGGTATTTAGAGTGTGGTCTAAAGAGCAATCAGAATTCTGCTGATCTCGGGGCTGTGATCAGGGGGGTGGGGAATAATGCCTCTGTCTGCTTTTTAAGAGATCCACTCTCAACAGCAGGCGGGGGGATCTTGTTGTCAGGAGCTTGTCCTACACTCAAGTAGGACCTTGGTAGAGACACATGCCCGACTGGCATGTTCCCTCCCTCCTGGTTGATCGTTCGGGAGCTTCAAAAGCTTTCTTCTGCCCGAAGATCACACGACCAATGCCAACAGACATCGGCACACTTAGGGATCTGCAGAGTCTTCGCAGCTTGCGTGACAGACCTCAGCAACTCAACATTTGGCTAATCTACTTTATTTACATATAAACACACACGGAGCACTGCAACATGGCTCCCTCTCTCTCTAGCATCAGAGAGCAAAGAGAAAAAGCACAAAGGACAATAGTCCAACTTCATGGAACACAGTAACACAAACATCCTGTCTCCGTCACTTCCCACTCTGCAGAGTCAAAACATACACCGTCATGTGATAGACAGAAATCCCATGACTGCAATCATGGAGCAGGAATTCTAACACTTTTATCTCTGGCCTCAGTGCTAAGCACCACAGCACTGAGAACAAGGAGAAGCCTTTGTCTGCTCTTTGAGAGTAAAAGGAGTGGTGTGTGTGTGTAAATGTTGCCCTTTCCTTTGCACAAATCCTCCAATGCAAACTAAAAGACAGGGCTTCCAGCCCTCTCCACCCAGCACTTGGATCAGGGGTAGGGGAGAAATGCTGCCTTTTACTCTCACAGAAGGAGTTGTGCAACGTTAAATGGCCCATTCCAAGCCACCCCATCTTTCTAACACAAGGAACTCTCTTCTGCTGCAATGTCTCCCAATTACTAGTGCATGCATATGTTACACACTAGTATATAATCACACCTGAGCCCTCATAGGTTGTCACCTTGGAAACCACAGCAGAATATCAATGCAACCACTGGACTCATTCTTTGTAACTAGGTGTGCTGGAAACCTGAATTAAGCTTTATTGGTGGTTAAAATATTTGTGCAGTATTGACTTTCCAGAAGCTAGGCTGAGTAATAAATTGTGAGTCTCCATGGCTAAGAACCCAGTACCAGTTTTTTTCCATCATGCTATTAACCGCAGTGCTGTATACAGCACTGATGTGATAGATCTCACCTGTCAAATCCAGCAAACATAGTTGCGTGGGTTCGGTGTCATATTATATCAGGCTTAAATTCCGATGTGCTTGAGAGACCAGTCCAAAGGGGGTTAAATCCTGTATCGCAAAAAGGACATACACAGATTTCATTTTCTGCCTTGGGAATGCAACCAGTAAATGTGATGACTTTATATAACTCCGTCGATGAAAGATGACCAACCTGTGATGAGCAAACAACGCTGGCAGAAAACACAAGAGCAGACACATAATTCACAAGCCAGACAGTGAGAGATAAGACGCAGAATGAAAATAAGTGTGTGCCTGCATGTGTCGCTGTAAAGGAGAGAGGGAGGGAGGTTGGGAGTTGAATGGAGGTGGGGAAGAACGGAAAGGCTTTACTAGAAGAGCACATTGCATGCTTGGCATTTAAAATTGTCGTTCATCTATAGCTACTACTAGGGTAGCATAAGTGTGCCGAAATTCTTTATCAAAGTGACAGGTCCTGCTTCCAGGCAAAAAATAAATAACAGGAGCGATTAAAAGCATTGATACAGAACATCAGCCTTTAAAACCAATTACCTTTGTTTCATGTCACAGAATGCAAGACACGCACACACATTGAACAGAGCTTTTCTAGGTATGCACAGACCGCATCACAGTCCTGAGGAAATTGCTCATAATTGGATTGCAGTGTAAGATCAGTTCCCTTTAAATAAGAATAAAATACCGCGAGTCACCATGCCACATAAAAATGGATATGCTCTAGTCAATGCTGCCTTCTGTCATCAGGCCATTTGGACATCCAGCTCAGTATTGTCTGCACTGATTGGTAGATGCTCTCCAGGTTTTCCATAGAATCATACAGTTGGAAGGGATGCTGAGGGTCATCCAGGTCAACCCCCTGCAATGCAGGGATCTCAACTAAAGCATCCATGACAGATGGTCATCTGACCTCTGCTTAAAAACCTCCAAAGGAAGGAGAGTCCAAAGGGTCTTTTCTGGGTCTATTTGGAAAGACCCAGGGACCTTCTGCTTATGCTCTGACGTATAACACATTCCCCACTTCAAAACAGACTTAGTATTTAAACTGGAATGTTAAGCATGTGGTTAACACTCTTCAATTGAAATATTGTTGATCAAAAAAAAAAAAAAAGGTTTGAAAACAGTTTCTCCATGTGAACCAGGTAGTGACCTCTCCAGATAGTGGAACGACTCTTCTTTTTTAAAGCTCTGCAGCTGCAATCTCCTGGGTGACAAGGATGCTGTTGGGCAGCTGAATGTGCATGCTTACTCCATCTACTTCCTTCCCTTCCATCCCCCCTGTGTGGTCCCAGGCACTGGCAACCCACGCTACACCACTGTGTCTCACCACCATTGTTGAGAAGAGCCTTTACCAAAGGTGTCATGGGCTTTGAAGACACTCAAACTCAGGATGCAAGGGAGAAATATGCTAAGAGGAAGGCACACTTGGCAAATCCACACCGTGATCAACTCCTGCCCGGAAACCTCTGTCCCCACTGTGGAAGGACGTGTGGATCCAGAATTGGCTTCCACAGTCACTTATGGACTCATTGTTAAAACCGTGTTTATGGAAGGCAATCTTACTCGGCTACAAGTGATCACCAAAGAAGAAGAAGAAAGAAAGAAAGAAGAAAGAAGAAGACGCAGTCAGCTTAGGAAAATACATGGCAAGCTACTGTTCATCCATCGACTCTAGTATTGCCCACACTCACTGGTTGCACATCTCCAGGCTTCCAAGCAGGTCTCTCTCCCAGCCTTGTCTGCAAATGCCAGCGATTGAACCTGAGATCTTCTGCATGCAAGCAGACACTATACCACTGAGCTCTGGCCCTAACTTCTGCACAGGGAAGAGAGAGCACCATCATGTGCTTCACCTGAGGCAGTATCAGCTGCTGAGAACTACTTTGGATTTCCTATTGATCTCCTTAACTGTCCCCTAATGACCCAAAGGTTCATTCCTTATAGCGTGAGATAGAATCAGCCATCCAGATCAGGGTTCAGTTCCTGCCCTGAGTTTGCCTTAGCTTTAACGAAGCTTGCCAGAGAGATTTCTGCAAGAGCCGCAAGGTGTTTCATTGCTGTCAATTCAGCCTGAAACCCTTTCTGCTTCAGCGCGTGCCTTCCTCCACTCTGCTTCGGGTGTTACTGTGGTGCTTCTGCAAACAATTCTACAAATCAAGAGCTGTAGGGAAGAGTTTTCAAAGACAAACAACATAAAACAATACTCCAAACAGACTTCTTGAATGAATGCTTCATATAGCAAAGAGGGGGAACTCAACAAAAAGCCCAGCATGTAAGAACAAAACAAAACGATGGTGCTCATTTCAGTTGGTTCAGAATGTGATTGACAAGAGTCCTGTTAAGGGCAAGGCAGTCGGCATTTGTAATACATTTATTACATCAGTGGTTGCTGGTGCCTTTCTGGACCCAATCCAAAGGGCTGGTTTTAAAGCCACTGAAAGCCCTAAACTTCTCAGGACCAGGCTGTTGAGCTACTTTCACCCATACTTTCCTGCCCTCATCTTAAGATCAGCTTTCCCACTCCCTAGGTCAGTAAAGTGAGAGGCCAGGAAGGAGAGGTAGTGGTGGTTGATAGGTTTGTAAGAAGGTGGGCAGGAGGGGGCTGGCTGAGGGCAGAGTGAGACTGGTTGGGCCGTGCTCCATTTGCCCTAGTGGAGTAGCCTCCACTGGGAAGAAGTCCTTCTCTAGGGTGACTGTGCAGCTCCCTTCCACTGGACCAGCATCAAATCTTTACATTTCAGGCTCTGCAGAACAGCCTGAAGACACACCTTTCTTTCAACTAGCCTCTCAGGCATGATGTTTGTTAGTTGGATGACAGCCAGTTATGTTCTCTCTCTGCTTCTGTACTGTTTTGCATCAAGTGTTGATCTGGAGTTGTTTTAATGTTTTACATTTTGCAGTGTTGTGCTGCCCTTAAATCTGTCGTCTTGTTTGTAGGCCACTTGGGATGAACCTTTGCCCAGAAAGGCAGCCTAAAACTATTTAAAACAAATTATTTGTGTTCATTAGAGCCACAAATGCGCTTTGTGCTTGTGTGTATGAAGTGTGCACCAGCTGCCCTAAACGTGGCAATTGCTAGGTTTATAGGACTTTGAAAAACTTCAGAGAACTTCAGTGGAGAATCCCACAACACACGGGGTAATGCTGACTACCAACTTAGTAGAGTATTAGACAAATTCATGGAGGATCATCAATGACTACTAGTCACAATGGCTGTGCTCTGCCTCTGTTTATATTCATGCCTCTGAACACCCGTTGCTGGGAATCGCAAGAGGGAAGAATGCTGTTGAACTCAGGCATTCCATAGGCATTTGGTTGGCCACAGTGAGAACAGGATGCTGGACTAGATGGGCCATTGGCCTGATCCTGCAGGGCCCACACACACATGGAGAGCAAATGTCACCAGATGATGACCAAAAGTAGCAATCAAAACTAATCTGCTCTCAGTAATGGAAATATTGCTTTTAATTCCTCCACATACAAACAAAAAGGATGATGCCAGTGAATCTACACCAAATCATCCTACAGTTCTGTGGGTGGATTCAGCTGTAGGAGAGCCGCAGAAATGTCTTTAAGCCAGATTATTTACTTCTAGAGGCTCTCATTGACTATACAGTGTGGGCTTGTGGGTTTAGTTTCATAAACGGTGTAGGTTTAGTGTCTACTCTCATACAGAAGTCCTAAGCTGGGCATGGGTGGATAGATTGGGGGAGGGGGTTGAGCAAGATTGAATAATTGTATGTGTTTATTATACTAAGTGTATCAGTCTACGCTAGCAATATTTGATACTCAACCACACTTTGAAAAAATCAGATCCCATTAGTAGACTGAATAATTTATCAGGTTATACAACAGAGTTTAATTGATGGTTGCATTGCTTCCCTAGATGTTACAATTGTTTAGTGCTTTTATACCATGCTGATGTGGAGAATATTCTTACAGTTGGGGTTCAATTTCAAAAGCCAGCTCCACGAGAATTAAATATGCATCCTGGAATGGAGACAGTCTCACCATTGTCCACCACATCAAAGATCCTTTCAGTACCAAAGACCTTTACTTTTGGAGACCTGGGCAAAAAGCAAAACACAGATGCTATGCATAAATGCCTGCATGAAAATAAATGCAGATGCAAGAAAAATCCTAGCATACAAAATAACTAGCCACACAATCCTACGTACATCTCATCAGAAGAAAACTCCTTTGTATCCAGTGAGGTTTTTGCATCAGGTAAGTGAGCGCAGACTTGCAGACAGTGTTGAATTACCCCCACACCCAAGATACTACTTGGCCATTATCTGAGACATGCTTTGAGCAAGATACTTAAGAAGCGCTTAAATCTCTCTCCATTGATATCAGTGGGTCTTAAACTGTTCTTAATTTTGGTTGGTTTGTGGCTGGCATGTTCTAATAGATGCTGGGCAGGGGAGGGGGGAAATACTATATTTTAAAATGTGCAATCAATCCTCTTTTATACTCCATGCTTTTTTAAACAATATCCTTGTTAGCTGAAGAGGCAGCTAGAGGAGCGAGAGCTGGAGTCAAACCACACCCGGAAGGCCATTGGTTATTTCCTCCTGCAATAGAAACAAAAGTTTCAGCACTGCATTCAAATTCTTGAATTAAAGACCAAGACTGAAACAGTCCCATTCACACTCTGTCACTCATACACACTTTTTTTTTTGTAGTTCTCATAACTCATCCTGCAGAGATAATCCTTACTAATCCCTAAATTAGTTTGGCATTAGCAAGATTTGGTACACTTTTGCTTATGTCAGGCCTTAAAATTAATAGCATAACAAGTAAAATCTATGTAATTTAGGTATCTTCAGGCTTTTCAGATGCAAATCATTTTTAAACATTTACCATACATTTGCATGGTGGGTAGTGCTCCTGTTGTGACCCACTTTGGATCAAGTCATGACCCCCTAGTGGGTCCAGACCCACCAGCTTAAGATCGCTAATGCAGTTGACGTATGTCACAGGTAGATCAATGTAATTTGCAACAAAATACTGGCCCGCAAGCGGAAGATTTCCTGCTGCTACATTGAAAGAGATGGTCAAACACATTCAATTGGCAGTTGTAAATCTAAAGCAGCTCTATACTAACATCACACCAGGGCTGGAAATACACCGCAGGTATTCTGTCAGAAAATCTGCCATGCCCAATGTCTACACAGCCAGGGAAGGGGAGATAAAGGCACAAATGCAGAAAATACAAAAATGGCAGAAAATGAAGGACACACTCACAGCTTCTTGGGAAATGGTGCCAATGCCCACCAATCTGAGACTCTGTTGGTAATGATGCCCTCAACTCACAGACATGAGCATGCAAGCCCAGTGCCCTTGTTTGCATCACCCCCTCACACACAGCTCCCAACGTTTCAGCTTAGAATTGTTGCTGTCTGTGGATCTCTCTGCTGTGCTTGTTGTTGTCTGAGGTTTTTATGTACTTGCTGTAAACCACCCTGGATCTTTTATTTTATTTTAAAATTATCTTTATTGAGTTTATACACAAAGAAAATAATAAGAAGAAAGAAAATACAAATAGCCAAGAATTTCCCATAAAGGAAAAAAGGTGGCATTTAAGTTTACAAACTGCTCAAATCTGTGTTCCAATTCAATTAATTGTTGCTACCTACATATACAGTGGTTCCTCGGGTTAAGTACTTATTTCGTTCTGGAGGTCCGTTCTTAACCTGAAACTGTTCTTAACCTGAAGCACCATTTTACCTAATGGGGCCTCCCGCTGCCGCCGCGCTGCCGGAGCACGATTTCTGTTCTCATCCTGAAGCAAAGTTCTTAACCCGAGGTACTATTTCTGGGTTAGTGGAGTCTGTAACCTGAAGCGTATGTAATCTGAAGCGTATGTAACCTGAGGTACCACTGTAATTTAATATGCCTATATACAATGTAACAAACAGTAATAAAAAGAAATGTGAATACTTCCGATTAAGTCCATAACACTCTTCCTGCTGTAACCATTAGATCCATACACTGTCTTCCTACATATATCTATTATTTAATTTCATCATTATTGTTTTTTGTATTAATACCATATGTTGTTACTCATTCCTCTAACGTCAGAAAGCCTCTACTATTGCAGTATCCCTGGAGATATTCTCTCACCATTTTCCATTCCTTGTCCACCTCCTTTTCTGAGGCTCCTCTCACTGGTTGCATTTTTTTCGCTAACATTAGATATTCTACCAGTTTAGCTTGCCATTCTATCTTGGTTGGAATTTTAACTGATGGAAGAGAGTTTTGAAATGAAATGAAATGAATAAACATGCTCCTTCACGGTGCTTTTCACTTTCCATCAACAGTTCTGCCCTATTTGGATTGTTCTGCTGGACTATATTCATGGATGGATCTGGTCCCCATGAGCATTTTCCTCCTGCTGGCATATCAGGGAGCACCATTGGCCTATGTGCCTGGCATTCTGCTTGCATAATAGGGATTCTTCAAAATCCTTGAACCCTTCAGCCTACATAACTCTAGAACAGGATTGCTCCTTTAATCTAACTTCATTAGGCACAATGGTTGCCATAAAAAATGGTAATACTCCCAAGGCTTTTTTCCCTCCCAATATATTTTTTGAAGATTTTTTTTAATGGTAAACGCTCACTGAATTTTTTATACATCCAGGGAAAGAGTCGAGATTGAATAAAACTGCTTTGTAAAGACACAGTAAAAGTGGAGCTTTGGGACTTTCTAGATGGCAATTTCACTTTAATGCTTTTCAGTCAAACCAGCCAATTTATTTGCTTCAGAACTCTAAACGTCTGTAGTGGGTACCCACAGAAATACACTTTCCATCTTTGGGAGCTGTCCCTCTCTTCTTTTGTCATCAGCTTTATGCAACTTAGACGCAATGACTGATCCGCACAATCTAACATCCTGTGGTCTCCAGGAGAGCATCCCTGGAACCACTGGAAGCACCAGATAAGCACCTTATGCCAATGCTAGATCAATGGTCCATCTTGCTCAATATTGTCAGTACTGTCCAGTCAGTACTGGAAGTGGCTCTCCAGGGTTTCAGGCAGGGGACAATCCCAGCCCTACCTGAAGTTATCAGGGATTGAACCTAGGCCCTTCTACATGCACAGCAAATGGTCTGCTGAATGGGAAGCAGAAGGTGTCTATAGGTCTGCTTGCCGCAAACACTCTGCGTGGCTTCCAGCATATATAAAAACATAATAAAACATTAAACATTTAAAACATCGCTCTACAGGGCTGCCTTCAGATCTCTTCTAAAAGTCTTATAGTAGTTTATCTGTTTGACATCTGGGTGGCAGGCATTCCACAGGGCAGGCTTCACTACTGAGAAGGCCCTCTGCCTGGCTCACTTCTCACAGTGAGGGAACTGTCAGGAGGCCCTTGGTGCTGGATCTCTGTGTCCAGGCTGAATGCTGCAGGTGGAGATGCTCCTTCAGGTATACAGCACTGAGGCCATTTAAGGCTTTAAAGGTCAGTACCAGGACTTTGTATTGTGCTCGGAAACATATTGGGAGCCAAAGTAGGACTTTCAGGACCAGTGTTATATATGGTCCCAGCGGCCACTCCCAGTCACCAGTCTGGCTGCCGCATTCTGGATTAGTTGTAGTCACCTTCAAAAGTAGCCCCACACAGTAGTAGCCCAAGTGGGAGATAACCAAGGCAAATTCATCAGCCCCCCCCCCCAGTTCTATTTTGAATTCCATAACTCACCTTCAACTGGATGGGGTTCTTTTTCTTGTTTACATTTTATACTTGCTACTGCTGATATCTATCTATTTATGGTTTGTATAGTTGCTGTTGTGTTGTTTTTCTTGTATGAGTTTATCGTTCATTTTATATGTATCTTTATATTTATTTTATATTTTGCCTTGGGCCATATTTAATTGGAAAAGGCAGCTGATAAATGCCTATGTTGAAATTCCCTCCACTGCACAGTTATTAAAGGGAAGAATCTCTTTCCTTGGCTGCACCCAGTGACCCTCCATAAAATGCTTCCACTTGTTTACCCCCCAAGGTATTAATATATTGATTTCACCTACCTGCAAAAAACATTATGGATCTCCAGTTCTCCAATCACTTCAGCGCATGTTATTTCCTGTGCTGACAAGGATTTATTGAAATACCAGTTTGACTGCTCTTTCTGCTACAGAAGGAATGCTTCACTCCAGATGCTATTCACTATTTTTAGACACACCAGTGTGGGTGGGTTGGGGTGGCAGGAGATTTTTCAGTGCTGAGCCATTTCTTAATAATATATTGGTGTGGGCGCAGAGAGTTAAATAATTAATATTGAATGATATTGTTCTCCTTTGTAAATTTTAGAAAACAGAGTAGAAAAAATAATAAAGAGTGTAACTACATTTTGGTAATATATTTCAGAAGATAGCATTTTTTATTAAAGAAGAACAACACACTAAAACCTACTGGGACTAATATCTTGTTTAATCTCAATCTTTGTGTTACGTTTATTTCATTTATTTCAATTGGTACATTTATTTCAGTGGGCCTACTACTCTGAATATGATTTACTCAGATACTACCCACAGCAGGGCAGAATTCACCTAATGAGTCCCATCACTGGAAACCCGCAAAACAACTTCTGCTTGTGCCATGGTGTTTCCCCCCTCCTCCTGCAGTGGGCACCCCCACCCCTTTAAATTGCTTTGTGTATGAGGGAAGGAAGAGGGAGGATGGTTCCATCTGGCAAGCTGAAATGCTTGTGCTGACAAAATGATTGGCATATTGCACTGTTAGATTCTTCCCACACTTTCAAGCAAAGCTTATGTATAGAAATTAAGGACACGTCCTTTCTATATAAATAATCTACTAGCTGATGGGGTACAGCAAGGGAAGGGAACGTCAGACCCAGGAGTCAAATTCAGCTTCCCTATCCAGCCATTGGGACACACTCTGCACCAGCTCTGCTCTGCACCCTTCTCAAATGCTTTTGCCTGACTAGAATGTGACTAGAATGCCTCTTGTATGCCTGGGTAGAGGTGTGTGCACAGAAACCTATGAATTTTGTGTGGTTGGAATGTAGTCTACTAAGCAAAGTAAAAAAATTATTGCCCCACCCACCTTTGCCTTTGGCCCCACCCATGCATGCATGCAGCTCCCAGAAAGTTCCTTTTGGCCTGAAAAAGGTTTCAATTATTATTATTATTAGTAGTAGTAGTAGTAGTAGTATTTCTCCCAAAGGAGTCAAGAGTGGCAAATGTCTTAAAACAATTCCACTACAGATACAGATTGGGAAAGAGCTATACTCAAAAGGTTTGCTAGAAGAGAAAGGTCATCAGTAAGTGCCAAAAATACAGTGGTACCTCGGGTTAAGAAGTTAATTCATTCCGGAGGTCCGTTCTTAACCTGAAACTGTTCTTAACCTGAAGCACCACTTTAGCTAATGGGGCCTCCAGCTGCTACCGCGCCCCACCATGCGATTTCTGTTCTCATCCTGAAGCAAAGTTCTTAACCCAAAGTACTATTTCTGGGTTAGTGGTGTCTGTAACCTGAACATAGCTGTCAACATTTCCCTTTTTTTAAGGGAAATTCCCTTATTCTGAATAGGATTCCTCTCAAGAAAAGGGAAAAGTTGACAGCTACGAACCTGAAGCGTCTGTAACCCGAGGTACCACTGTACATGTGCTAATATTTAACAGGAGTGAACTCCAAATGGAAGGTGTCACAACACCAGAGGCCTGATTCCTATATTGTGTGCAATGGTTCTCCTAATAAGATGGTGCCTGCAGGCAGTCCTCAGTGATTGAGCAGGTATAGAAGGGGTGAGACACTCTATTTCAGGTATAGGATTTGGCAGAAGCCAGGCACACCGCTGCCATGACAGATACATCCCTGGAAATCTCCCCTTCTTCAAGCTGCCCACATCCAACCCACAGATGAATCGATTTTTCATCGTTCTGCAGGCAATGCAGTTCCACTGGCAGAGTATTACACCAGCCAAACTTTGGAGAGAGGGCCCTACATCTAGCATGCCAGTGACCTGCCTCAAGTTCTGCTGGCATAGCAGAGCTTTTACTGCTCTCGAAACCACCTCAGCCAGCAGAACTTGAGCAGAGGATTGCGCCCTTGATGAAGCAAATAATTTCTCATAATTATGCTGCATATTTTGAAAGGGAATGATATAGGGATTTGATATGCTGCACTTTACCCAATTGCGCGCGCGCGCGCACCCCCCCCTAATAATGAAGTAGAGTCACAGTGGTACAAATGCAATCAATCAGTTGCAAGTGTAAGAAATGCAATTAATTACTTTGATAATAACAACCAAATTTTTACTGAGTCTGCTGGGCTTCATTTCCAGCTCTATAAATCACTAGGACATCTCACACACATGCTGAATAAAAGAGATTAATCCATTTTGATAAATGTGCTAAAAGCAGGCCCCCCAGTTTTAAACAACGAATGTGTCAAAGAATTAGCAGGCTTTGGGAAACAACTGGGATCCATAGATTTTTGTTCAGATCTATCTCTGCAATCAGAGCTTTTACTTTCTCTATTTCTCTCTATATAAAGAAGTTTGAATTTTCAGGATTCCAACAAAATACTTACACTTGGTGTGGTGCTGAAGCTTTTTGCAGGATCAATACCTCTGAAAATGGATTTGATACTTTGCAGGTGAGTGCCTTAGAGGACATATAGCATAAGTTAAGCTATAGTACTTATATAGGATTCAAAGGGCAAGATGGGCAGGCTGAAGTGCTAGAGAGGTTTGTGGCTGACTAGCAGGTGAAAGTCAATGCCATATGAGCAGATCATGAGAAAAAGACATGGGTAAGCAAGGCTGGCCCAAGACATTTTGGCAACTGAGGCAAACAAAAAAATGGTGCCAGGGAAAAAGGGATGCATGAAGATCTACATCAGGAACAGGCAGGGAATAAAAATCTACACTGAAAACAGCCTTCTCTACTTGACCAGAAGAAAAGACCTAAAGCATGGTGAGGACTCTATATATGCAATTATTTGCACTGGAATCACACCAACTTATATTTTGGAGTTAAGTTGTAGCATTGTTGGAAAGTCTGCATTTGTCTGGAGGGTTTAGGAAATGAACAACTGTTGTTACTTGTGGGTTCCAGATAAGGACTTGCTGAAACACAATCTGTGTTTCACAAAGAACATCACTCACTTCTTGCAACCTCCCTTTCAATGATTGGGAGGAGGCTGCAAAAAGGGGCAAAATGATCATTCAGAGTGAGGGCAGGATGTGTTGCTGTGCCTCTGCTCTAGCTTTGTAATGCTATCACATATGCTTATCCTGGTTTCATGATGTCACAAAATTCAATCTCATTGTTTGATGTAGTGATACCACCATGAGCCCTCAGATTGCCTCTAGAAGAAGCACTTTTTTGCTTTGTTTCAAAAGAAAAAAATGGTACTAAAGCTGCAGTTCAGCTGCAGGTAGGAACATGAAAAGAAAGAAAGAAAGAAAGAAAGAAAGAAAGAGCAAGAAAGCAAGAAAGAAAGCAGCAGGAGTAGATCTACTTAACTTCCCAAATTCTCACTGGTGAAAAATTTAGCCCAGCTATTTTTCAAAAAAAAAGCTGTATCTAGGTGACCCATTTTTCCACCACTACAAAAATACTTTAAAAGGTTTTTCTGGGAGCCCACGCAAAGGAGAAAAACTGGGTCTTTTTAATTTCCTGGTGGATAGAATGCCATTGGTAGAATTCCTTGCTGAACTGTTTGCAAATGCCACTGCTTTATAAATATCAAAGCTGAGAGGGGACGCGGGTGGCGCTGTGGTTAAAAGCCTCAGTGCCTAGGACTTGCTGATCGAAAGGTTGGCAGTTCGAATCCCCGCGGTGGGGTGCGCTCCCATCGCTCGGTCCCAGCGCCTGCCAACCTAGCAGTTCGAAAGCACCCTCAGGTGCAAGTAGATAAATAGGGACCGCTTACTAGCGGGAAGGTAAACGGCGTTCCGTGTGCTGCGCTGGCTCGCCAGATGCAGCTTGTCACACTGGCCACGTGACCCGGAAGTGTCTTCGGACAGCGCTGGCTCCCGGCCTCTAGAGTGAGATGAGCGCACAACCCTAGAGTCTGGCAAGACTGGCCCGCATGGGCAGGGGTACCTTTACCTTTACCTTATCAAAGCCGAGTCGTGCAGAGATGAGTTATGTGACTCATTCAGACTTTTTTAAATGAAAGAAAAGAAACCAAGTGAAAGCCATTTCCTTCCCCATTTCCTTCCCAAGTCTGTCCCCTTGTCAAACAGTACACATATTATTTCCCCCCCATCCTGAAATATTTCTCTACTCTCTTGACACAATGCATTTCAAATGTGAGGAAGAGCTACATCGATGCTCTAACGCCCTGACTATTCCATCTTATGTATGGGGTGAGAAGTATGATTGTCGTGTGAAGGTTCTAACAAGTGCAGTTTTAAATTGCAACCTTTTCTTCTACTTGCCACAATGCTTGTCAGTGGATTAGATTAATGTGAAGTCATTTCCTGTTCTCATTACTGCCTTTGTTAGGGGAACGAAGTACCTGAATCTTAATTCCCCCAAGCATTGTCAGAAATGGACTGGTGGTCTCGCTTTTTTCATATTTCAAAGCTTGATTGAAATAACCCCATCATTCTTTTTCTTTCTTTGACAAGAAGCAGAGTGGCTACCATGTTAAAATCATTTACTTCAACAGTCTCTCTTACTGCAGTACATTTGTTATGCTAAGTGTGAGGCCTTGCCAGTTGATTGGCTTATTGTAAGGTGAATGTACAGTCCTTACATGATTATTTCAGGGGATCCAAACCATGTTATATTCTGATACAATGAATTCATGTGTGCTATGCTGGAAATTGACCTCTTTCTTTAGCAGGGTGAGGGATGGGTGGGTGAGAATCGCACAACCTGACTGAAGTGGTAACAAAGGGGACTTTTTTTGACATCAGGTGATCCTTAGGAGTAAAGCCTTAAATTCTCCTTCATGGCAGATGGGTTAAAAGGGTGGTGCAAAGAGGCCCTGTGAGCTGGCTAAATTCTTACACAGTTTGGAGTCAGGGGATATCTATTTGTAACAGCAAAGGATTCTCTTTCAACTTTTTCATTCCTTTTAAAAACTGATTTTGCTGCTGTGGTAAAGCAATGGAAGCAATTTACCTCCTATCCACGGTCATTTCCAATTGAAATCAATGGGATAAGTCAGCCTTTTATTATTACTCCATCCTATGCTCAAGTTGTAGATATGTGTGAATAAAACCATATACAGTTGTACCTTGGAAGTCGAACAGAATCCGTTCGACTTCCAAAACGTTCAAAAACTAAAGCGCAGGAAGTTTGGGTTCCAAAGAACGTTTGCAAACCAGAACACTCACTTCCGGGTTTGCGACGTTCAGGAACTAAGCTGTTTGACTTCCAAGGTACGAATGTATCCGAAAGATACCACAGACTCCATTTCCCTTCATTCCAAGGAAACTGAATGCTGAGTCAGTGCTGGAAGTCCTGGGGTCTCTTGCTACTTAGAGATTTGGGTGTGCACAACAATTTTAACATGTCCTTGGCAATGCTGGATATTGCTTTATGAACAATAATTTTAGGAAGTTTCAGCATTAAGTAAAGAAGAATGGATAGGCATCACACATCTTCCAGACAGCCTTTAGGTTTGCTAGGTACCTTTATGTAACTGGAAAAATGAGTAGTGGCAGTCACATAGAATTGTACCATTGTGAAAGCTGTATATTATTCTTTCTCTGTCCTTGTGCATGACATGTCACTCCAAGACAAAATCATGTTTCATAAGTCACTTGGCTGAGTTAGATCAGTGCCCAGACCACTGACACATAGAGGCAGTCAGATTTTTAACTCATCCGAAACAGTTGCAGTTTGCAAGAATCACAAAATTCTGAGGTGATGCCATGTTTATTAAGCACATCCTTGTTATCTCATTATACCAAATAAGCTGCTAAGTACTTACAAGCTGCTTCCCTTTTAGATACACAGCAAGTAAGAAGATGTAATCGGAGGTGTAGGCATATCGATCCGTTTCTGTTACTCTACAGAAAATTGCTTTAGGCTAAATGCCAGCGTAGTTTAACCAGCTGCTCTTTTTCCTCATACAGATTGATCTGAGATCTTTCCTCTCACAGTAATGCTGTCAATATGGAATTGATTCAGAACTCTCGCAATCCAATCTAAATTGGAGGAAGGATTATAAAGGGGACAAAAAGAGATTTTGTTCAAGACTCTAAATTAAAGTTATGCAAATGAACCCTTCACAAATGTGCTAATGACTTACATGCAAGCTTTAATAAAGCCGGAAGCCAATTTTATACTCATTTTGTCTTCCACCCCCTGACGTTCACTAAATTCTGTGCCTAATTATTAATGAACTAAGGTGTTCAGTCTTCACTAGGCCTGATATTATGCATTATTTTCAATTCATGTTATTCATGAAATGGCTTAAAACCTGAACTTTAGAATGTTTAGTGAGAATTAAGCCCATGTTGCTTTTGGGTGTTTGTAAGATGACAGTAGAGTCCTATGCATGCTTACCTAGGGCCAAACTGAACGAGGTGGAATCCACACAATTAGTAACAATATGAATCCCTTTTTAAAAAAGCAAATAGCAGGCATGGTGAGGGTAATCTGAATCAGGATTCTGACATTGGCGTAGACTGCAGTGGTGTCCAAACTTTTTTCAAAGAGGGCCAGATTTGATGCAGTGAAGAGCCATGAGGGCCAACCACAGTTGTTGACCTTTTTTTAGGATTGAAGTTGTTGAGGTTTTTACCCCAGGAAATAAACTGCCACAGGGGCCCAATTAGACCGACCGGCGTGCCAGATTAGGCCCCCGAAACAGACTTTGGACATGCCTGGTATAGAGAGCTTTAACTCTTTCCCTCCACTGGGATCCCAATCCAGTTCTCCTCTACCTCCCCACTATTTACATTGTTAAAAACGCTTCCATTTGCATGGTAACACTTGATTAAATGTAAGGGGATTTATTTTAGAATCAATCAAAATGCATTTTAGTGTGCACGCACTCCCCCTCTCTCTCCAGTGTTCACCATCAATCATGTCAAGACAGACAAGCTTGGAATATGCAAGGCGTGAATGTACAATGCACAGTGATCACTGATAACAAAGGTAGCAGCTAATGGAATAGCGTTTCCCCAGGAAGCATATTAGCTATTGGTAAATTGGTCCCATTATCAATATATGGGTGAATGGCTTGATGTGTTTTGTAAAACATTATAAAAAGAACACTTTTACCTTCTTCTTAGTGCTTCTCAGTAGTCCCTTTGTCAATAACAAGCACTTATTGATGCTAAACCCCATCCCAGTTAATTTACTTTAAGAACATCACTGTGCAACATTGCTACAGTATTATAACCAGGACTGTAGGTATTCTACATGTCTCCCATTTTCACTGACCAAGTGTAGACACTTGTATCTACCATGGCATTTGGGGTTTTTTCTTTCATGCTCTGCATTAATTATTAGAAATATGCTGTTTCTAGCCATCTAAGAAATGAGCTTGGAAACACAAAGGAAAAGCATAGGTCAATCCAGAAATCATGCATGTAAATTTTGACATGCTTTTGGATATATCCAGTATTCAAGTCCAAAACAGCACTTTGTTAGTGTTGCTTTATAATATTTCAGAGTAACAACCATAGCCATGATCAGGAATTATGACTGAACAGGAAATACTAATCCATGCTGGGGACATGAGGCCATGAATGCTGGTCCCAACCCCACCTGATCAGTACCAGAGCTCCCTGTGCCCTAAATCTTTGAGCGACGTTCCCCTGGAGTAATAATTTATTATCCATTTCCACTAGTGGGTACGTTTGTGTAGTTTTCTCTGCAGAGAACACCAGCCCACGTGGTTGTCTTGAAATAGGTGATGATCAGAGGGAGGTGAAACTGAGTGTGATGTAGTAATGGGGAGATGAATCAGTTAAGCAATTAAAAAGATAATTAGGATTGCAGCCTAGTGTTTTATGAGAGAAAGATGTCAAGCTGACAAGCTGCAGTGCAGAATGCCCCCAAATAAATAGCTGGAATCAACCAGACAAGCGTTTCCAAAATTAGATCTAGCCCTTCCTTGGAGGTGGCTGACCCTCTTGGTAATTGTACATGGAATTATTGAGGTTGCTACTACCCATCGTTTTCAGGCTTAATAGGGCATTTCATGATGTATCTGCAGCTGTGCCATGCTTGCTTAGTCTGTACAATCAGACAATTTCTCATCACATGCTGTAAATTCCTTGTTACATTTCATAAGCAGCTTCTCTGCCCTCTCCCCCAGATGATGTGGTCTCCTGCATCTGGCACAGACCGGTCGCATACCAGCAAATTCAGGTTGCACAATTGATTGGGAGGTAGTGTGCAGCAAACACGCCTCCCCAGAAGATCAGACTTTTTGCAATAAGGAAAGTGGCTCTACGTCATCTAATCTCCCTGCCAACAAATCAGAATGAATAAACAGGTCATCTGGAAGCAACCTGGGTTGCTTTTCCTTTCTCTCTCTCATCTGATATGATTGTGTCATCCTTTAAGTGAATGAGAAAGGCTGCTGTCAAGAGACACCTTGATAGGCTTTTAGAACGGTCAGATACACATCCCACTGATGGATGCCACTCCTAAGAATGGACTGCTGTTAGCCACTTCCTTTCCCTTTAGGAAAAACAAATAATATATGAGCTGGCTGGCTATCAAGCGGGTCTCACATATTGTTGTGTAAGTTTCATACATAAGCAATGCCTTCAAATTTAAAAGAATCGATCTGGCCACAGTGATGCATAGATTACATGAGAACTGGAGCAGCATGTCACAGGAGAGCTGCAATTGGATCATTGAATACAGAACTCCAGCATGAAAAGATCTTCACAAGTTTCCAGTTTGCTTTTGGTCCCAATTAAGAGTGCCGGTTTCGATCTTTTAAATCACTAAGTGGCTGGGAAACTCAGTTTAGGAAGGGCCAGCTTCTGCCCTATGAACGTGCCTATTCATTGAGATCATTTCCTGAGACCCTTTTTCAAATACCCCCACATGCAGGAGGAAGGCAGGTGGGCTTTCTGGGGTGCCATTCTGGTTATGGAACTCTTAGTCCCTAGAAGTAATTGTTTCTAAACCTGATGGAGTCTTTAGTAGACGGCTTGGGCCATGAAAAACAGGCAAAAGCCAACTTCTTGACCTGGATCAATCCTTTATCAGCCTCTCTTCCACACCCTCCTGGAGGGTCTTAGATGAGTCACTTTTCCTCAATTTATTTTACCAATGATCTTCAGGTGTTTCTTAGTGGCCTTAACACACTGCAACATACTAAGGTGCTTTTCTCCAAAATTTATTTTATTTAATATTTATTACATTAGCTGTGATTCCTGCATTGCAGGGGGTGGGGTAGCCAAATCACCCTTTGGGTTCCTTCCAGCTCTCTGATTCTATTATTTATATCCCACTTTTTGACCAATGAGCTCAGGATGGCTCTCTGTCTCCCAATTTTACCCTCGCAACAACCCTGTGAGGTTGGTTAGGCTGAGAGGCACTGACTGGCCTGAGGTCACCTAGTGGGGACTAGAACCCCAGCTAGAACCCCTGGTCTTAGTCCAGCAATCTAACCACTATGCTACACTGCTTCAATGTCCTGCAGCATTTTCACTTACCAAGTGGCTCTCATGACCCTAAGTATCCAACAGGGAAAAGTTCTCCTCCTCTGCAGGAGAAGGATGAATCCTCAACCTGTTTTCTAGGCTTCCATTCCTGGGACCTTCATAGTGCTGTGTTCCTCTCATCACTGATGATGCTTCAAACATGTCATTGATTGCTTGTGTTTCAGGTCTAAACCTCCACTGCAGCCATCTCTCACTAAATCCTTGGGGCCCCCTAAAGCCTTTTCCTGGAATCATATTAACTATTGGAGCTAGCCTGGAGAAACCATTTAACTCTCCCACTCTTTTAGATGTTCTGCTGAGTGCAATAATGAGGGTATTATTACTCCATCACTCAAGAACTCAAGGATAGTAGTTCTGGTTCAGACCAATGGCCTCATCTATCTTAATGATCAGTCCAAGCAGTTTTAGAAGGAGTGTGCAGTGCCTCCTTGAGTTGTTAAGAGTGTCCCTAAATGTCAGAGTTAACTTCCTCCCTCCTGACATTTTTCTTGAGCAATTTCATCTATTATTATCCCCTGCTAACATTCCCTATGGTCCACCCACACCATTCCACTGTATCCTCTGTGAATTTTATTTGGAACTTGGGGCCAACAATAATTGACCTACCCAGTTATATAATTTCTTTAATACCGGCAACAATGTGCAGGATGTTTACAGTTGCGAGTTAGCAGCTGTACTCTTAATGAACTCAAATCATTTCAATATAAATCTTGACTGTCTTGAGACAGTGCGCTGGAAAGCCCTGTTGCAAGAGATAAATGGATACTCCAGCCTTAGCTCTGAGGCTTGATTGGATCCTGCTGCTCTTGAGAGATGACAACATGCTTGCTTCATGCTGAGGTTCATACAAAACATTCTCAAGCAAACCACAATGTATAATTGATAGAGACCAAGAACATTTTTCTTCCAGAACGTTCAAACCACAGTCTTTCTCTTTCAGCCATGGGGAGGGAAAACCCTGTCAGTAGCTAAACAGCAACTCCAAAAGTCCCAGACACATCACTAATGGTGGAAGAGGCCCTTTATCAGTGGGGTACCTCCTGCAGGTGCCCCACTCCGATTAGACATGAGGCAGGTGGCTATTGCCAGACAAGGGTTACTTGGTGGAGATGTCCCACTTATGGTATGCTCTCCCTAAATAGGGTTTTCTGCTGCCTTCCTTGTTATTTACAGTGGTACCTCAGGTTAAGTACTTAATTCATTCCGGAGGTCCGTTCTTAACCTGAAACTGTTCTTAACCTGAAGCACCACTTTAGCTAATGGGGCCTCCCGCTGCTGCCGCGCCACCAGAGCACGATTTCTGTTCTCATCCTGAAGCAAAGTTCTTAACCTGAAGCACTATTTCTGGGTTAGCGGAGTCTGTAACCTGAAGCGTATTGTCAGGGAACTGCCATCGGAGCTAGAGGCGGAGGCAAGGCTCCACAGCGATGCTGGAGAAGGGCCCAGCAGGGAGAGAGGCAGCTCTTCGGCTGGGGAAGGAAATCAGCGTTACACCAGGGATAAAGGGGGGCCGATGGGGGAAGCGGAGAGGGGGCTCCAGGACTCCTCGCAGGAGACCAGCGAGGAGAGCACGGGTCCTCCACTGCCCACACCCACCCTGCGCAGAAGACTTCCGCGCAGGGAGAGTAGGCGGCGACTTGGCGTCAAAGAACTTCTTTGCTGGAAGAGGTTCAAGAAACGCCCACTGACGGATTCTGCTAGCGACTGAAACAGCCATGAAGTGAAGGGGTGTCCAGACAGAAAAGGTTTAACCAGGCAACCTAGCCAGGAGTGGCGGCAACTTACGCACGAGCAACCCCTATAACCATTACACATATGTAACCTGAAGTGTATGTAACCCGAGGTACCACTGTATTCTTTTCATTTATATCCATTCCCATTTCCTCTAGGGAGCTTACAAAGGTGTACATGGCTCTTCCCCTCCCCATATTATCGTCATAACTCTGTAAGCGACTTAAGCAACACAAGTGAGCTTCATAGCTGAGGGGGGATTTGAACCCTGGTCTCCCGGGTCCTAGTCCAGCACTCTAACCACTACACTTCACTGGCTGCGATTATCCTTTTGGTGCCCAACAAACACTTCATTAGTTTCCTGAGTATTCCTGCTGACCATGTTGTCGTACTGCTTTAATAATTTTGTGGCTTTTAGTTTATTAGCATGGTGGTGTTGGTCCCCCCCCCCTTTAATTTGCATTTTAATTGTTCCGTTCTTTTTGTAAAGTGCCCTGGGGATGTGATTGGAGGGTGCTGTAAAAATGCTTTTAATGACTGTCTATGCCCTCCTGAGTGCTTTTGCCTAGTGGGAAGGATTTGAGATAGTCCTTAGCTTGCCTAGATGGAGGTGTGTGTGTGTGTGTGTGTGTGTGAGAGAGAGAGAGAGAGAGAGAGAGAGAGAGAGAGAGAGAGAGAGAGAGAGAGAGGGGTGGGAAGAAACTGGAGTTCTGCATGCTCCCGATCTAATTCAGGTCCCAATCTGGAGTTGCCCAATCTGATCCGGAATGATCTGGGGCTAAATTGAAATGGGGAACACATTTTAATTAGGGTTTTAAATTCCAATTAAACATTGTGGGGGAGAAGATTGAGTATATCTCCTACTCCCTCCTCCCACACCACATCATGGTTTAAACTCTAATTTCAGGTGCAGTTTGTTTGTTTTGTTGTTGTTTTTTGCTTGCTTGCTTGCTTGCTTGCTTGCTTGCTTGCTTGCTTATATCCCACCTTTCTCCCCGTACATAACCCAGACTGGCTCACAACATGCATTAGAAATGGATAAAAAAATTCACCAACCAGTTATAAATATATATATTTTTTAATTTAGTAAGTTACAATATTGAAACAGCATGGAATCAAAGCAACTTAAAACCACTTAAAAGCCCATGAGGCGAAGAAAATGTACTACACCCACAAAAGACCCTACCGCAACAGCCAGTGAGTGGCCGGATGGCTGTCTGAACAAAAAAGTATTTGCCTAGTTCAGTACGCTCTCTACTTTCTGGTGTTATAGGAGAGGTGATAAAGTGCCAGCAAAACAGCAAATATTGCAAGGCTTGGGAGGCATTCAACCGAGTTACTCATTTAGTTCAGTTCTTCCCAGAAAACGTCTCAAGAATCTAGAGCTTCAGAGAGGCAAGTTCTGCTGCCCTGCCAATGACAGTAGAAGTTGTTTGACTGCTTGCTTACTTCTTCAAGTCTCTCCCTTGTTCCGCTTCATACTACTACATGCCCATTCTTCCTGCCTTCTGGCACATCATTCATTCTTCACACGTCAATCGCTAATGCAGTCAGTTAATGTAGCTGGGACTTGTTCTATCTCTTTTCAAAGAACAACACAGCAAGCTGAATTTCACATGCCTGATAACAGCACAAGAAAAACTGACTCAAATTTCAATGTCTTCAACTACTGATCATGTTTATTTCATTTTTATTCTTCCAAGTATTTATTGATCTATCTGTTTGATATTGCCGGGGGCAAAATATAAGGGCAAAACCTCCTGAACTGAAGAAAAGACAAAAAGCATTCTTACTTGTGCTTATCCTACAATTATTTCAATAATTTCTATGTAAATGAGACATTTCTAATCTTAAGAGAAATGATCATATTTACATGCATATCAAAACTGCATTTTGAAACTGGCGTGCCTTTACAGTTGTCACACATGTGGCAACATTAACTCAACAACAGAACAAAAATATGAATTAGTGGCTTAAGAACAAAGTCAGCTTAATTAAAATTGTGTCAGCGTGTCGGAAAGATATTAACTTTGCATTCCCTGATCAGAACAAAGAAATTGATATTCATTTTGCTTTTTAAAACTTGTTTTAAGTTTCACTCTAGATTTTCTTCACCCCCCAAAAATCATAAACTAATCCAGTTTGCATTCATATGCATTATTTTCTGGGTAATTAATTCACTGAATCAGACCATTGGCCATTCAGGGTATATATCCTTGTTCTAATCATTGAGATTACTCTGTTCTAAAAGTCAGAGGGGTATAGCATTATTTTTTGCGTTTCACTTATGAACTGTTTCCCGAGAAATATTCCAAAGTGATTTACAATATAACATATATAAAAGTTATCTCTATGAAAACAGTTGCATATATTAAAATTATTTTTCAAACACACACACACACACACACACACGATTAAAACAGCAACAGGACTAAACAAAAGCAATATAGATGCCAACTGGGATAAGGATAGCAGACCAGGAATGGATGGGGCAGCTGAACCAGTTACAAAGCAGCTCCATTGGTTCCTAAATAGTGCTGAAACAGTACAGTACCTGAGCCAGCTTTCTGTGGTTTCTTGCTGGACAGCTCCCCTGGTCTCCTGAACAACCTTATCTCTGACCTACTGGACAGCTCCTTGGCTTCTCCAGTAAAGCAAACTTTAAGCCACATGGCAGGGTAAGTAGGAATGGGGCATCATGTGCCCTACCTAGATTCACCTATGGGTCCTCGCCATAATAACCTCTTGGACCTTCACAGCAGAGACAGAAAAGAACCCAACCCAAAGCCCAGACTGGAAGACACAGGAACCAATTAGAGGGTTCTAAGGAGGGAACAGCCAGGCACATAGGACAGTGTCCATTTCTCTGACCAGCCCTACTTCACACATTATGTTCTTCAAAGAGTTTTGAATAAGCAGGGTATATTGGCTAGAGGTATCCAAGGTAAATTTAATTATAGAGTGGTTTTAAGCAGGGATGCAAAGTCCCAGTATCCAAGAGGAATCTGGTTATATCATCTTTGTGATTAAAGGGATTTAAATTTTAAGTGATGTAGGAAATCAGAGAGGATAGACAATGAGTGTTGTAATAATACTTCATATCACCGCCAGAGTATTTTCAAATTTAATATCTAGTATCAGGCATTAAAAGAACTTTAATTATATCCCCATAGGCTTACTACTGCACAGATACATGAGAATTCCCAACAAAGGACACAGAGCTATGTACACACAATTTTGCAAATGGATATACAACATCTTTTGCAAAATAAAAGAAAACCATCACTTGGCCCCTAGTGTCTCCATCTATATATATGTGTGTGTGTGTGTGTGTGTGTGATTTATAGAATGTGTGTGTGTGTGTGTGTGTGAGAGAGAGAGAGAGAGAGAGAGAGAGAGAGAGATTTAAAGATCACTTCCCATCCAAGGTATCCAAAGTGCTTTGCAGAGTGAAATTCCAACATTAAATGTTAACCACGCATAAATGAAATAAGTATTAAACGTACACAAAATTCATATCAACTCAACCACAAGCAGAAAGCAAATGCCAGGAATACATTTGTTCATTTTAAATAGATTTCTCTCCCACCCTTCATCTGTAGATCTCAGGGCAGTTCACAACATAAAAATACAAGATAAAAACAAGAGCAAACCAAACCAATAACCCCTCCCCCCACCCCTCCCACAAACACATTTAGAAGGTGTATAAGCTATTAATCAGCCCAAGGCCTGGTTGAACAGGAACTTTTTGCCTGGCACCTAAAGGTGTATAACGAAGGCGCCAGCCAAACCTCCCTGGGGAGAGCATTCCACAAACAGGGAGCCACATGCAATATCTAAAATGTGCCAATCACCTAGTTGTGAAATATCTGAAGTGTGCCAATAATCCAGCTGTGAAATATTTAAAATATACCAATAACCTAGTCAGGAGGAGGCAAACATAGTTTTAACAGTCTTGGGAAGCACCTCACTATTGGAGCCCCCTGTATAGCAAGGGGAAAGTGTGTTTACAGAGTGGGCAGGCCACACTCCAGGGAAGGCCCAGTTCCATGCGTCTCAGCTGTGACAGATTTGGAAATATTGTTCCTTCAGATCCAAAATCCAGGATAGAAAACAGTCCAGCCAGCACAGTCCTGGTTGGTTCAGTTACTTCAAGTGACTTTTTGAAATATCAAGCAATGGCCTTTTTGCCACAGGAAAACTTTTAGCTGGGATTAAATGTGAGACCTTACACACGCAAAGCTCTGTCAGTGAGGTATGGCCTTTTTCCAAGTGAGCAGCTGGAAGAGGACACTGAACCGAAGAATGGAGGGGGATGAAAATGACACAGCCGGAGAGAGAGAGAGATCTTATAGCATGATTCCTGTTTTCTACAGTTGTTACGCAAATGTTTACCATTTAATATGAATATGAATGTCAGATTACGGGAAGACCACATGGTTCATTTCAACCACAGCGGGAACTAAATGAATACAGGGCTAAGATTCTCTCTAGTTTGAGACTTCTGCTCTGAGTCTCAAGATCTCACTGTGTGTCTGTGTAAAATATCGTTTTCATTAAGAATAACATGAAATACCACAAACAGCAATAGGTATCGGTCATTAGGTACAAAGCAAAACGCAGTCATCACATGTATAAGGCAGGAAATAATAGCAGCATGTTAAGTTAACTAACCAAAAGGATGTGTGAGGTACTGGGGGTCTAGGTTTATTAATAATAGAAATAAATATAAACTGACCAGCATCAAAAGTATATTTTTCATTGCTCCACACATCACTCTACTTCACTGTGTGAGTTTGTCAGTCAAAGCCAAGTACCATACACTGTTATACCAGTTGTAGATATTAAACTCCTCTGCACTTTTCCAGTTGAACCCCAGCTCCATGTGCACTGCCACAAGAAGGTGACTTATCAGATTCTTACAAGGGAGGTCCTTGTTGCAACCTCTAAATAAGGAAAGCAAAGCTAATGCTGTTTCCATTTCAATATCTCTGCCAAGAAGATCTGTATATTTTAAATTTTGCATAGAAGTTATTTCATGCCAGAGAACATATGCATACAGAATAAACCCAATATTGATATGAATTGGTTACTCATGACTTATCCTAGATAATTAGAGGGTCATCGTTATCTTTAATAGGTTATATTTAATAAGTAAATATTTTATACGCAGATTATTTGGGTTTTGCCCAAAGTGATTATACAGAAAGCATAACAATATTTATAAAAAAATTACACCTCTAAGAATGAGCTGTAAAAATTTCACCAGGATGCAACAATGAATAACAAGCAGGTGGAAATGATAAAAACTTAACAGTGGAATCCTGAGATGGTGGAGGGGGATACACAGGTGGTTCGCAGAAGTGAGGCAGAGACACTATAATAGATTCCTGCCAGGTGGGTCACTTCTGCTTACACAGATGAAGAGGGAAAGGAGGAACTGAGGCGGAGGCTGGTGCAGTGAAGGAGCCAATCCAGTTCCCCTGCTGGTGTGTCTGCACCAAACCAACATCACTGCTGCGTCATGCCTCCTGGTAAGCAACTGCAACCCACAAACATGGAAGCTAGCATTGTGGTTCCACCCCACTCAGCAAGCTGCTTTTGGTTCTTCCACCTTATCTAGTGTCCTGCTTGGCTCAAGCTGTCTGAGTGGCAGCCTTCCTCTGTCCTCCCCCCCTACATAGTGAGTTTGTATGCTTACGATCCCAGTTAGAGACAATCAGGAAAAGAATAAAAAATAAAGCTACCAATATTGCACTGCTTGAGTACAAAACAAGGGGAAACAGTGTAAGCCACATTTTTGAAAAGGGGATAGCAGGGGAAAGTGCAGAAAAAAGCAACCAACGTTACTATTGGGCTGGGGACTTTTCCCTCTTATGTGGCATGTCTAGTTTAGGGTGGGGGAGAATGGTGAGTTAGGCAGAATATGATAGAGTAAAAAGGTAAAGGACCCCTGACAGTTAAGTCCAGTCGCGAACGACTCTGGGGTTGTCTGCAGACAGTTTTTCTGGGTCAGGTGGCCAGCATGACTAAGCCGCTTCTGGTAAAACCAGAGCAGCGCACGGAAATGCCGTTTACCTTCCCGCCAGAGTGGTACCTATTTATCTATTTGCACTTTGATGTGCTTTCAAAGTGCTGGGTTGGCAGGAGCTGGGACCGAGCAACGGGAGCTCACCCCCTCGCGGGGATTCGAACCGCTGACCTTCTGATCGGCAAGCCCAGGCTCAGTGATTTAGACCACAGTGCCACCCATATAAATACAGTACATGTTGGCAAAGTTGGACATGGCAAGTGGATGGAGGGTAGATTTTCTGTTTCTATCATCAAAGTATTATTACTACACTTGATCTTAGTCAAAAGGCTGAGAAGCAAGGTGGCAACATTAGCAGCAGCTTTTCACATAAGCTCCATGGTTTAAGTCTAAATTTTATTGTTTTCTAAATGTTTTAAATTGTTTTAAGTCCACAATTTATCATTTGCTGACCTCAAGGCAAAAGGCTTATGCAGGGCCAACTTTCTGCCTTGCCTCTTGGGCTTTAAGGCATCCGAAGGTCCTTGCTAAATTTGGAGACTTTGCATGGCAAATGCTTTTGCTGAATTTTTCACATATACAGATTGTAGATCTTTGTGAACCACTCTTATTGAATTTGCTGACCTTAACTCAGATGTATCATCAGAAATTTACTGATTGAGAAAGAAGAAGCACCTCAGTAAAAAGCCACCAAATGAAAGAGACTCCTGAGCATAGGGTGCGAGAAAGACAGACATATAAGTCAGTTGAGTGAACTAATTGAAAACTGCAGGCTTAACTGCAGTATTATAGTATTATATTAACTGAAGTACTATAGACCTAATTGAACTAAAACAGCTTTGCTAAGGTAGAAGAGGTAGTGTTGAGCAGAACCCTTCAAAACTATAATACTTCACATTGGATGTTAATGTATTAACTATGCTATATGAAAAAGAGATCTAAAGGACAATTGAAATCTCCAGCCCACCCAAATTCCAAGCAACCTAAGACTGATAGTTTCTTGTTTGGCAGTTATGGAAACTCTGGTCCCTCTGGGTTTTCCCTTCCCACATCTAAGCGTTATTCAGTTCCAGCAACTGCTCTGGTGGAGGAAGCCAACGAGGACAGCCAAGAATGGACTAATAGAAGTCACGAGTATTTTGGATCTCAGCCTGGAGGTGAGAATGCTTCACTCACTGATGTTATGGGAGAACAGTTCCTATCAATTGTAAAGACTCTAAACAATATTTTTGGGACTCCATGAGTTATAAATGACAAATTAATTCCCATTGCTGGATGTGGAGATCAGCTTGATAAATTTATTTAATAAATTCTTCTTAAGTGCTTCAGAGCTAGAGTGAATTAAAAAGACAAGCTATCCACAGGCCCTCAATTTACTCTTTCTGTCGAGGCCCATTTCCCAAAGTCACTGACATTTATGGACCCTGGAGAAATGGTGGAGTCAAAGGATCTGGATTTTTAAAGGGAACCTAGCTCTTATTCCAGACCAGGTGGCCTTGATCACCATTGTCAAGTTGGTGGAGAGGAAACAGAATGAATTATTGAAATCAAGAATCTATTCAAGAAATCTCATCACTACCCATATCCTCCCAATCCTACCATATTTAAAACAGATGTGTAATAACACTCTAGCTTTGCTAAAGAAATATATGCAGCGAGGTCACAATTAGGCAAATACAAAATTAGGGTTCAAGGGCTTTTTAGAACTTTGTTAGTGGACCACAAATTATTAAGGAAGCCATAGGCCAGCATTCCCCAACACCAAACAATTTGGAATGTTCAAATGCTCCAAGCACTGAAATGCTTATAGATCTTGAATCTCAGGATGTGAAGGTAGGACCATAAATATTGGAATTCCTAACTCAGCCTTATGGAGAACTGGCTTTAGGTCTCCAATGAAGCATGTTTCTAGCCTCCCACTCATACAAGAGTCCTCTTCAGATTTCCCTTATATGCCACTAAATGATAATTTAATAAATTCTAATCTTGATTGCTTTCAGTCAAAATTACAATTTATTTATTTTTTTAGAAAATAGTGTTGGCTTAAATTAATCCTTCCCTGTTTCCACCACCTGGTGCCTGTAGAATTGGTATTCTAGTTTAGAGTTCTATCCCACACTTAAATGGTGAGGAGTGCTTGGATCCTTTGATAGATCAAATTGCTCCAGGCAGTCCAGGCAACTAGACAAACAGCCTTTTGCAGAAATAGTTAGGTGTGACATTCAAGAGCTCAGGATCTTGGTCCACTCATCTTTCAACTACAACTCTAATAGCTAAGGTAATGATTAATGCTACCTCTCACTTTGGGCTGGTCCAAGTGGGAAGATGGTGGTTCCCATGATAGAACTGCATATGGGCAAATTACGGTACTTTCCTAGATGTTATGTGGAGCACCAGTTTGGGCCCATTCAGTTGCCATAATAATAAAATCAGTACTGCACAAGTAGTTAAGCAATGTGTAGTTAAGCAATGATATTTGCTGCCTCAGGAGGTGGTAATGGTCATCATTTTAGATAGTTTTAATGAGGATTAGACAAGTAGATGGATCATAGACTGTTATCACTAGCAATGACCACTAGTCATGGCAACTATATATAGAGAAGCAGCATGCCTCTGAATGCCAGTAACTGGGGGACAAAAGTGAGAAAGAGCTTTATCCCCTTATGTCCTGCTTATAAGCTTCCTCTAGGCACCTGTTTCCTGTAACTGTTTCCTGTGAGATGCTGGCTTGTAGACTTCATAGGTCTTTGGTCTGATTCAGCAGGGCTCTTCTTATGAAACAATTAAATAGCACTACTCCCAGTATATATCCTTGAGGAGCTACTTCTTCCTTTGTGAGAGGATATCAAAGTACAATACCTAGCATGTTTTTTGAGTGCCAAACCAAAGATTTCCTGTCTTGCTTTTAAGGACACAAGCAGTTCTCTGCTCATCCCTCTGTGCTGCTCCAACTGTCCCTCTATGGGTACCAAAGGTCCCTTGTCCCATATCAGAGCAGCAATCCATCCTTCTAGATATCCTCCCAAAGATATCCTCCCTTCCACTGTGAGAATTCTTTATTTCCTTTCTTATTCTTATTTTTTAGCTGGTCACCCATCCATAAGATGACCAACTCTTCCATCTCAGGGCTGCTAAATTTATTGCGGACTGTTTCGTGAGGGACTCTGTCAATAGCTTTTTGGAAGTCAAGTGAATTATCTTTTCTAGATCTTTGCTTATTCACAGCCTTGCCATAGCCAGCATTATTTGTGTGTGAACTTTGCCTATGAACATCATCCTGTGATACATGGATTCTTTGTTGCTTCCTTCCTTTTGAGATAACTACGTTCTTGTGTATTTACGAATTAATGTACATGGCATGAACAGCTGTTGCATTCCCAGACAGAATCAGAAACCACATCATACTGGAAATGCAGTGAATGAGTCTCATGTAGTTGGGAAGAGATGTTTTCTGTTTATCTTCTCTTGCCAAAGATTCTGACTGAAGGGCTGCCAGAGATTCTGTTTGAGAAAAAGGGTGGATCCCATTACCAGAGTGGACAGGAATAAATTATTGTTACAATAACTAAATCATTTGTTGTTAATTAATTCTGACTAAATTATCATATCTGATGTACAATACCTAGCATGTTTTTTGAGTGCCAAACCAAAGATTTCCTGTCTTGCTTTTAAGGACACAAGCAGTTCTCTGCTCATCCCTCTGTGCCGCTCCAACTGTCCCTCTATGGGTACCAAAGGTCCCTTGTCCCATATCAGAGCAGCAATCCATCCTTCTAGATATCCTCCCAAGAGTAAATAGTGATCAATGTTTGGCTTTCCCTCAGGGACTGTAATTGTGACACATGACATTGCTGCCATTTCAGTGAACATATCCCAGTTTGAATGAACATTTACCATATATATGAGGTTTGTCGGTCTGTTTATGCGTTCAGACACCTCTTGAAATATTCTCACCCAATTTGGCATGATGATTCCTCCAGTCAAGGAGCTGGTTTTCATCTATGTTTGGATGCCAGATGCCATTTTGGATCAAGATGGTGGACTGAAGCATGACTTTGGCATAACTTTGCCCAATTTGGCATGGCAGTTCCAAACTATGCTGATTCGGATGCCTCTTAAGCTATCATCATCCAGTTTGGTATGGTGGTTCCAAAATGTTCTGATTGTAATGGTTCTGAAGATATTGTCACTTATTTTGGTGTGACAGTTCCCAAGAGCGAGCTTGGATTTTGGTCTGTTCTGAATGCAAATGATGGACGGAACCATTCCAAACTGCAGTGATTTCATTGCCTCTGAATATATTATCACTCAATTTGGCATGATCAGCATAAGAATAACCTGTTGGATCAGACCAGTGGCCCATCTAATCCAACATCCTGTTCTCACAGTGGCCAACCAGGGCTCGGTCCAGTACACCTGAAAGAGCGTCTCCACCCCCATCATTCTGCCCGGACACTGAGGTCCAGTCCCGAGGGCTTTCTGATGGTTCCCTCGCTGCGAGAAGCCAAGTTACAGGGAACCAGGCAGAGGGCCTTCTCGGTAGTGGCACCTGTCCTGTGGAACGCCTTCCCACCAGATGTCAAAGAGAACAATAATTACCAAACTTTTAGAAGACATCTGAAGACAGCCCTGTTTAGGGGAACTTTTAATGTTTAACAGACCATTGTATTTTAATATTTTGTTGGAAGCTGCCCAGAGTGGCTGGGGAAACCCAGCCAGATGGGCGGGGTATAAATAATAAATTATTATTATTATTATTATTATTATTATTTATTATTATTTATTGGACCAAAAGAAGGAGAGGCAGGTGGCCTCTGCAAATGGCAGCCCTGAGCTGTTTGCAAGAGGGAGTCCAAGCACTGCACTTTGTGTACTGGCTCCCAGCAGCAGACGACCCATGCGAGTAATCAAACTGAGCAGACCTGAATCTCCACTCACCAGATGGCGAGCATGGGATGCTTTGTCAATGTGTTCCCCACAGGAACATGCAGGGGAAGCAGACCCCAGCAAGACTGAAAAGGAAGTGACAGGGCCACATAATTCCCAAAGTGGGAAGAGAAGACTTGATCGCATGAATGGAAGCAAAGGAGGCGAGAAGAACCAGCTACCACCCCCATGCTGGTCCAGTGCCTGTGGTTAGGGCTCCAGGTAATGGTGACAGCTGATTCAGAAGTCAGTTTTGGGGGGTGGGCAGCAGGGAGTGAAGTGAGTCCAGCTCAGATGGCTGCTTCCCATAATGTAGTAACAACAACAGCTAGGTAGATGGTGGCCATGGAGGAGGAGGAGGAGGAAGCATTGGTTGTAGTTGTGGTGGGGACAGCTGGGCTCTGAATGGCACTGTGTCAAGACACATTGGAGACAACAATGTTGGAGGGGGCATGGCAGAATGGGCCCAAGCAGGCCTGACACAGCAACCAAGCATGTCCAGCAATACCAGGGGAACCATGCACCAAGAGTGCAGTCCTGTATGTTGCAGAGGTCTGCTTCATCCGCATGTTTCCCACGGGGAATGCATTGGCAAAGCAGCATCCAGTGTTGTTGGTCCCATGGAGCTGTCATGGAAGGGGTGTGAGGATTCTGAAGAAGTGGGGGAGATCAGCCTGGAAGTGGGTGTAGGGGAGAAGGTGTCAGTGCCTCAAGAAGAGTCAGATCTTGTGGAAGGGACCCGTAATCAGGAAGGCCAAAAGTTGGGTTCTGGGGAACATTCAAGTGGGTTAGAGAGGTGCTTCTAAGGAAGATAGAAACACACAATTCCCATGTTATTTAGCCTGTCTCAATCTTTTCTGCCATGATCAAATCCCTATGGAGCAAAGGGCTTCCAACAGACATGGACCCATCCCTTTCCCTTAGAGAGTCTTGTCATTCTTCTGAAGCAGGACTAAGATGTTTAACATGTGCTTAATATTTAAACATTACTTTGATCAATAGCCCTAGTAGATCTAATTCTCCAAAGGCAGAAAATCCTTTGATCATAATTCTCACGTAGTGTTAAGTCTCCCAAATTAAACTCCACCTTTGGCCAGATGTGTCTGATCCCCTTGAGCACAGTTTGTCACAGCGAACATTAAACAAGTAAAGCTATGTTCAGTGGGAAAGGGCCAACTAATTGAGCTGACTCCTGGGTGCTTTATGCCTTGTTGCTGATGCTTGGCCACAGTTTTATCTTTAATTACTTAATGCATCATCAGGAAAAGTAGGGCTAGCGCTGCATTTCCACTGGCAGAGCCCTACTGAAGTCAATGGCGTTTACTGATCCAGGAGCATTTATAATCATGACCTTCATCCATGCAGGACTGATTACATTTTAATTATGTTTAAATATCTACTTGAAGTAGGTATTAAAGCCAGCAGTCAAATGAGTTGAACCAAGAAAGTGTATATGAAAAAGGAATGCTGGTTTGGGAAATATCAGGGATATAAATCTGTTTATAATAATGTTCATCTGATTTTATTTTATTTGCAAATTGCTTCAGGGTTATTATTATTTTTAAGTAGGAAGCAAAGCACAAATTTTACAAGCCTAATGAAAAACCTAACCTACTAGAGTCCACTTTAGTAATGGCAATTTTTCCAAAAAAACAAAACAAAATAGTAGATGTTCAGACTAGATCTAGGACTGAGGGCAAACTCATCTTGGGGGAAGGGCTGTAGCTGGGGAAGGGCCATAGCTCAGGGATAGAGTACCTGCCACATCTGGAAGTCATTTGTTAGCCACCTCTCAAATTTAGAAACAGTTCCCAGAATGTGTGTGTGTGTGTGTGTGTGTGTGTGTGTGTATACTGTGCAGTAAATCTATAATAAACATATTTGCATTATGAATGCAATATGATAGGAATATATGCATGTATAAAAATCAGCTTATATTTTAAATCACTGTTATTAGTGGCTTCTAAAGGATTAACCTGACAACAAAGATGAATGTTGTAGCCTTAACTTTGTCTTTTATGCCAACCCCTCTTCACGCCTAGCTTCAACTACACTGGGGACGCTGACATTATTAGTTGCTCAGCTCTATCAAACTGGAAATTTCACATTATTAAATTACAGTTGCTATGGAAACTACACCATTCTATGATTTTTGTTTTCTATTGTTTGGTGGCGGCATATGAGTAACTCAGCGCCGGTTCATACACAAGAGCATATTTCTTGACTGAATGTCTGATGAGGTACTATATAGTTAGAGTAACCTATAGTGGTTTAACTAAACTTATAATAATCCTGCTACAGCACAAGACAGCAGTGAGACATCTCAACTATTGGTTAAAATATAATCTGTAGCTCACAGAGGGCTGAAGGAAAAAATTGGGTCCTATTTATTTGATTTATATTTCACCTTGAGAGCAAGGATGTGGAATCTGTGGATTCTGATGTTGCTGGATTTCAGCTTCCATTATCTGTGACCATTGTCCACAATGGCTGAGGTTGGCTGGCTGTGGTTGATGGGAGTCCAACAACATCTCAGAGGGCAGCAGGTTCCCCATCCCTATCACAGAGGGAGTGTTGTGGGTAAAAAGCACATGCTCCCTCCCATTTCCTGGAAATGAAAAACAAACAAACCCAAAACCAGTAGATTGGAGGACTCCTAATGCATCATTTCCACTTTGTAAAGCAGATGAGACAATTTGGAATTGCATATGCAGGGAGAACTTCAGATGGAGACAAGTTCTGCAACATCCCAAGATCAATGATTGCGTCTAGCTGTCAATTCAAGACCGGGGTTGGGGGTTGGGGATGAGTTGTGGGAATCCATGTACCCTGCCAGTAATTTGACATGTTTTGGCATGTGATCTAAAACTCTGAACTTCCATGTAAGATTTTACTTTCCAGTCATTTAATAGCACACTGTGCTATGAAGATGGTATCTCATTTGTGACGCAGATTTATGAACTTGGAACGTTTTGAGTTCGACTGTGTCAGGATGTCACTTGATCAAGTTTTAAAAGTTGTCAGAAGCATTGGATGCACTCAAGGCAACAAGCAAAACAACAGAAGCAGCTGCGAGCTCAGTATGGGAGCAAGGCAAGCTGGTGCTCAAATAGTACCAGGTGCCTTGGGGGTTTTCGTGGGAAGGAGTCGGCTCACAGCAGGAGAACTGAGTTGTGGAAAGAGATGCTAAAGGAAGCCAGCCTACAGCTATGGTAGTTAGATCTGGCTGGTGGATTCAACAACGGAGGTTAAAAACAACTGACAAATTCAGCTCTTATGCTTATATTAGTGGAAATAGTGTACAATGCATTGTGTTTTATGTTATGTTAAATATGTTATCTTATGTTATATCTATCCTGCCATTCCTCCAAAAGGATCCCAGGGTGGCAAACAACCAAGCAGCAACAATATAATTAATTTAATTTAAATCTCCCCACCCTTTTTTAAGAGCAGCTAAAAACCTTTTTACTCAATCATGTACTCTCACAGCTAAAAATTTCAAGGATGCCAGGAACAATATATTTCAGCCATCAAATGCTTGGGCAAAACGGAATGCTTTTAAATTCCTACTGAATGTTCATTAAGAGGGTGAAAGGCACACTTCACCAGGATGGGTGTTCCACAAACAGGGAACCACCACTAAGAATGTCCTGTCATGAATCAGTGTCAAGGGTTGATATTGGGGGAGATGTCCTTTTAGGACCAGGCTTGCATGCAAATTTATATACAGTCGTACCTTGGAAGTTGAACAGAATCTGTTCTGGAAGTCCGTTTGACTTCCAAAATGTTCAAAAACACAGGTGCAGCTTCTGATTGGCTGCAGGAAGCTGCGGAAGCCCCATCAGACATTTGGCTTCCAAAAATAGTTTGCAAACCGGAACAGTCACTTCCAGGTTTGTGACATTCAGGAACCAAAGCGTTGGGAACTAAGCAGTTCGACTTCCAAGGTATGACTGTATTTCTTAAGATTTATATACTGCTTGGTTGTAAAAAGCACACACATATCAAAGCAGTTTACAAAAAGATAGAAACAATAAAACCCAGAAAAAAATTGCAATACTTTAAAACTTAGGAAAAGCTAAAAACACTAAAGGAGATTAGAATTCACACCAGCATTTCGAAGCACCTGGGTAGGCTTGCCTAAACAAGATAGCTTGTGTGTGCATAAACTGTGGGGAATGTTTGGATGGAAATGTAGAAATTGGACACAAATGGCATCAGGTGGAATCCAGATCCCTTGTCTCCCTTTCACATGTTCATTCCCCCTGAGCTTTTAAAGGGCCAATGCCTCTAGTTGATCTGTGATTGTTGTAAAGATCACCTTGATCCTACGCTATCTCTGGGCTACGTACATATAGTAAAATATAATGCAAGGGGCATTCCTTTAGAAGCAAAGTTTATTTCCTTGTTGACATTGTCTTATTATTGAGTCATGCCACACAATGGCAAGCAAAGGCTCAGTTATTGTGCAATGAACCCAGGATTTTTGCTCACTCCAGATCTTTCCTTAAACAAATATTTCGCTAATATATCAAGAGCGATACATGTAATTATGTTATAGCAAATAGAGACTCATCTGTTTAGGCACGGAAGGTTAAGTACTGGGAATGAGATCAGTAGAGGCAGCTGGAAAGAGAAGACAGCATAAGCAGAACACAATTATATGCCATGAACCAAGAAAGGGCCAGCAGAACAACTAATGGAGCACATTCAACAACATCAATACAGTACATCACTTCCCATAAATCACCATCACTAAGAATATTTCACACACCATAGCCTCAAGGATAGTTCCAGTGGACTGAAAGGGAATGAGGAAGCAACATTTGCAAATCATTGCTATAAATTCTAGACACACAAACCCAGAGCCTTCTAGTTGGGCATCCACATAGAGCTTTTATGGTTACTGTTCATCCATTAAAATAATCAAAGCAAGAGGCTCCTGGGAAGAATCTCTCCATTGCGTTGGACTTGCAAGTCTGCAAAAATTCAGAAAGCAGGGGAGAATTAGGAACTACAGTGGTACCTCGGGTTAAGAACTTAATTCGTTCTGGAGGTCATTTCTTAACCTGAAACTGTTCTTAACCTGAGGTACCACTTTAGCTAATGGGGCCTCCCACTGCCGCGGCACCGCCACCGCACAATTTCTGTTCTCATCCTGAAGCACAGTTCTTAATCCGAGGTACTATTTCTGGGTTAGTGGAGTCTGTAACCTGAAGCGTCTGTAACCCAAGGTACCACTGTATACTATTTCTGGTGTCACAAATCCAGCTTTCAGTAAAATTATTCCAGCTTCTTGCAATTCTATGATTCTATGAAATAGTCATCTATATCCACCCACTGTCTAGGTACAAATGAGATGACAGTGTGATCAGGGTATTTCTTGTAATTACACTTAAATCAAGGCAGCAGGGTGGAAATACAACATTCTTTGCATGCTGATATCTGTGTGGCCCTCCTGAGCTAACCAGCCTGAAGTCTAGGAAGAATTCTGGTCCAGGTTTTAGAACTTCTACAGATGTCCTCAAGAGATTCACATCACTTACCTGGAAAGAAATGTCTGTCTGTATATTGCTTTGAGGCCATCACTACAGTACAGTGTCGTTTTAATCTCATTGGAGCAAAGATGTTCTTTCATTATTGCTGTCCAATGGACATCCAAAACACAAGCATAGACCTGGCCCTCAGGGCTGAAGTCCACAGCCAGGAGGAGGCCCAATGGCAGATGATGAGGCAGCAGCAAATAACCAGCACCTGGACTGGCCAGTTCCTGCAGCATCCATCCACCCACTCACCCACTCACCCACCCATCCACCCATCCTATTTTGTATCCTAACTATTTTATAGTTAGGGAGGGACCAGATGGGCATGAGTATGGTTCATACACCGCATCTTTTGGGCTCCATGATCACATGCATGTCACATGACTCGTGTGAGAGCAAAGGCAGGAAGACACATGTCCTGGTTTTGGGACTCAGTATGTTGGAGGCTCCGCTAACCCGGAAGTAGCTGCTCCTGGTTGCAAACTTTGCCCCAGGATGCGAACGGAAATTGCATGCCAGAGGCGCGCGTGCAGCAGGAAACCCCATTAGCGAAAGCGAGCCTCAGGATAAGAACTGTTTCAGCTTAAGAACGGACCTCTGGAATGAATGAAGTTCGTAACCAGAGGTACCACTGTAGTGTTTCTCAGATTTAATTGGGGTGGAAAACTTGCTTGTTTTCCTCTGATGTATCAGGAATATAATATAGTTGTAGTTTTAGAACATGGAGTGACAGTGTGGGTGGGCAGGGGGAGAGAAGAGAAACGTTAATGTTGTGCTTCACAACTAAAATAAAGCATATGGTTGGCTTGGAGGGTGTGCCCTTAAAATTATAAAGGCATCCTTTTTTTACTGTGTGTACATGATGATTTGTGCTCCTGATGGTCTGAGGGTGGCTGTATGCGATCCCACTTTCAGGTTTTGAGATGCTCATACTATTTTGTTTCCATTTGGTTCATGTCCCATAGCTTCCTACTTTAATTCTATAGCTTTTCATACATCCACTGTTCTCTTTTTTTATACTGCTTTTGTTGTGCTATGAGAATGCCTTCCATGTGGCATCAAAGCAGTAACAAAGCATTGCAGAGCAATGAATAAACTGGAATAGTGCGGGGGCAGTCTGGTCGAAATCCACCTTGCATACACTATTGATTTGCCAATGGCATGTTGCAGAATACACCCACAAAAACACTCCAGAGGCCTAGAGGAGCCCTAAGTCCAGAATCTCACATTACTTAAACCATTTAGCACATTCTTCAGTTCCTTTTTCATACAGCTAGTTTTGTGTGGGAAGAGCTTTGATATTGGTAAAATCATAGTTATCAACCAGTTCTGGAAAATATATTTGGGTGAGTACAGATGCAAGTGACTTCTATCATGTGCACTTCAAGGGTTACAGAGCCTTGAAGAGTAGTCTTGTAGGCAGAAATCCAACGGGTAAAGCCTTCTCAGACTTCCCTTTGCCCTCTGAGTGTCCTCCCCTGTCTTATGAATTATGGATGATAGTGAACAACCCAGGCATTTATCCCAATGATTTTATTCCTCACCCATTCTCATAAAAGGACGCTGCTAAACATGGGCAAATGTATTAGTTACCCACTGTAGAAAAGTGTCTCTGCTCCAGGCTAATGTAAAAGATGCCCAGATTCCGCTGCATTAAAAAGTCAGTGTGCTGAAGCATGTTAATGGTGGTTATATACTTTCTTTTTTATGCAGCGCCTTCACTTGCAACTTGCAAACTCCTTGTCTGACTGCAGTGAAAAATGGTCCACGGCTCAGTGACTTCAGTTCTGCTTCAAAGTGATTCATTACTGCAAGTAAGGTATTTTCTCCCCTCGCCCTCCTTTCATTTCTCCGTGTTGCCTTTTGGCAGATGATAGTTTTAGCTGCGCTCCTCAGACCCCCGGCCTGTTTTTTTGTGTTTTTTTTTTGCAGTTATCGCACATATAGATCCCGCTTTAGTCGTCCTGGGTTTAAACGGCACACAAAGCAAACATGCACATTAAAAATCTGTAGCACATCATGACTCTGTGGTATGTTTACAGGCAACCAGAATGATATGTTCGCAAACCAAGAAACTCTGTATTTGTACATCTGGTTCCCCTTTAACATAGGAGTGGAGAGCATGTGGCTCTTCAGATGCAGCTGGACTCCCACCAGTTGTGGCCACCCTGGGAAATGGTCAAGGATGATGGGAGCTGTAGTCCAGCAACATCTAGTGGAACACAGGTCACCTACTACTGTTTTAATGTGTGCCTTCAGCTGTTCCTACCAGAATATGCCTCTGCCTTTGTAAGATTTACAGTGCAGTTTTAAACATAGATAAAGACTGACATGTAGAATTCTCCAGTGTCGAGGATTCCTGCAACTGTCATCTATGCTATTAATTGTGACAATCAAACTCAGTCCAATGGAAACAAAAGAAAGACTGGAGGGTGGGTTTCATTTTATTTCTTACATTATTTATTTATGATGAAAATCTATAATAACAAATCGCTTTAAGGTTTGCTTGTATGGTTTTTCATGGTTTTAATATTTTCCAGTTGTGCACACCCACCCTAATACTTTATGATGAGGCAGTATAGAAATACTTTTTAAAATAAATAATATTTAAAATCTTTCTAGCTGCCTTATAAGACAACATCCTCATTGTTGGGCAGCTTTCAATTATTATTGTTGTCACTGTCATTCAATAAACACACACACAGTTGGACAGACATGAGAACTAAGGAGCAATCACCCACAAATGGAAACAATATACAACCCATCATAAAATAAACAAACTGTCTAAAAACAGGAAATGAAAACTAATACCCTAAAACCGCAGAGACCAAGACATGATTTACAAAAACACATGTTCTTAGCTAATTCCAGCACTTTTCACACAACAGTCATTAGGAACTAATTTAAAGCAGATATGAGGCTTTTAACATGCTTAACATGAGTCAACAGGGTGATGCAGCAGCAATGAAAGCTCATGCTATTCTAAGCTGCATCAGCAGAAGTCTAGAGTCCAGAACAAGTCATAGTACTGCTCTATTCTGACTTGGTCAGGCCTGGAAAGCTGCGTCCAGTTCTGGGTTCCACAATTTAAAAAGGATATTGGCAAGCTGCAAAGTGTGCAGAAGATGGCTGGCCCGGACATCAAGTTTTATCTGCAGAGAATCATAGAATTGTAAATTGGGAAGGGACCACGAAGGTCATCTAGTGTGACCCCCTGGAATGCAGGAATCCTTTGCTCAACGTGAGTCTTGAACCCACATCCCTGATATTAAGAGTCCTGCTCTACCAATATATGAACCAGTGAGAACTCTTGCTCTCGTGTCCTCTTTGTGGACTTCCCATAGGCATCTAGGTGGCCACAGTAAGAAAATAATGTTTTACTGATTTACTCAATAGGCTTTCGGTCTGATCCAGCCGTAATCTCCGGAACTGAAGAAGAGGTGAATCGAGACTTGGCAGAGAGCATCTGAACATCACATCATTTGGTTCGTCATATCAAATGACAGGCCTGACCTGTGATCTTAAATAGATGTCAAAGCCTTTCACTTGACCTGTTCCGGCCTTTTAATACTCAGTAAACGCTGGAGTGTCATTGCACTGGTCCTCATGAAGTTCAACTCACTGTACACTGGCTGAACCCTTGCCTTTCTCTGCAGCAGTATTTATAATAATATGCCCTGAAAATAATGACGAATAGTGAAGCTTTCAGCAGTAGAAAATCAGAACCTTTTCAAGCGTTTCAGGGCTGAGATTCGTGTGGCAGCCAAAGGATGAAATGTTGAAACTAAAACCTGTCAGGCATTCCTTCTCAATTACAAGCTAGCTCTTGTTAAAATACACTAAAATTGAGTCTGGTTCCTCTCACTAAATATTATCTTCTCAATTAAAATAGTTCTTTCTCCTTACAGTGTCGGGAAGGTCTGCTATTCAGAACATTTAGGAAGGCAGCAAGGCCTGATTTGTGGGTAACGGCGACAGGGTGTATGTGGTGTCCTGTCGTGAAAAGCAATTTAAAAATGACTTTCATGCAATGGAAAGGTGAATGAATGCAAATTAAATAGCAAAAACCCATAGCTATTTCATCAAGACTCACAGCTGGTAAAAACAAAGATATTCTCGATGACTGCAATGATGGAAATGGACTAGTAGGTTTATGTGTGTTGATTTGGGTATAGGACTCCCAAACTGTTATTCCCATCCCAGGGACATGGGCTAAATCAGTCTTCATCAGCCTAGGGCCTCCTGTTGTTTTGGACTACATCTCCCATCAGCCCCAGCCAGCACAGCCATGTCCAAAACATATTTTATGTATTTATTTTTAAAACCCTAATTGTCAGCAGTGGAGTCAGGCATAGGTCCACAGCAAAAATAATAAATCACTCAAGGTCATTAAATCTAAATATTTATTCAAGGAAACATACCACAGCTCAGGCCTAGTGGTCTCAGCAACTCATTTGCTCTTCATATCAGCCCTCATCATATTATCATGTGATTACATATAATCATTTTTCAGTACCTTTCTTCATTAAGACTTTGACTAATTTTCCTATTCATTAAATGTCTCCCAATATCCTCTTTTATTTGTCTACAAAACAATTGAAGATTAATCACAATTGCCATGCCTAACAAATTCTCATGCATACAAAATGGCCACCATAAATCCTAATGGCTTGTTCTTTTCAGTGTTCCAGAGTGACCGTTCACTACATACAGTACCTAAAAGCAGCTAGTTCTGTACTATAAAAAGTAGGCAGGCACAGCTAGGCCATAGTCTCAAAAAATAAATAAATGGAATAATCAAAATGATAGTTTTATGAAATTATTATTTTCTTCATCACTCTGCCACAACTTCCAGACTAGCAGAGAGTAGTATTGTTGCTGTCAGCTCAGTGAAGTAGGAAGTCAATTGCTTCCCACTTGGTTTTTATCCATCCTGTC
Organism: Podarcis raffonei; assembly: GCF_027172205.1. Classification (NCBI taxonomy): domain Eukaryota; kingdom Metazoa; phylum Chordata; class Lepidosauria; order Squamata; family Lacertidae; genus Podarcis; species Podarcis raffonei. Next base: position 30,371,138 of record NC_070608.1, on the reverse strand, counting down.
ACTAATACATATATTTTTGTTATGAAGAGTAAAACTAGAAGCATCCTGACCCTTATATTGTCTACTCTTGCTGAGCAGGGCCTTTATAACTCTGGGAAAATCTGAAGCTGCCATATTCTAGCACAAAGGCTTCTTATTCATCTTGAATTTAAGACCCCTGACACTAGGCCTGACACTAGGGTTGCCATATTTCAGAAAGTGAGAATCCAGACACAAACTTTTTTGGCAAAAAAGCTTTTTTTAAAAAATGGAATTTGACAAAATCTAGACTTCCAACATTGGTTGCCATACATTTGGGTTTTCCTGGACATTTCAGCGATTTCCACTCGAACACTGCTTCCAACTGCAGTATTCTGGCAATTCTACCTGACACAAGTTGGAAGGGATGCCCATTTTGTGATGGAGGAAAAAGTGCCACAAATCAATCAAAATTCCTGATGCTGTTTCAGTAGTCTATGCAGTATATAAAAAGAAGTCTGATGTAACAAGCAACCTGATTTTTCAGGTTCTGTAATGAGAGATTGAACAGTATCTCTAATTGGCCTATTAACATTCTGCAGCATTAATTGTATAATTTGCATATGCATCTTGAATGATTCCAGATGCAGCCTCATGACTGAAGGATACAGGTGTGATTTTGAAGAAGTGAGGAAACCATTTCAGTACAGAAGTACCGGTATGTCTCAAAAGTCCTGTGCCTGCAATTCTGCATGCAGGTAATCTTCCTTATATGTTGAGATTTAAATGTAATCTGCTTCTAGATTAAGGGCAGTTTCAACAACACAAAAGGAAAGCAACTGCAGAGAATGAATTTCTGAACATTCATCATGCCTGTTGCTGCCTTTTCTTGGATTGTGAAACTGTAAATGTTTGCAAAATAAACTCTAAGCTTCTTGCTAAAAAGCAGGTCTGATTGATATACCCTGGATATTTTCCCCATAGTCCTAATTCCTTTAGGGGCTGGGAACAAAATGTTAGAAGTTCATTAACCTCTTATGCACAAACCAGATTCTGTAGACTCCTGACAAATTTCATAATGTCCCTTTGATAATTGTAATCAGCCGACAATAAAGCAGCTGCCCAGGCGGCCTTAGATAACAAAGTGTGCTCATCAGGTACTCTCCTCCTTGCAATAGAGGGGATGCTTTCATAGAGCATAGTAAGATGCTTTCATAGAATTGTAGAGTTGGAAGGGATCATGAGGATCATCTAGTCCAACCCCTTACAATGCAGCTATCCCATACGGGGATCAAACCTGCAACCTTGGTGTTATCAGCACCATGCTCTAACCAGCTGAGCTATCCAGGCTTCCAGTCCCAGCAGGAACACTCACATAAAGCCCAGAAACCTTTAGTGGCAGGGAATCAAATGGCACCAAAAGAACAATCATGTACCACTGTATCATATAAAATTCTTTTTTTTTTAATTATGTTTATTAAAATTTTCAAAAAAGAATACAAAAGAAAACAGAAAAGAAAAAAAGCAAAAAAGAAAAGAAAAAGAAAAGAAAAAGAAAAGCAACAATTTAAAAGTTTACCATAATTATATTCCATACCCAATTTCCTTGACTTCCCCACACCTACCCTTCTTGTATTCCAATTCCAATTTTTAGCTCAGCAATTTTTATCCCCCCCACTTTACCTTATTTCCTCTACTTCAATTATCTTAAACAAATTTTAACTTCTAAACCTCTATCTTTATATTTCAAAACTTATTCTTAACATACTTTCCCTAAATTCCTCCATCAATTTAATTAGCCTATTTAAACTTAAAAATCCCAATCTTTATACACAAAACACTTATTTTTGATAATCTTTTGCTAAGGTCGGCCCCAAATCTCTCCCCAAATTCCCCATTTTTATGTTAGTGGCAAAAGCCAACTTAATTAAAACAGAATCATATTTTTACCCCCTTTAAATTCCCGAAGCCCTCCCACCCCCTTTCCCGGTTTCGATCCCCAACCAAAGTCCAACAGTCCATCCAAAATCAGCCTGGCGATCTCACATCCGAGGCACTTAACCCTCTCTCAATTTCTCTCTGCCGGTTTTCTTGATAGTCCTTTATTTTAAATTCCAAATCTCGAAGAGGCTCTGTTCCAGTAAGGTCCATATTTCTTCCAGCCAGACCTCCATATTTAACAATGGAGCCAGAATCTTGTTTCTTGCTTCTCATAAGTTCAAATGTCCCAAAGACTCCAAACTCTGTACTGTCCATATTTATATTCCATATGTCTTCCGATCCCCATAAAAGGAGATCTCTCCAGATTCCATTCTTCACTTCCAGCCAAACATCCATTGTCATGATCTTATTTTCAGTTGTCAACTTAATAGGCCTCTGGCTCTCTTTAGCCATCATCTCAAATAACTCAGACTCTTTCTCCTGTTTGGCTATAAGGATTTTTATATCAGCAGCAACACTTCCCTGTTCATCTGCAGAAGCTTGAATCATATCCTTTCCAGGTTCAGCAATTTTGTTTACTGTTCCCTTCATTGTTATTACACTTATAGTCAAAGCATCTGTCTGCTTCTGAAGATTTCCCAGAAGATGAAAGGTCTTTTCCAGTTCAGCCAGTATTTTTCCACTTACAGCCATTTTTGTAATGTCCTGAACCCCCTCTAGAGGGATTCTAGTTACTTAATGACAAATTAACCTTTTCTTCTTTGTTTTTAACAATTTGTTACCAAATTGTATCAAATGTAACCAGCAAAGACACAGTTCTCCTTTTTTTTTTCCAGCTTTGACAGCTAATTTGACAGCTGTCAAAGTCTATAAACCTCTTCCACAGGCTCTCTGCCCGATCGCTCCCGGGTTTTGGGGGAGGGGTGAAATCCGTTCTCTTATCCTCCAGCACAGTCACTTAAATTGGCCCAATATAAAGTTAATTGCGCTTTTCCACAAAAAACAAAAGCCATTCACACAACCTTAGTAATAAAATCCTTGCTTTACAATGCTTACAAGGCGGGCAGGTTGACTTCCTTTTTAGCACCTTACCCGATCTTGCCGAATTCCCAGAAAAAATTTTCCCTTTTAAGTCCAATTACCGTGTTACTCACGGGTCGTTACTTTGATCCGAAAGTTCAAAAGAAGAAGTTAACGCTCTCCGCCCATGGCATGCGGCTTCACTCAGCAGGGGAAGCAGTCGAACTCTCAGCACCACACCTCCCTCCGTCCCCCGTTCCGAAGCCTTTAAAAAGGCTTCTTTGCAGGTCGGGGGGGCGCGCAAATGGTGCCCACCGAGTCACCAGGTCCACAGGCTTCAGCGCCTGTGGTTTCTAAGGGTCCCCGCGTCGCCGCCGCGGCAGAACCCGACCCCTGTTGAGCAGATTCCCTCCGGAGCTCGGAGGGAATCCGCCATTAGACGATGGCGCCAACCCGGAAGTGTATCATATAAAATTCACTGGGGATGCAGGTAGAGCTGTAGTCTAAACCACTGAGCCTCTTGGGCTTGCAGATCAGAAGGTCGGTGGTTCGAATCCCCATGACGGAGTGACCTCCCGTTGCTCTGTCCCAGCTCCTGCCAGCCTAGCAGTTTGAAACATGCCAGTGCAAGTAGATAAATAGGTACCACTGCGGTAGGAAGGTAAATGGTGTTTCTGTGCACTCTGGTTTCCGTCACAGATTGTGCCAGAAGCGGTTCAGTCATGCGGGCCACATGACCCGGCAAGCTGTCTGTGGACAAACGCTGGCTCCCTCGGCCTGAAAGCAAGATGAGCACTGCAACCCCATAGTCACCTTTGACTAGACTTGACCATCCAGGGGTCCTTTGTCTTTTTACTTATAAAATTCACATTTCCAAAATACTGGGAGAATTTTTTTTCAGAAATAATGTATTGATATCCACAAGTTTAATCTTCTCTGTGCATGCTTGGAATTTAAGCTGCCTGATGTCTGGCTGACTACCTGGCTGATTTGCCTACCAGACTGCTGCCTTCCTGCCTAGCCTAAGGTACCTGGATGAGTGCCTGGCAAATCTGACTATGCAGACAGCTCTTGTGCAGAGTAGCATGCAATTTCATGGCAGGGTTCCATGCCCACTTATGAATAAAACAGACAAATGGAAACTTGGCATTCATTTTTGCGGCTACAAGACAAGCTGCATGGTTTGTTGGAGGGTGCCTAATGCTGTATCCCTAGGTTGCTTCTGTGGAAGGCAGTCATGTTTACAGGAATGAGATGGGCAGTGGAATCCTGTGCATTCTTCCTAAATTGTTAGTCCTACCCAATACAGTGGGGTTTACCCACCAGCAAGCCCACTTAGGATTGGAGCTTTACTTCTTGCAAGAACATCTGCTTGGGACTGGGATGTAAAGCTGACATATGAAAAAGGGGCTTAAATAATATAGAGGAGGAGAAAGAGAGAAAATGAATAATGAACGCATCTGTTTGATATCAGACACTGGGTACTTCTCCATGGCACACTGAAATGAAATGTAAAATAATAATAATAATAATAATAATAATAATAATAATAATAATAATAATAATAATATATTATTTATACCCCGCCCATCTGGCTGGGTTTCCCCAGCCACTCTGGGCAGCTTCCAACAAAATATTAAAATACAGTAGTCCATCAAACATTAAAAGCTTCCCTAAACAGGGCTGCCTTCAGATGTCTTCTAAAAGTCTGGTAGTTGTTGTTCTCTTTGACATCTGGTGGGAGGGTATTCCACAGGGCGGGTGCCACTACCAAGAAGGTCCTCTGCCTGGTTCCCTGTAACTTGGCTTCTCGCAGTGAGGGAACATCCAGAAGGCCATCAGAGCTGGACCTCAGTGTCCGGGTAGAACAGTGGGGGTGGAGACGCTCCTTCAGCTATACTGGACTGAGGCCGTTTAGGGCTATAAAGGTCAGCACCAACACTTTGAATTGTGCTTGGAAATGTACTGGGAGCCAATGTAGGTCTTTCAAGACCGGTGTTATGTGGTCTCAGTGGCCACTCCCAGTCACCAGTCTAGCTCCCACATTCTATATTAGTTGTAGTTTCTGGGTCACCTTCAAAGGTAGCCCCACATAGAGCACATTGTAGTAGTCCAAGCAAGAGATAACCAGAGCATGCACCACTCTGGCGAGACAGTCCGCGGGCATATAGGGTCTTAGCCTGGTAAACAGCTGCCCTGGACACAGAATTGACCTGCGCCTCCATGGACAGCTGGGAGTCCAGAATGACTCCCAGGCTGTGCACCTGGTCCTTCAGTGGCACAGTTACTCCATTCAGGACCAGGGAGTCTTCCACACCTGCCTGCCTCCTGTCCCCCAAAAACAGTACTTCTGTCTTGTCAGGATTCAACCGCAATCTGTAAGCCGCCATCCATCCTCCAACCGCCTCCAGACACTCACACAGGACCTTCACTGCCTTCACTGATTCTGATTTGAAAGAGAAGTAGAGCTGGGTATCATTTGCATATTGATGAACACCCAACCCAAAGCCCCTGATGATCTTTCCCAGTGGCTGCATGTAGATGTTGAAAAGCATGGGGGAGAGGACAGAACCCTGAGGTACCCCACAAGTGAGATCCCAGGGGTCCCACCACCACTTTCGAACACAGCCCAGGAGGAAGGAGTGGAACCACGGAATAACAGTGCCCCCAGCTCCCAGCCCCTCTAGACGGTCCAGAAGGATGTTATGGTTGATGGTATCAAAAACTGCTGAGAGATCCAGCAAAAGTAGGAAACAGCTCTCACCTTTGTCCCTAGCCCACCGGAGATCATCAACCAGTGCGATCAAGGCAGTTTCAGTCCCATGATGAGGCCTGAATCCCAACCGGAAGGAATCCAAATGGTCTGCTTCTTCCAGGCGTGCCTGGAGTTGTTCAGCAACCACTCACTCAATCACCTTGCCCAAGAACGGTAGAATTGAGACTGGGTGATAATTGGCCATATTGGCTGCGTCTAATGATGGTTTTTAAAGAAGTGGTTTGATAGCTGCCTCTTTCAGCGGGTCTGGGAAGGCTCCCTCACAGAGAGAAGCATTCACCACCCTGTGAAGCCCATCGCCCAACCCTTCCCGGCTAGCTTTTATAAGCCAGGATGGGCAAGGATCAAGGAGACAGGTGGCTGGTTTCACTCATCCAAGCAGCCTGTTCACATCCTCACAAGTAACAGATTGGAATTGATCCCACGCAACTTGACTAGACAGGACTCTAGCACTCTCCTGCCCCAGCCCTGCCCCCACTTTGCAAAATCATTGCAGGAGATCATGTGGCCTGTACAGGGCCCTGATGGAGCAGGTGGTTCTGCTAAATTGCAAACCACCTGAAAGAGTCTCCTCCTGCTGTTTTCTGCAGCAGGTGAAATAGAGGTGGTGAAGAAGGTCCTCTTCGCTGTCGCTATCGCCACTTGGTAGGCTCGACATTGAGCTCTAACCCATGTCTGGTCAGATTCAGAATGAGTTATCTGCCACCGGCACTCTAGCCATCTCAGTGATTGTTTCATTGCCCTCACATCCATGGAAAACCACGGGGCTGTCCGGGCTCCATGCAATCAGAGAGGGTGCTTCAGAGCCAAACAGTCAAGAGTCCTGGTTAACTCCACATTCCAGTAGGCCACCAGGGAATCAGCTGAAGGGCCATCAACATGGGATAAATAGATAGATGATGATAGATATAGATAGATAGATAGATGATAGATAGATAGATAGATAGATAGATAGATAGATAGATAGATGATAGGTATAGATGATAGATAGATAGATAGATGATAGATAGATAGATAGATAGATAGATAGATAGATAGATAGATAGATAGATATAGATAGATAGATAGATAGATGATAGATAAATTTATTACGGTCAGAGACCAGCTTATAAAACACATTTGGGGGTACAATCCCAGAAGGAAAGCAAACATTTAAAACAATGTAAAACAATAAATTTAAAATTTTCAACATGGGATGAAACATCCCCTACCACTCTCTGGAAACCATTTGGATCCATTAAGTGGTGGGGGCAGACCATCTGAATCAGTCCCACCTCCCTGCAAAGGGGAAGGGTTGTGTACAGGCTTGCACAGGAAAATAATATTTCGAGTGAATTGTTTGTATACTTTGGCTGGAATGTAAGACTGAGCTGGCATTAGTAGTTTTGCTTTCAGCCAAGGTTTTGCCAAAAGCACAAAGCTGAGCTGATGTTCTTTTTGGAACATGATAGAACTGACAAAACCGCCTGCAACAGCAGTATTTAGCAATAAGATAGTGCACATTATATACCACAGCAAGTTAATGCTTCCCACAGAGCTTGTGCAATCAAGAAATGAAAGCCAATTTACATAATCAGTGTTATAATCCATACAAGCAGAAAGTAAGATGCATTGATTTAAAGAGTCTCTGGGAATCTGAAAGAAAGTTCTGTGTGCTTTATGGGACCAAGAATAGAATTAATTCTAATAATAAGTAGTAATAATAAAATATTACATTTAGTAGCCTGGCAGATCTATTCTATACTGTACTCAAAAGCTACATATCAGTGTGATTCTTTAGTCCCTGTTTAGTACCACACACAAGAGAGAGAGAGAGATTATTTTTGCATGCTTTTTGAATAATTTCTATTGAATTTTATGGCATATCTGCAAATATCAACACTGAATACATAGATCACAGTATTGCTTATAGCAAATAAAGAAATGAAAAAGGAATAAACAAAGAAAGGTGACTGATGGAATAATTGATCATACATATCAGAAGGCTGAGCTAATATAAAACAACAGAATACAACAGATGATTTGTGAATGAAGAACCTTTGTTTTTACTTGTTTCTTCAGTGCTAGCTCCATGAACAACAATGCTCAAAGGCTTTCAGAGGGTGGCAAATATGATACTGGTGTTATTGGAATTTAACATCTAAATGGCATCTGTCCAAGGTACTTAAAGGCAGGCTCTTACAAGATTTCTTGTGTTTGTATTCTGATTGGAATATACAAAATGTGTCTTTGTGTCTGTGGTTTTGGTTATGTTCCTCCTAAAACTGTACACACATGTAAGTTTTATCACCCTTTGGTGTGCATTTAAGGAAGAGCAGAACCGAAATACATTCATATTGCACTTCAGTGTTGCTGCTTGCGTATTTTGTATGCACATATTCAAACAGGAATATAAAAAGTCAGAAAACATACTCTCTGTACATTAACTCGGCATGAGTTTCTGTGTACAATGTGATTTCCTGACGTGGCTTTCTACTGTGGATGGCTTCCTTGTTTGCAGTGGTGTTGTGGAATGCAAAGGAGTGTAGCTCCAGGACTTTTTTTCCACTCTGCTGGAGTGCCAGGGTAATTGTGGAAAGTGATGGCTGATATGGTGGAACAGAGACATGGAGCTCGACTTCCATCAGCAGCATCACTGCAGCTTTCCCATATGGTGGTGGTGCAGAGCAGCAATGCCATTGGGGCTGTGTGGATGCACTGGATTGGCTCCACTGCTGTGGATGCACAGCTTCAACCTCATCATCCCTCCATCCTACTGCAGTCTAGGTAAGTTACAATGATGCTGGTGAAAGGGGAAAGCTCTATCCTACCATATAAGACACTACTGGCTGAGGGACCTTCCTTGCTCTGGCAAGTGGATGAGATGATAATGAGGCTTGCAGGCTTGCTTGTGACTAATCAGCAAAGAGAAAGTCAGAGATGAGGAAAATAAGCAGTAACTGGATACTTCTTTTGTTTTCTTTGCTGTGGTTCCTGATCTTTACTAGTTGTTTAATTGGTAACAGTTCTTTGTATGGGAGACTGGCTCCATGCCAACACCCTACTATTCTACTTCCTCCTGAGCTGAAATTCAGTCAGATGCATGTATTTACAATCCCTGGCTGTTGAATTTTTCTCATTGTTCCCTCACTTTAGAGGTAACGGTCTATCAAAGCAGTAGTAGCCGTACATCGTTTCTGAGAGCCAGATTTGAATCTCAGGCAATCTAAAGGTGTGTTGTAGCATTAAAATGTATGTTAGATCTTCCCTTGTTCAGTTTTAAATATTAATCTTAAAACTCTGAAGTTGCTCCTAAAGCTTCTGTGCAATGAATGAAAATCAGGAACCTTTTTAATTGGGAGTATTGTGAAATAAATGTGGAGAATAAACCCATCTTGAAGGGGAAAGCAGGTAGAGAGACCTCTGCCACACTGGTTCTTAGCAAGGCAAGCATTGGCAGATGTTTACAGACAGAATTTCTTATCATCTTTCAATAGACAACCTTAAGGAATAGCTCCAGCAGAGACTGGTTTCAGAGAGTTATCCGGAGGGCAAGAGAGAGCTTGGATGTGGCTGTGCTTATCCCTTCACTAGGCAACAAATGAATTTGAGAATATTTATGTGTTTATTTGAAGAATTACACCACTAGAAATCATAAAAATCTCAAACTGGTTTGCAAGAAAGTGATGAAAATATAACAACATGCAATAAAACATCTTCAAACGTGACATAAGATGAGATAAAAACATAATGCAACTGTGTGTCTCAAATAAAACTGAGCAGTGTACAAAACAAAACAAAATTAAAACATTTAGGGTGTGGTGCTCAATCTCTTGTTCCATCTGTGCAAGGAACATACCCCCTAAATCTGACTGATTTCCCCTACCCTCCAGAGCAGATTTGGGCCATGTGTAGGATTTGGAGAGGTGTGGGCCAGAAAGGAGAGGAGAAAAGTCCCATTAACAAGCAGAAATGTTTGCACCAACAGGATGTGGTAGTTGAATACCATCGTTAGAGTCAGAGTCTAGGAAAACTTGGACTGACACATTCAATTAATAATTCAGGTGAGCACAATGTGCAGACCACATGACTGGACATAGCTAGTGGACTTGTTGTAATACCAGCAGAATCCCTATCCTGTGCCTAGTCCCCTTAACCGGGTGCAAACATTCAAAAGCAGGCCTCAGCTCGTGGCATTAAGACCACTTTATTTTATAAACTACAGTTATAAAACAGGAGTTCTTTGGGCAACCCAGAAAGCCTACTTAAAAGGCCTGAACGAATAGATGAGCATCTCTGAGAAGAATATTCCACCACTGGAATTCCACTTCCCCAAAGACCCCATTTGTAGTGGGGGGGAGGCAGCAGGTGGACCGTTTGGGCAGGGCTGAGCCTGCACGCACCCAAGCCGCATGGCTCGGGTACACTGCAGGCCCCGCGGTGAGTGCCACTCGGCATTTTGTCACCCCCCTCAGTGGTGACACCTGGGGCGAATCATACCCACCGCACACCCCTTCCTCCTCACTGCGCCCATCTCGCTTCATTTGAATGGCACATTCAAAACAGAGCCTCTGAAGAGGACCTTAAGGTCCAGGTGGTACATAAGAAGAGAATGCATCCTCTCAGATACCTTGGTACCAAACCATTTAGCACTTTAAATTGGACACAGAATTATAGAACATGTGTGGGCAACCTCAGGCCAAATATAGCCCTTCAATCCTCTCTATCTGGCCCTTGGGACTCTGTCAAAACACTTTTCTGCAGCCACACTCCTCCAGTTCTTGGCTGGAATGTGTCTTGCTTGCCTGTATAGAGAGAGGAACATACAGAAACTGTTTGTTGTCATGTGGTTGGGCTATACAAAGATAAAAGTCGCATCCACTGGCATGTGGCCCTTGCAAGGCTGCCCACTTGGGAATGAGTCCCTCAGGCTGAACAAGATCCCTACCCCTGATATTGGCAGGGTCTTCTAATATTCTTACTAGACATCATTTTCTGAGATGAAGGGAATTTAAAGTAGTTCACTAAAAAGAAAAAGGGGAAAGACCAATCCTCAGTGGGTTAGATGGCCTTTGAAAAGGCAGGACTTAATGGAACTACACGCAACTCAGCTCATACACCTCAATGGATTGGAATATATTGGAGTGATAGCAGTTGTAAGTATTGCCTCTCTAAACATTTCACATATTTTTCCAATCCATTTTGTACTGGACTTTCTGATAGGGAACATGTGTTGAGGGACTACTCTAGCAACCATCCTACTAGTTTAATATGAAAGCAAAGGGTTTAATAGCTGGATGAAGTGCACACTGTTACTATTGGTTACTCAAGTAGAAGTATAGGTAGACAAATACATCATGTTTTACCAAGATTCATTTTTTTCTGACAGAAAAAAATGTTACCTGAAGGAAGTTAATACATCAGAAGGAAGTTAATATACGAACCTAATTACCTTCTTCCCAAGTTAATCACAATGTGATATAGGCTTTATGGTTTCAATAATTAATCTGGAAGAATGTGTCACAATGACTTTTCTGTTTGGAAGAAATAGAGGTAACAAAATGGATTGCTAAATCATTACATTTATAGAATTCCTAGACTAGATTGGCTCGTTTGACTTCCCTTCTATTCCCCACCCTTTTCATCTGTATAAACTTCATTCTCTGAATAATGGCCACTTCTGAACAGGCATAGGCTCAAGTAACTTCCCGACTGGATTACAGTAATTAATGGTACATGGGGCTGCCCTTGAAGACATCCCAGAAACTTCAATTAATGCAGAATGTGTCTGCCAGATTTTTTTTCTTATACAGTCAGATAAACATAAGAAAACAGGAAGAACATATCTGAAGGAAGCCCTGTTTAGGGAAGTTTTTAATATTTAATGCTGTATTGTTTTTAACACTTGATTGGAAGCCGCCCAGAATGGCTAGGGAAATTCAGCCAGATGGGCGGGGTATAAATAATAAATTATTATTATTATTATTATTATTATTATTATTATTATTATTAGAGCCCTCCTGCTACATCAAACCAAGGCCCCTTTAGTCCAACACTTGCTTCTCACCCGATGCCCATGGGAAGCCCACAAACAGAACTGGAACACAACAGCACCTTTTTCACACCAATTTCTAAAAGAGTTCCTTTCTGAGCCCAGTCCAAACAGCTGGCTTTTGATGGATTGAGACCCAAATACCTGAAAGAGTAGCTCTCCCCAAACCAGCCTGCATCTTGAGATCTTCACAGGAGGCTCTTCTGATCTCACTTGGTGGTGATGTGGGGCAGAGGCTTCTCTACGGCAGTGTCCCAACAGTGAAACATCCTTCCATAGAGGAACAATTGGCAGCAGCGTTATCACCCATGCAGTGTCAGATTAAGATTTATTGCTTTGCCCTGGAGCATCAAATTTTGTAACTTGATGGATATTCAGCCTCCTCTGTTGTTTCCAGCTGCTTTGTTTGATGGTGGGTTTTAATATGTGATGCTATTTATTTTATGATATGCTTGGTCTTTTTTATTATATGTTTTGTACTCCTCCCCAGTATCTGAACTGATGAAGGGTGGGTTGTAAATATTTTTAAAATGAATGAATGAAATGTTTGTCTCATACCCTTTGTCTTTTCTGCTCTTTTAAACTTTAATTTCCCCCAGTCTCCCTTCGCGTTGAATAGCTAATGTGTCGTCTGCTTTCAGCTGATATTCCCTGCAAGGTTCCTACACAGCTGTTGTATATTCTTGGGGAAGAAAAGCTTTTCTCTATGAAAAACAACATCGATCATTAATTTAGATGCATTTTGATGTAGCAGTGTCCTTTACAATCACCCTATCCCCATGTCAGCATAGCTAGGTCATTCTCCTCATATTTCAAATAGAAATCTGAGGATTAAAAAAAATTATAAATATTTGCCTAACAACTCACCAGTCTGCTGATGAGCTGACATTGAAAATTTAGTTTTTCAGCTCCATATCTAACATCCTACCCATGACAAAAATGAAATCTCTCTCTCTCTCTCTCTCTCTCTCTCTCTCTCTCTCTCTCTCTCTCACACACACACACACACACACAGGCTGTGTACACATTACCAGCTTAAAACAACCTGGGCCCCTTCAGAAGGAAGGGCAGACTATTAATTCAATAAATAAACAAAGAAAGCAGCTAGGCCATTCTTTTTCTCAATTTGGATCAAAGATAGGTTTTTTTGGGTGGGGACTCATCAAAATTCAGTATTTCATAAGAAATGACAAGATAGAGATGGATTGTGGGTGATGTTGTGTGCACACTGCTTCCCAAACTGACAATGGGAGTGCCCTGATTGGATGCAGAGCAAAAGCTCATGAACAGCAATAATCACTCAGGTCTATCCAGAAAAGTTATGGACAAAGAGCACGATTCACCTAACATGCCCCAACAACAGACGCCCTGAGCAAGGACTTCTGCTTTCATGGTGGGGGTTTTCCTTCCCACCCCCACCGGGCCTCTGCACCCCCTAAAATTACTGCTAGCCAGTGTCAACAATACTGAACTAGATGGACCACATAGGCAGCTTCCTATGTTACCATGTCTGAATAGTCAAAATGCCAGCCATATTTTACAGAGTTTGATGTGCTTACACCCATTGCTCTCATCGCATTTAAGCACACCTATTTGCTTGAATTGTAGCCAGGGGCTTATAATCTATTAAAAAAAAATATGTGGAATCTACAATAAATAAACCTTGTCTTTTATCCAGCACATCTGTTGGCTAGGTTTCAGCTCTGTCTTGTAGGATATACTGCATCAGAAAACCATCAGATGCTATCCATCACCACTACCTGCAGCTGATAGGGTTTATTGAGGGCAGAGAAAGAAAATTAACTCTGACCCTGAGAAATAGCTCAGGCGACGGTTTTCGAAAAGAGCAAAACGGTGAAGCTCTTGCTGTGGCAGAGCACCAAATACACAACCGACATACAATGCAAAGAGACTGTTTACAGCTATCTCCACTCATCACGGAACATGTTATCTCAGTTTAAAATCCAAATGCCTAATATGAATGTGTGTCAGTGGCAGCCAAGTATGGGAAATAGGTCGTGATGTGACTAGAACAACTCCATGATATTTCAGTGAACCTGGCACACTGCCTCTCTCAAATGTAACTACATTCCAATACTGACATGCCACTACATATTTGCTATTACATGTGGGAAATTTTGTTGCAGACAAGACTCTTTTAGAAAGGTAAGGGCTTGATCAGCATCAGGCAAGTGCATCTGATCAGGGTAAAACCAAGAGGCCTGGATTTACAGAAGCCGTCCCTGGTTCTGATTTGATCCTGGAATGTCCCGCTTTCCCATAAGATGTCCCTATTTTCTTCAGAGAAATGTTATGGTAGGATGTCCCTATTTTCATTGGAGAAATGTTGGAGAATATGGAATTATCTGACCCTCCCCCCTCCCCTGAGCCATCTGAAGGGAGCACTGTATAGATAGGGAAGTTTTTTTAATGTTTAATGTTTTATTATGTTTTTATATATATTGGAAGCTGCCCAGCATGGCTGGGGCAACCCAGCTGGATGGGTGGGGTGTAAATAGTGAAATTATTATTATGGAATAAGACGTCCCTATATAAAAACTTTCCCACCCTGAGGGTATGGGTGCTACCCCACTAAGAGCAAATCCATTCAAATCAGTGGCCTTAAGATGGGTCTACTCTGAGGAGGAGTTAATGGAATGCAACCCTCAGTTTGGGCCTAGGTACTTTTTACACTTCTCAGGTAAAGCCAGTCCTATCTGTGGATGCTGTGATTCGCCGCCGCCTCCCCCTCCATTTTACAACTCACATCATTTGTCTTAGTACTTTAAAAGTGTAAGCCACCTTCAGTGCCCTGGCAGAAAAACAGTGTAGAAATGCAATGGATAAAATAAAGAAATGGATTGAACCTGAGATCTTCTGCTCTCAGAGCAGATTCTCTACCACTGAGCTTCAGCCCTTGTCTCCTAGGAACAAACTGTCATGGTTGGTATTTGTATGCCGTCCCATAATATAATGTTCTCTGGGCACCTTCAATAAATCAATATAAAAACAATTTAGATATAAAATAAGGCACAGGATTGCTGTGCTCACTTTGAGAATTACATATATTGCATGTTTAACCCACCTTTCCTACAAGGAGCTCAGGGTGGGGTCCATGGTTCACCTCACTCTCAAAGCATCCCTGCCTAGGAGAGGCTGAGTTGGGATGGTGGAGAATTTTGCAGTAACTGCACATGAATGTGACCTCTGCAGCTATCTGCAGCTGTTCTTTTTATGTTTTCAGTCATGTTTCTGTTGGCTTCTATTGTAGCATTAATCCATGCCGTAGTGGCCAAAGTGAGTTATTTCATCCCCGCCCAAGGGAAAGTAAATAAAGTGAGTTTTGCAAACTCTGTTTGCAAATGTTTCTTATGCGTGTGGCTGTTCACAGAAGGAGAGCCTTTCCGCAGCCCACCACTGTGAGCAAGCATCTCTGGATGGGGGCAGCTGCACAAATGCTTCCCCTTATCTCAGGTTATTGACCTGTCTATAGATAACTTGTTTCCACAGTGTTTTTTAAAGTTGTGTGTGTTTCTTTCTCCACTGCTTATTTTGAGGCATTACCGTACTTGCTGGACTGTGGAGCTACTACTGAAAGGGAGCATTTGAGTTGTAAGCTTGTCGGTGAACATATTGATTCATTTAAGCTTTGTTAATTTCAGTTTCATTTCTACAATTAGGTAACAGCTGCTGTTATTGTTAACAAAGAGGCTTCTATTTAGAATGGACCCAGAATGAAATTTGTGGAATGTGGATGATCAAAGGAGAATGTTTGAAATGGAACTATTAACATTCCAGCCGTGAGGGGTTGATCTTGGAGCAGAAAATATGGCCCACAGTGGCCCAGTAGTCAGCCATGATGACCACTGGGTGACCTTGAGCCAGTCAACATTTGTCAGGCAAGAGGAAAACAGAAAAGCCTCATATACACCAGCCTGATATCGGCTGAAGTAAGGCTAGGATGTGCAAGGAACAAATATATACAGAGGCTTTTAGTTTATGAAAAGATGACCATTTCCATTCACATTATATTTACATTAATTACATTTTTTTCATTGGCCTCTGGGTTTTCATTTTTTCCAATGTTGTACTGCTTAAATTAAACACTGAGAACATAGGAACTCAGTAAGTGCAAGAGAATGTTCCTAGCTATGTATATACAGTGGTACCTCAAGTTACAGACGCTTCAGGTTACAGACTCCGCTAACCCAGAAATAGTACCTCAGGATAAGAACTATGCTTCAGGATGAGAACAGAAATCGTGCTCTGGTGGTGCGGTGGCAGTAGGAGGCCCCATTAGCTAAAGTGGTACCTCAGGTTAAGAACAGTTTCAGGTTAAGAATGGACCTCCAGAACGAATTAAGTTCTTAACCAGAGGTACCACTGTAGATAGATAGATGATAGATGATAGATATAGATAGATGATAGATAGATAGATAGATAGATAGATAGATAGATAGATAGATGATAGATAGATGATAGATGATAGATAGATGATAGATAGATAGATAGATAGATAGATAGATAGATAGATAGATGATAGATAGATGATAGATGATAGATGATAGATGATAGATATAGACCGGGACACACTGCACATCATAAAAGGTTAGAGATCTGCAATGCACTCGGAGTGGGACTACTCACTGGGCCACTGCCATCAGAATATAACACCCTGCTTTCAGGATTCGCCCTGGCTGCCAAGCTGGTACCTGGCCAAGTTCAAGGTATTGCTACTAACATATAAAACCCCTATATGGCTCAGGACCAAGTTCCTTGAGAAGCTGCCTTAGAATCAAAGAGTTTGAAGGGGCCATGAGGATCATCTAGTCCAACCTCCTGCAATGCAGGAATCTTTTGCTCAATGTGGGGCTCAAGACTCCTGTAATTAAGAGTGTCATGATTCACTGACTGAGCTATCTCTTATCCCCTAAATACCCAGCAAATTACTGCAGTCTGAAGGAGAGTTTCTCCTGAAGGTTCCAACAACCTCAGAAGCCTCTTCCACAGTAACTGAGAGCAGCACTGAGTTTTAGATGCAACAGGTGCCCGCTTTCCACACTTTCTGGAAACAATTGAAGATTTCCCCCCCATGCTTTCTCAGCTGGATAAATGGGTGTTTGCCACAACTGTCTATTTTGTAAGGTTTTAATATTTTAAATGTATCTGCTTTTTTGTCTTTTCTACATTATTATTTTTTGCTGGTTCTCCTGTGCATCTCATTGAGACAACTGTATAGAAGCTGATTAATACGACAACAATAAAAATTCTATGTTGCTTTAAACTGTTTTTAATATAGTATTTTGATGTTGTATTTTTAATGTTGTAACTTGCCCTGGGAACTTAGGATGAAGGGCAGGTAAAAGATAATGATGATGATGATTAGAAATCACAGTTGTCTTCTGGTTTCTGAATGTTCACGGCAGCATTTGCCCTTCAATTTCTACATTAAGCTATGCTTAAATAGCTAACAAATATATTCACACATCATGTCAGGACTTTCCACATCATGCCACTTAATCTTTTGCCCTGTTTCCTCTTTATCTTTAGTCCCATGCTCAGCATGTTGAGCATGTCTGGAGTTAAAAAGTATGACCTATTTCATGATCCTTAATTTAAAAAAACAAACAATTCTGTTTTCCAACTGGGTCTTTGTTTGCAAAATGAAAGGGCCAGACATTGGGTCAAACCATTTAGCTGAGGCTCTCTTTGCACAAATTACAATTATTGCAATCGGTCAAAGGCAGAGAAGGAGAAGTAGGGCACTGACAAGGGGCAAATATCTGAGGAATTTTCCACTTAACAGTAAGTGCTAAGCAGAACTGGGGAGGATATTTACTATTTTATTTCAAACCCTCTATTTCTGTTCTTCAGGCTGCAAGTATTGTTTACGCAGCCAGAACACTACCACCCATGTGCAGGAGGGAGATATCTGCAAGCTTGGGTAAAACCCAAGATTTGCAGAAATACAAAACAACAACAACAAAAACCCAATGCTCCCTCCCTTATATAGCCCAGTGAGGACTTTGCATGCTCAGTGGCCACTGAATGCTGATTGATTGTTGCAGGTGTGTGGAAATCTGTGGTGTGAATGGACAGTGGAGTGGCTGGAATCCTGAAGAGCATCACTCTACCCCCAAAACATTTGGGTGCAGATCCCACTTGTATGTGTTGTTTTATTTTATACATTTATACTTTGCCTTCCAGTTAATTGTCCATGGCAGCTTACATGGGTGCCGCTGTGGTCTAAACCACTGAGCCTCTTGGGCTTGCCAATCAGAAGGTTTGAATCCCCGCGATGGGGTGAGCTCCCATTGCTTTGTCCCAGCTCCTGCCAGCCTAGCAGTTCAAAACCATGCCAGTGCAAGTAGATAAATAGGTACCACTGCGGTGGGAAGGTAAACAGTGTTTCCGTGCACTCTGGTTTCCAACACAGTGTTCCGTTGAGTCAGAAGCGGTTTAGTCATGCTGGCCACATGACCGGAAAGCTGTCTTTGGACAAATACAGGCTCCCTCGACCTGAAAGCGAGATGAGCGCTGCAACCCCATAACCGCCTTTGACTGGACTTAACTGTCCAGAGGTCCTTTACCTTTTACCTCACATAAACCATAATATTTAAAAATCCACAAATCCATCCAAGATTCATACAGGAAAACTTCAACCAGGAAATGCAGGGGCAAATAATATGGCTTTTGTTTGGTGCCAGTTGTACTTTTGGAGTGCATCACAATTAGGCCATCACAAGTGAAAATGCCCTGCCTCCAGTGGCTAACTTTTGATGGTGGGGGCACCTAGAACAGAGCCCCCGGTGATAATCTCAGGATTTGCACACAGAACACAAATGTTTGAAAGACTGGGGAACCTTCATATATCCAGTCTTTCACACTATCGGGAACTGCTCCACTAAACAGATGGTGCTCAAAGCAGCTTAGAAGTTTTTTTGTTTTCATTTTAATCCAAGTATAATAAATCAGTAACAAGAAAAACAAGAAAAAGAAAACCAAGGTGACAGGACAACAGAGTCAGCCAAAAACTACACAGGCTTTTTAAATTTAAAAAATCTACAAACAAAAATGTCTTAAGCAGCTGATGTGAGCTTAAAAATGCAGGGCCCAAATGGATGGCTAACGGTGGGCAGTTACACAAGAAGGAAAGACCTTTGCAAGAACTTGCCTTGCTGCAACAAATGTTGGAATGCCCAGATGTTCCTCTCCATCAGATGCCAGGATATAGGCAGGATGGTATGGAAGGAGTTGCACTATCGGCTATCCTGGACACAAGCCATTTCAGGCTTTATAGGTAACAACTGGCATTTTGATTTGCACCTGGAAAGTGTTAGTAACCCATACAGCTGTTATAGATGGGTGCAATATGGGCACATATTTGACGCATGTATAGGGTTTGAGTCTCAGGTAGATGTGCTTAGAAATAAAACCATGGAGAGACCTGGTCTGAATAGAGATATTGGATTCTTATCTCTTATCTTATTTTTTTATTCTTTTTATTTTTTTAAATATATTTTTAGAAATAATGAATATGGTCGTGAATCTGGTCTTCTCTGTATCTTGGACCTGGTTTCTGTCACCTCTGAGGTTATCCCCATGCCCCTGGGATCTTGTGGGAACTTTTCTCCTGTGTGATTAGGGGTGGAATGTGTGGTACATAACTATCAGACAATGCTGACTGCATTACAAGTCTTCTATGGAAGCTACTTTTCCATAGATGATCTCACAGCATGGCTGTAATGGGTGCTATTTTTCTAGATAAAGAACTCACCAGGAACACCTCCCTTGTTCTCTTATAATGGCAATGAGGCCTACATGAGGGGAGATGGAACTGAGTTCTGGTGAGTGCCAGCTGAAAGAAAAAGCTCTGGGGCCAGGTTTATCTGGGTGTAGATGCAGTTAAACTGGTTCCAGATCATTCAAACCTGGTTCCAGGTCACCTAAAGGTCAGTAATGACACTTTAAACTGAGCTGTGAAACCAGTGTGTAAAGTGGAACTGCCAAGCCTTTTGAGCCCAGGGGCACATTTGCAAACTGAAGAAACTGCACACACACACCACAACCTATTCTATTGGCTATAGCAGAACACCTCTTTCAAGTCTAATGTCAGTGGGGCCCCTGTGGGCACTAGGGAGGGCCTCTGTAGGAGGCATGTGCCCTCATGGGTTCTGGCATAACCTACGCAACTGGTGCAAAATTGGTGTACAAATACAAGTTAGCAAGTTCTCCTCCAAGTCAGCCAAATTCAATTATACTTGCAGTCAGACATAATTGTACCTATTGCCTTTTGGTACATCACAGATACACAACATCTTGCCATTTGTGTAATGTGAAAATGGTAGGAAACCTTAACAAATCCTGCCATTGTACAATAAGAATTCACGTACTGCAGTGTGGTGAACAGAGAATGAGACTTGGATCTGGGAGAGCTAACCTTATGTATAAACATCATAGAATCATAGAATTGTAGAGTTCGAAGGGACCATGTGGCTCAACTTAGTCCACCATGGATATGTAAAGCAGCACATGAAACGAATTCCCCACACCATATGGACAGTTCAGAAGCTGCCACCAGATACTATTGTTGGAACATGGCAGGAAATGTCTCTATATATTGAGGAGATCCATGTGGCAACCATCTCTATTGCATCACTGGTATGAGTGCTCACTGCATATAAGCTAATTCAAGTCAAGTGGCCTCCATATGGCTTGAACAACATGTACTGAACAACAAGTAATGCTAGAAGCAGAAAAAATTAATCAAAACAATAACAACAACATCTGGAGGGTGTTGTGTTGGCTACCCCTAATCTAGATAATGAAAGTAGCCCATCTTTGTTGCTGAACAAAGAGTTACATTCCACCAATAGCCATCATTTTACAAGTTGTTTCCCATGAGCATTACATCTTTGAACAATATGTCCTATCTGCAGAGGCCAACAATGTTCCTGCTAATTGGCCATTGTAAGTACACTGGGTAACAAAACAAAACCAAAGACAAAAGAACCAATTAACCCAGTCCTGTGGGGAAAATATTAGCGCCCACCAATGACACTTGAAGTCTGGGGTGATATCATAAAATCGTAACTGGCTTAAATAGTGCAATGACTCTTGTCTTGTTATTTTGCAATATTCGCCACATGTGTGGAATTGAATTTGCACTTGTTTGAATAATTCAGCTCTTGATTTATGGCAACCCATTCTTTCCTGACCATTAATTTTTATGGGCCTTCATTTTCTGAATTACTAACACATGGTATATCTCAATTAGATTCTATTAGCATTTTACCATTTAAAACATGTAGATGGGGCACAGTCCTGAATTATCCCCATGGACACTTTAAAACGCCATATAATGAAAATATTTAATATGGAAGGCTTTTCTGTTTGCGCAATGTTATATATAACACCATGATCTCCCTGTCCCCTAGTGACTACTATCGTGGAACTGAATCTGATCACTTTGTAGTTCAATTTGTTCTTCATTTGGTTTCATTGATCTCTAGGGAGCATGGACTTAGCCATCCTAGGAATGTCACATTAGATATGTGGCTAATATTAATTAAATAATATTATTGCTTCATACCCCTTTATGTGGGCAGGTTACTTTGAAGAAGGAACCTGTATATTCATTAAGAGCATTGGCAGTTCTGTTGGTCCAAAAGGACAACAATCCTCTGGAAACAGCAGTAAAAACTGTCCAATCAGTGCAAAGGTTTCTCCTTGCGCTATAGAGCTCCCCCACTCTTTCCTTCCGCACACATGCAAGCAAAAATACTTTCATCCTAATGCCCTCCTTTGTCGCCCACTGCTAAGGATAATCATGATTTGGGAGTACCAGGAACAGGGCGTTTTCAGCTGTGGCTTCACGCTTGTGGAATTCTCTCCCCCAGTAACACCACATGACTCCCTCTCTTGTATTTCAAAATATCTTAAAAAGGTGTTTTTAGACCTGCTAAGCTATTTATTGTTGTGGTGAGTTTTTTCCCTCTCCCCTGCCCTATTTTGTATGATTTCCCTGAATGCTGTTTTTATTTTTTATTTTGTCAATTATTTTGTTTTTTGTTTATTGTGAACCACCTTGTGAGGGGAGGAAGAATGATCTCAAATAAGTAAATCCGTGTATAGTGTCCAAAAATTGCATTAGTGGAAGACAGCAAATGACCTTTCTTTCCCTTCCTCCCTTCTGTGACTCTTGAAAAGCCTTTTCAGAGGGATGGGGGACATTTCTGAACAACAAGAGCTGTGCTGTATGGGATTGTGGTGGAGAGAGGACTCAATCTGAGAGCCAGCATAGTGTAGTGCTGTCATTGGACTAGAACCTGGGAGACCAGGGTTCAAATCCCCACTCAACCATGAAACTCTCACTGGGTGACTTTAGGCAAATCACTGCCTCATCCTTCCCTACCTCACAAGGTTGTTGTGGGAATTAAATGAGGACAGAGAGAAGTGTTCACCACTTTGAGCTCCTTGGAAGGTGGGATATAAATGCCATAAATAAATAAAATAAACAATAAGTCTGAAATTGGATAGAGGAATGTTGAACCACTGGATAGCCACTTGTGCAATATTTTTCTGTGAAGTTTCAGGTCATCCTCTTCCCTCATGCCCCCACAACTCTCTGGAAATGATTCTTTGATGGGTAATGGGCTTCAGAAGGAATGCAACCTGTTTCCTTCAACATGTGGGTTTGAAATGCATTTCAACTCTATGAACTTTAGCAAGAAAATTAAACCTCAGCAAAAAGCAATGTTGCAGAGGAATATTTTTAAAAATATTTTATTTCACCAGAGTTGTATCCCCTACACACACACACACACACACACACACACACACCCCTACACACCTACCTCTAAGTGGTTCACATAAAATATGCATTAAAATTATCCGTGAGAAAGCTGAAAACTAAACACAAATCAAAATATAAATAAAACGCATTATATATATGCATATGCATTTGACCTTTGCATATGAGTAGGCTTACCTAAACAAAAAAGTTGTGAGCAGGCACTGAAAACAGTACAGGGAAGACATCTGCCTAATGCCAATGGGCAGATAGTTCCAGGATGTAGGTGCTGCCATGCTGAAAGATCGATTTTGCGAAAATATCCCTTCAGCCAGCTATTCTGCTGCCCGCCCACAGCTCTATGCATGTACCGCGTTCTGCTAAATCCCTGTGCCTAACTGTCAAATGTATTTACGGAGCAGGTGGCCGATTAAAAGGCCATAGCTTAGCCCTCTATGCATAAAAAGTTAAGCTTCCTTTGAACTTTTTAATGACATTTTCAGCTTGCTTCTGCGGTGCCTAAGATACTTTCCCTTATCTGAGAGGAATTCTTTGATATAACCTTGGCGGTAGCCGTGCAACTGTTCAGTTGTAATTATGTAACTGCGGTGCTGAAGGATAGAAGGAAACTGTGGTAATGGATATACTCAGAAAGGATGGAGGGTCACATGTCAAATTGCCTTGGCTGGGAGACACTCTGTGACCCTGAGGGCAAAGTAATGATGATTACTATGGGAACCAATAATTCAGCACCACAATATATCATAATATATATCAAGTGAACCCTCCATAAAGCAGGATATTCTCCAGTAATGCATGTCTAATTTTAGTATAATACAATGACTGAGAGGAATTTTTTTTCTTTAAATGAGGTTTTTCCTTTTTAAACGAGCTTGAAATAATCCCAAGGCTGCATATTCTTTTGATAAAACTATTTTAGCAAATTCAATCCTGATGCAGAATGAGTTTTCTGCAAATTGCTATTTCCATTGATAATATAATTTGGCAAACCTACCCTCTGTTACACATTTCTCTCTAGGTTTTTATTTTTATAGCCATAGGGTTTAGTATCTGTAGACAAATGTTCTCCCTCCTTCCAAGGCTTTTGTATATAGAGAGCACTTCTCTATAGAAGAACACTTCTATCCATGTATGCGTACTGTATCTTTATATACAATGATAATTGGCTTCCTGGTTACCTCTCATTTTGATATGGTGTCTGCTGCAAATAATGGAAGATTAGTTGTTTTTTATTATGAACACAGTTTAAAAGAGGGGTGTGTGTGTGTGGAGTATGCTACACCTTGGAGACCTCTTGCTGATGTGCAGGCAATGCAGATTTGGGAATGGCTATCATGGGGAACAAAAGGGAAGAGTCAGCCCACAGTAAAGAGGCAAATAAGGAAAGTTAGAGGGACTCAGGAAAGAGTTGGGAAAGCCAAAAGCATTTGTCTGAAGACTTGGGAGTGAGTATGGGCGGGCAGAAGGCTAATTTTGTTTTCCCATTTTTCCTATCTTCAATTCAGTTCTCCAGATTTCTATAGCAATTTGCATAATCTTAAAGAAAATTTGTCAGTGTTTTCACACAAATCTTTCCTGATGAACATATTTTCGACATGCAGTTTTGACTAATGCACACATTTTCTGCGAGCGAACACTTTTTCGTATGCTATTTTTCATGTATGCATGCATTTTTATGTCCCGTTTCACTTGATATCCTTGTGTGTACACGTTGGTTGGTTGGAGAATAGCATCTCAGTATTTGGAGAAGTGTAAATTTTTGAAAGATAATTGAGATTCAGTTCATGTATAGGTTCAAGAAGTGCAGTTTCTCATTAAGATGCAAACAGAATAGAATTTCTCTGACATCTCTAGGAGAGAGAGGCTTTGGTGTGCAGAAAACAAAACAAAAATGTTGTGAAAGGAGACAAAAGATACAACTGCAGCCTTGGATTCCTCCCATTCATTTCACTGGATCTTCCTGCTAGATTGTGATGCTACTGAACTGCTAACATAGCTAAAATGACTTATATCTGTAGAGTCTAGAATAATTGCTAAAAAGCCTTGGGGGTATCCAACTAAACAGTTAGGCTAGAACAACAACTTGTAGCTGTACAATGTAACTTTGCTGCCTTTCTTTCTCCCCACATGCCCCTGAGCTTCCTGAATCTGCTCTGGGGGTTTCCACAACCTTTTCCCTAATCCAGATGGGAAATGATAGCGGCAGATGGGGAGCAGAGAGGGAAGCAAAGTTCTACTGTGCAGCTAAAAGTTGTTGTGCTAGCATAACTGTCTGCATTAAGGCAAGGGTTTAAGACAAAGGTTGGGAACATGAGTTCCCCCAGATGTTGCTGGACTGCAGCTCTGTCTATTGGCCACGCAACTTTATTCTGAAAACGTCTTGCAAATTTGTCACAAAAGACCACCGAGGGTTCAAATATTCTTTCAGAAAGACAGTCCAGTCACCCCCCAGAAAAGTGCAACTGGATGACTTCTTGAGGATACAATGGAGGAAGCCAAGCACTCTTTTTCTGCTCACTACCATGTAGCACATAAGACCAGAAGAAGACCTCTGTTGGATCAGGCCAAAGGTCCATCTAGTCTCATAGTAGCCTGTTCTCAAAGTGGCCAATGAGACGCCTATGGGAAGCATACAAGCAGGACTTGACTGTGTAGGCATGATAATATGTTCTAACTGCTTTTGGTCACATATTGTTGTTCTCCAGCTTCTTTAATCTCATTTTGCAATCAAATATGAAATACTAGCATGGTCAAACGGGCCAAAGCACATTTAATTTTCATGGTTCTTGCTTCCTCCTGTTCTCAGCAAAGAAGCAAATTAACAACCAGTCCTTCATCTTACATATATTTATGAAGACAGGATTATGGCAACATGAGTCGAAATTTTAATGGAAACAATATTCTTCCCCTAGAAAGATTTATATCGATAGCTATGTAAACAGTAATAACTAGCAGGAAATTGCAAATAATTAGAAGGATTACAAGCTGTGTTTGCCCATTATTCATGTCTAGACTCATAGATACCCCCCCCCCCCGGTTTTATTTATCTCACCTGTTGTCCCTTTCTTTGTGCTCATTACTTTGCTAATGGCAGGTAATCGGGTGACTTATGTGACTGCTACATACAGCCATGCTAATGAAGGATGCTGTGCAGGAAGATGGAATCTAAAATATATCTAGATAAATATTTTACCAATGGAAATATTGGAGCCGTACTTGACAGATTCAACCTTTCCCCCTCCATTTATCATACCCTTGTATTCTTGCCTTTTCTTCTTTTTAGCTTGTCTGCGGGTCAAACTAGGGATAATGCAAAATGTGTTTTTGTATTTAATGTGCATCTTCTCTCCCCCATGGCTCCTTTAACCAAAGAAAAGTATGTTGGAAGCACTGGTTGTGGATCTCCCATGTCACATCTAGAATGGCCTTGATGCAACACTTTTGTAGACTTCTGTATTTTGTAGACTGTATGCTTGCATCCTTAAATCAAACTTCTTTACCTGTTTTATACACTGGCCTGGTCCATGTACTAACGGGGAAGCTTTATAGCTGGGACAGAGCCATTAAGAAACAGTCTAAATCTGCACAAGCATAGATCTGTTGATGGGTATAATATACTAACTCCATTAATAAGGATAAAGCAAAGTTTAGAATGACTGAAGATTGATCCATGGTAATTATAAAAGGGACTGGTCAATTTTAACTGCTAGGCTTTTTGCAGTGCAGTGCTTTATGTGTATTTGAAATCACATATGCAAATATAAAATGACAAGAAATGGCATAATCAATGAACAAAATGCTGAGATAATCAACGTAGCTTTACAGAATGCAATGTACAGCATTCATGATTCTTTTTGTTGGGTAAATGGCATACACAGCGTTCTAAAGCTTTGATCTTCTAAAAAAATTCCATCACAATCCAAAATTCAGTTATCCAGATTACTCACTAGCGATGCTAAAGACCCTAATGTTATATATTTGCAGGAACATATTAGAAGGTAACCAGATCTGCTATGGTTTTAGAAAGATAAAGTTTGCAATATACAAAATGATAACTCACAAATGTAACTTTCTACATTTTTAAATTTTTGGGGGGAGAGGTTTGTGAAATGTGTAGCTTCCACATTATTTCTCCACTCTGACCAATTAGTTGAGATGAGTGTTTGAATATTCTCCATTACATATTATAATCACATCAGAAGCACTACATATTTCTCACCACCAGTGAAATAATTCAAAATAATATTATTTATCACTGTTAACAATGTAATTGACACCCATAAGTTAATAAGTATTCTGATCTGCGAATGAAAAAGGTCAAATGCACAATTAAGATGGCTGTCAGATTTCTGGTTGGATTAAAAAAATGATAAGTGTAAAATTTGACTTGAGTCTGTGTCACAGGTTTCAGTTATCGTGAACTGATGCCTTTTGATAACCTGATGGTGATATTATTATTATGTATTAAATTTGTATACCGCCTTCATCCACAGAACTCAGGGTGGTTCACAGCATAAAAATAAAAACACAAATACATAATTAAACAAGAACAAGAAGGGGGGAACCCATAACACACACCCCCAACACATTTAAAAGGACACAGAGTGTTAATTAGCCAAAGGCCTGGTTGAAGAGAAACGTTTTCTCTTGGCACCTAAAGATATATAATGAAGGCATCAGCCAAACGTCACTGGTGAGAGTATTCCACAAATGGGGAGCTATTGCGGAAAAGGCCCGTTCTCATGTTGCTGCCCTCTGGACCTCTTGTGAAGGAGGCACATGAAAAAGGGGGGCCTCCAATTATGATTGTAGGGTCCAGATTGGTTCATATAGGGAGAGGCAGTTCCTGAGGTATTGATACCCTCCAGCATTTTTCCGATGAAAATAGGGACGTCTCATTCTATAATGAAAATTTTGTGATTTATACCCTACACATCTTACTGGGTTGACCCAGCCACTCTGGGCAACTTCCAACATATATAAAAACATAATAAAACATTAAACTTTTTTAAAAAACAACCTTCCCTATACAGGATTGCCTTCAGACAGCTTGGGGATCGGATAACTCCATACACTCCAACATTTCTCCAATAAAAATAGAGACATCCTAAGGAAAAGTGGGACATTCCAGGATCAAATCAGAAACCGGGACAGTTTCTCTAAATCAGGGACATCACTGGAAAATAGAGGCACTTGGAAGGTCTGGTATTGCGGTCCTGAACTGTT
The DNA here is from genome assembly GCF_027172205.1 of Podarcis raffonei. Lineage (NCBI taxonomy): Eukaryota > Metazoa > Chordata > Lepidosauria > Squamata > Lacertidae > Podarcis > Podarcis raffonei. The sequence goes on along the minus strand of NC_070608.1, from coordinate 30,343,373 downwards.
TTGCGCTTTAGAGGTCAAAGCCAGCACTTTGAATAGGGCCTGTGAACTAATTGGCAGCCAGTTCAGTCAGGCCAGGATCAGTGTAATAGGCTCAAACTGTCTTGCCCCTGTGAGCAACCTGGCACTCAGCTATACAGCTGCAAATAAAATATTTTAAGTGTGTTTTAAGTGCATTATACAATATGACACTAGATGGCAATGGTGAGCCTTATGGAAAATTCAATGTATTTTTAAAAACACTTCTTTTTTAAAAAAAAGAAAGCATTTCCTGAACATTTTTTAATGTGTGTAGATTCCACCCAGGATGCCAAATTCTGCGCCCTGAGCAGTAATCTGAAAGCCTCAGGCTTTTTGTTTTTTTAAAAAACACGGTTGTGTTTTCCTTCGATCGGATCACATTCTGCAGCATGCACAATCTTTCTAGAAATGGAGTGCTGACATTTCACAGCGGTAATTTCTTCTTAATGGAATGGCTTTAAATATAATGTGTTGGTATCTCACTGCTTCTTCTCTTGGTTCCATTTCTTTTTAAAAAAATCCGGGTATGCCTACACTCAGTAGGAACATGACAGCCGTGGCAAGTGCTAACCAGTCCTCAAGTGCGCATAATTGCTCGCTGATGCTTAGTGGCTTTTAAGTGAAGGTAGAAGGTGTCATTTACTGGCATTATCTTCCATTTCACTGCCAATGGGGAGCACAAGGATGATTTCAGAGGTAAACCTTCCCCTGCAGAAGGAAAGTAATAATTAATGACATGGCTTCATGCAAAGGAGCACCAGGAATCACAATGGGCTTTAACAAACAATTGATGTGGGAAGAAAGGGCGTTTTATTCTCCACTGCCAGACAGTGGTTTTATCCCTTTTAAGACAGAGCAGCAGGGTTCTTCTTAGAATTACACATTTCACATTTTGAGGATGCTGTGGGTTACCAGGGGACCTGATGTTGCAAAAGAGTTGAAATATATTATTTGTCTTACTTACAGAGGTTGGGGATTCTGCTGAATCCTTAGCCAACTTTATTCAGTGCAGGAATAGTCAGCCTTGGTGATTTAAAGCAGCTAAAAATAAACACATTGAGTAAAAGTAAAGGTCCTTTCCCCCTTGCGTGCTGGCTTGCATTTCCTGTTTCCAGTTATAGGTTTGAAAATTGAGCAGGTTAAATGGATGTTTGTGACATATTGAGTCTTTAAATAGAGTTTAAATGGTTCTGGGACCCTGGTTTGTCTGCAGGTCCATGACTTATATTGAATAATGTGCATTCTGCTGTCCAGCTTTATGTCTATGCTTCAGGAAATCCTAGTGCAATGTCTGTGTATCCACAGCAAATATGGTTGAAGCGCAAAGTGTGGAAGATGCTATTCTCACCAGACTCTGATCTTCTGCTCTGTTTAGCAGTGCAACATTTGAATCTTCAGGTCAATGGTGCCTTTGATGGAAACCCTCATGCATCCTAAATATGCCAGTGCGTTCATGGTTCTATTTGAACATGCTATGTGTTCTCGTCTGTGAAAGCATATACTACGTGAACATTGTTGTTCTTGGCTTTGCCACAACAAAGTCTATTCGTGGAGGGAACGCAGGGCCACATGCACCAGCCCAAATCCCTCCAGTCCCAAAACCTCCAGTGATAAGCAAGAAGGTCTGAAGGGTGACTTACAACCATCTCCATGATAGGGAACATTGTGTGGTCAAGGATCTTGTAGATGTTCAGCCAAACATGCTTTCAGCCTCTTTTTAGACCTTCCTGCACACAGAAGAGAGGTGGAGGGGGCAGGGGCAGTGCATGTGAGCCTTCCATGGATAGAGTTTAAGAATGGCTGAAAAGAACTAGATACTTTTATCCCTCTGTGATTTATTCCCATAGAGTTAGTGTCAGTGAGTGTCAGGAGTCCAGGTTCCCAGCTTGATAACACAGTAAACGTAGCTAATTAAAAAGGTGGATTTATTGCAAAAAGAAACAGATAGCTCTGGACGGCTCTAACAAAGCCACCGGCACCATTACTCAAGATGACCCTTCTGAAGACTCCTTCTGGCGTCGACAAAAGATATAGCACTTACGAACCTTACATCTCTTGTTTTGCTTCCTATCTAGTAGCCCTCCCATTCGCCGACTCTTTGGACTTAGTGGATCTGCTCCTACCTCTTCCTTTTCTGAGATGCTGTCTCTGAGTCCATTCGCGCCTGTTTGTGCTTCTGGTGAGCTTTGGCTGTGTTCTAGCCTCCTCTCAGCTATTGCCTTAACAGCTTGCCCATCAAGGTCAGGAAGAGCTGAAGTCTGCAGCTGCTGGCTTCCCCTGCCTGAGTAACATCAAAGCCTCTCTGTTCCTGGCTGCTTTCTGCAGTTGGCTGCAAACCTTCGCTTGGAGCTGGCTCATTCCTGACAGTGAGGATGTTCTTTCCTCTTTGTAAGTAAGGCCAGTTGGAGCCAGATCAGAGGAGACTATAGATGGTACAGGATGTGTGTAATCACTCCATGATGGTGCCAAACAATGGTGTGGATAGGGGTGATTCAGGGTGATTTTACCCTACCCAAGATGCACCAAGGTGGATCAGAGCCCCCAGAAACCTCATGTTGATCTGCTTCTGTACTCTCATCTGTTCTGTGCATTCTTTACTTAAAGCAACTTGGAAACAGGTTGGAATTATATTTTTAAGCACGTATACACAACAAATCTTGGTACTAAGGCACACCCCATGCATGTGGTTTCTGCAGTGGGATTCGGTGAGTGCTGGAGCTACAGGAGTGGGCAAACCCAGGAACACCTGCACCAGTCAAAAGTTTCTAGGAACAATCCAGGTGTCTCATTCTTTTATAAACTGTATTAACATCTCCAGATTGTTGTGGGAGTTAAAAATCCACTTGGCTGCTCAGCTTCGTATATACTCAAATGGAATCACAGTGCTACCCTGAGCGTTGAGAGACTATAGAGTGAAGCCTACTAAAACAAAAGGCATTGCTTAAGAAGTTGTCGCACATTGCAGAATGGCAGCAGAACTCTCCTGCTATGTCGCCACACTTCAATGAACCCAATTTCCCCCCAATTAATTCTTGAAGCGTGGGAGTTCTGCTGCTTAGCGGAGGCTCCTTGGATAGCTCAGCCAGCTCGTGTTTTATACTATCATTCATTTCCCTTTTTTAAAAAAGGAGTGCTGAATGAAGGTTACATTTTAACTATCTACGGACGTCTGCATCCTGGGTATGGAAAATGGGTCCTGCAGGTTCAGAACAAGTGTCCGCTTGGCTGCTGGTGTGTTATATTAAATGAGTGTACAATCTGTGTGCCTGTATACACCTAAATAGTATCTGTGAACCCAATAGTTGAGCTGTACAAATCAACAAGTGCACCCACTTTCTCACAAACATTTGTGTAGGGACAGTTTGTACCTGTGTTCAATCTACTATGTGAATAAGTCTCGTTTGATCTAACATCATCCTTTAAACAGTGACCAGAAAGACACAAGTAAGAAAAGGGGCATTCTTCCAGTCTTTGTTCCCCAGAAACTGGTATTCAGAATACTTTGCTTTGGCCGCCCTGTACCTACTTCTGATAAATTTCAGATTCAGGTAGGTAGCCGTATTGGTCTGACACAATCGAAATATAGAAAAAAAATTTAAAAAATGTCCAGAATAACAATAACAAAACCATGAAGCAAAATATACTCTTTCATTGATCCTGGTTACATGCAGAAATGGGTTCTTGGGTCCTTGAGAATTAAATTATAAAGTTCAGCCCCACGTTAGAAAGAGGAGATCAAGAAGGATGATAAGCACATGCATTTTTTAAAGGTTATATTTTACATCAGGATTTTATAATGGAGACCCTGCAGAAGCCTTGCTAAGTTAACCTCTGCTCAAATTGTTATGATTTGGTGATAAAAAAGAAATCTTAATTCTATATTCCGCCTAACCTTAGAATTCACCTTGTAAAATGCATTCCTTATGAACCTCCATTTCAACTTCAGTAATATCCTTTTCAGTGAAATCATCATCTTTAAAGGGAATAAATTAATTAGCACCATCTCTTTCCCTTATTTGGTCATCAATTAAATCTGAGAGATATGCTATCCACGGAAATGTCTGCTCAAGCAGTATGGAAATAGAGGAGAAGATGCTGCCTTGATTAGTGGGTCAGATCAGGGAATGGATGGTCCCTGTGGACACAAGAACCCCAGGCATGCAGGTCTGTTGCTAGGCAACTATATTGATCCTTTCCAGCATCTTCTCAGACAGTCTCATCTGCTCTTGAACACCACCGTTTACAGCAAGGCAGCAGTTAAATACTTGGCTTTAATATTTATGAAGTAAACATTTAACTGTTTGAGATTGAATGCAGAATGCAATTTGCTATTCTCTTTCTTTCTTTTATACATGAATAGCCTATCTTAGTAGGTTTCCTTGTTGGGTTGCCACTGCCAGGGGGTAGAATGTATCTCTCTGAATCACTGATCATCTGATCTGGTCTTGAAGCCCTCTGAAAAGAGACTGAGGAGTGGTAGGTCAAAACCTCAATCACATCTGTCATTGCGTGGACAGGCGGAGACCCCCCCCAAGCCCCAGGCGACCCCCGGGAGGAATAATGACACCTGACAACATGCTTTGGGGATTAAAATTGGCCACAACTTTATTAAATTCTCAGATGTAGGAAGACCTTGGCTTAGGCATTAGGCGTTTATCCCTCCCAGTCCCCAGCCTAGGATCTGGGGAACATCAGGGTTATCTAAAGTGGGTGGGGATTGGACTGACTCTGGAGAATGTCTTTTCAAGCAGAGAGCCCGTATCTCTCTGAATCATTGAGGATGGAGGAGAGAGGAAAACGTCCAGTTGCATAAGGAGAAGTCATTCTGCGCCCACATTTATTTAATTGAATCCCACCCTCTGTCTATTTTTCCTCTTTTATTTCATTTTTTAAATAAAATAAACATTATAATTGTTTCATCAGCAAGGAATTCTAATTATGTGTTGCTCCAGTTCGAGTACAATTTTTTAATTTTTATTTTTGATATTCATTTCTATGACTTTGAAACATATACCATTGTGGCAAGAATGCTTGGGCTCATTGTGATTAATTTTTAATGCATGCTCTTCTTCACACCAGGAAGCAAGTGTAAAAGAAATGTCTTCTTGCTCAATCTGGTTTTCAGATATAGTTGTTTGTTTCAATCGAAACTAAATCACACTTCATTCTCGTTGAAATCTATGGGGTTCAGAGTATAGTCCTGCACATGTGTACTGAGAGGGAGGTCCCATTGAGTTTAGTGGAACTGAATTCTAGGCAAGTGGGGACAGGATTGCAGTGTTAGTTAGCCTAGGCCATCTTTTCACATCAATTTCAATGGGATCTAACAGTGTGGACAGTGAATCCAGCCCACCAATGTGGGTTGAAACCCAGCAATGCTTTCACCCCTAATGCTCATTGTTCCTCATGGATAGGATTGCAGAGGGAGAGGAAGTTTAAATTTCACCACCCCTTGGCTACAGTGCAGATGATGACATACCCTGACAACACACACAGAGAAGAAGAAGAAGAGTTTGGATTTGATATCCCGCTTTATCACTACCCGAAGGAGTCTCAAAGCAGCTAACAATCTCCTTTCGCTTCCTCCCCCACAACAAACCCTCTGTGAGGTGAGTGGGGCTGAGAGACTTTAGAGAAGTGTGACTAGCCCAAGGTCACCCAGCAGCTGCAGGTGGAGGAGCGGGGAAGCGAACCCGGTTCACCAGATTACGAGTCCACCACTCTTAACCACTACACTACACTGGCTCTGGGACTGAGACTGGGTATTTAATTTTGAAAAATGAAAGACATGGTTGCCATTTATGTTGTTATCATCATGTGTAGTTAGGCTTCAAGATGCTTTTTTTTTCATTCCCTGAGAACTTCACAGTCAACCCCTTTGAAGGTCATAAGGTCAGTGCTTTTTTGTTTTTAAAAAATGTTCAAGGGTACTCTCATTTCCTACTCATATTGAAATACTGCCCCTCAATGAGGCCAAACTTAGATTCACAAAATGTTTAGGGGTTTGCCTTCCCCTGCATCCCTCCAGAAAAAAAGCACTGCATAGGCTTATTTTTACACTACAAGCAATGCCCCTAATTTACTTGGTACATTTCAGTCAATATGATACAGATTTTCACAATGATTTCATCCTTTCTATTCATTACAGCTTATTGATCAACTTTCTATTTAGTAACATGTCAGGATGTCTTCTTTTAAAATATTTAAATCTAGCACTTGGGACCCCATCACAAAATACTGGTCTAGACTTTTTATTCTTATTAATATGGTTTTTATTTCTTTTCCCCACTTTATGAATAGCAATGGTGTCATAATACTTTTTTTTATTTCTGTTTCACCTGACATTAATGATCTTTGTAGAAGCTGCTCCTGCTAAATTGCTTCCAGCTCTCAGACCAGCATTATCACAATTGCACAGTGATGACATGATAATTTTATACCCCACACCATTAAGTCGGTTGGAAATAAATTACAGCCATCAGCCATGATAAAACAGAGTCAAATGCATTAACAGCATCAGAGTCTCTCATTACGATGGTACTATAAATGCATACTGCCACTTCAGTCACACAAAACATTTGTTATCCACTTCCACATGGTGTAGATTGATGCCTTTACAGAGGAAATGGATCTGGACTATGAAATCATACAGAGCATTTCCCAAAGCACCCATGGCCAGCCCTATCATTAGATGGAGTGAGGCAACTGCCTCTGGCAGCAGATGCTTGGGAAGGCATGGAAGTGTTGGAGGAGGGAGCTATGTGTGCTTTTGAAACTGCTCTGCCCCCTGTAAAGCCTCAGGGGTAGTGGAGGGTGCTGACCTGTCCCCAGTGTGGAAACAGTGTGGAAACAATCCACTCAGTGGATTTGTAACTGGCTGACTGACCGAACCCAAAGGGTGCTCATCAATGGTTCCTCTTCATCCTGGAGAAGAGTGACTAGTGGGGTGCCACAGGGTTCTGTCTTGGGCCCGGTCTTATTCAACATCTTTATCAACGACTTGGATGATGGACTCAAGGGCATCCTGATCAAATTTGCAGATGACACCAAACTGGGAGGGGTGGCTAACACCCCAGAGGACAGGATCACACTTCAAAACGACCTTGACAGATTAGAGAACTGGGCCAAAACAAACAAGATGAATTTTAACAGGGAGAAATGTAAAGTATTGCACTTGGGCAAAAAAAATGAGAGGCACAAATACAAGATGGGTGACACCTGGCTTGAGAGCAGTACATGTGAAAAGGATCTAGGAGTCTTGGTTGACCACAAACTTGACATGAGCCAACAGTGTGACGCGGCAGCTAAAAAAGCCAATGCAATTCTGGGCTGCATCAATAGGAGTATAGCATCTAGATCAAGGGAAGTAATAGTGCCACTGTATTCTGCTCTGGTCAGACCTCACCTGGAGTACTGTGTCCAGTTCTGGGCACCACAGTTCAAGAAGGACACTGACAAACTGGAACGTGTCCAGAGGAGGGCAACCAAAATGGTCAAAGGCCTGGAAAAGATGCCTTATGAGGAACGGCTAAGGGAGCTGGGCATGTTTAGCCTGGAGAAGAGGAGGTTAAGGGGTGATATGATAGCCATGTTCAAATATATAAAAGGATGTCATATAGAGGAGGGAGAAAGGTTGTTTTCTGCTGCTCCAGAGAAGCGGACATGGAGCAATGGATCCAAACTACAAGAAAGAAGATTCCACCTAAACATTAGGAAGAACTTCCTGACAGTAAGAGCTGTTCGACAGTGGAATTTGCTGCCAAGGAGTGTGGTGGAGTCTCCTTCTTTGGAGGTCTTTAAGCAGAGGCTTGACAACCATATGTCAGGAGTGCTCTGATGGTGTTTCCTGCTTGGCAGGGGGTTGGACTCGATGGCCCTTGTGGTCTCTTCCAACTCTATGATTCTATGATTCTATGAACTACAGAAGGTCAGAAGCATGCTTAGGCCTTGGTGTTTTTTACTGCAGAAGCTTTTGATCCCTGGCATCTCCAGGTAGGGCTGGGAGAGAACCCTGTCCAAAATCCTGGAGTGCCATGACAATCAGTGTACAATATTGAACTAAGTGGACCAAGAGACTGATTTCGTATATGGCACTGGTATTCAACTGGTGAGTCAGCACCCACTACTGGGCTATGGCCTGGTGTAAAATGGGTAAAAGTGCAGCATTATCACCGTATAAAGATTCTGTGAAGAGAAGAGAAGAGAAGAGATGCATGATTGGGTCAAAAAGGGGTCACAAATCTCAAAAAGTTGAAGACTGCTGGTATAAAGTCAATTTCTATGTCCCGAACTGCCCACTTGGCAGGTTATTGTATGTGGAATGGGAAGAGGGAGGCACCAGCTTGTCTCAGGCTGAAAAATGCCTGAGCCAGCTCTGACTCTGGACTAGGTTTTGTGTGATTTTACTATACAGTGGTACCTCAGGTTGCATACGCTTCAGGTTACAGACTCCGCTAACCCAGAAATAGTACCTCGGGTTAAGAACTTTGCCCCAGGATGAGAACAGAAATCATGCGGTGGCGGTGCAGCGGCAGCAGGAGGCCCCATTAGCTAAAGTGGTGCTTCAGGTTAAGAACAGTTTCAAGTTAAGAAATTACCTCCAAAACGAATTAAGTTCTTAACCTGAGGTACCACTGTATTAGTAACGGCAGATGCCGGAGAGCGGTCTGAACTTTTCAGCCACCACTATGAAGTGGCAATCAGAGTGGAAGAGCCAGGTTTGTTTTTTTAAAAAAACTATTTTTAGTTGTGTTTATGATCTGTTTGTACATCAACTTGAGATGCATGTAAAATAAATAATAATCATAGTACCCGTATAGTTCAAAACTGCAAGAGAGCTTTGCTTCCAGTTTGGGCCAGAATTTGATCAGCCGGCAAAAACCTAAGTGAGACCAAAAACGAATCAAAAAATGAAAAAGAAAAATGTGATGTTTTGTGATATGGAGTTTTTGAGCATGATGTGCCTTTGCATTGGAATTGGAACTAAGAGAGTGAAAGAATGAATGTGGGCTATGCATGGTTATGAATAAAATAAATGATGGAGGAGCCTGCATGATAACTCTGTTATTAACGTAACTCTAACTTCTAATACAGATCACATTACTAGGCCACATTTCATACTCATTGCCTCCTTATTAATGCAAATAAATGTGAATAATTCCCATGGTGATTCTTATGACATCCTGATGAATGCTGGAGGGGGTGTATTTGGTACTGTTCCAATAAAATCCCAATGAATTCAAAGTATTCAGACACTTTGAAGAAAATGTGAGCACTTGGCACTGTAGACTGACCCCATTCTGGAAACATCTATGAGCACAGCAAAGCCTCAGGGACTTGTAAATATGTGTCAGAAAATGAGGACAGCAAGACTTAAAGAAAAGTATGCTGAAGGCCATGCATAAACGCTGTCACAAATAAGCCTTGTGACCAGAGCCGGCACTACCATTAGGCAGTGTGAGGCAGCAGTCTTGGGTGGCAGGTGCTGAAGGAAGGTAGCAACGGCCCCACAACTATTCCCCTCAGAGTCACCTTGACTAGCCTGCTCTGCACCTCCTAACTTACCTTGCTGCTTCAGCTGGGATAGAAGATGCAGTCTCATCATCACCAGTGTCAAAATAAGACTCAGCAGCTGGTCAGGCCAGGTCTGTGTGTAGAATGGTGGGGGCTACTTTGTCCTTGTCTTAGGCAGCAAATTGTCTCGGACCAGCCCTGCCCATGACCCAGTTTCATGAGCTGTTGCACCAGCAAACCATGAATGTCTTTTGCAGTTGGCTCCAGCTGGTGGATTTTGGGGCTCCAGCAAAAAACTAAGTAGATCTCGCAAACCTAACGTCTAACCACCCCTGAGTAGGCACAATTATTATACCCATATTGCAGATTCAGATGAGGCTGAGAGAACAATGGCTTGCCTATCTAGTAAGATTATGGTCAGAGAGAGGCTTTCACCAGGGATGACACGGTGCACATTCTCACCCACCATTTTACACCAGCTTTTTGACACCCAGTGGTAAAATCAATATTACCAGATGGGTTTAAGGCAGGATGCAACAGCTCCACTCCCTGGGGTGACTTGCCATTAATCCTATGAAAATGCATGGATATTAATCAGCTTAAATGGACATGCTTCTGCATAATGACCTTGTGGATCAGATTTATATGGGACATGAAAGAAAAGAGCCACAAATGCAAGCAGTACTAAGATAAGTCTTCCTCAAAGCAGGGGGGGGGGGACGGACCATGGTTAGAAATCAGTGCATAAACAAATTAGGGTGTAAGGCATCAAGATTAATTTCTCATGTGATGGGGAATATTGGAAAGATTGCTACTAACTTCCACATGCAGAACAATTGGCATGGATAAAGAAAAGAAAAAACTTAGTGTCTGGATAATCTAAGAATAGCTTATGTAAGAGGAAGAAATTGTGTCCTCCCTTAAAGAGGGCACATGTTGCAGTGAGACCTGGAAACCAAAACCCTGTGTTGTGGGTGGGTAAGATTGGTCAGCCACAACACCCGATTGGTAGGTCCCTCGATGCTGGGTTCAATCTGGCCAATGGGCGCAGTCCATCGAGGGACCTTTATATACCCATGCATGTGACCCAGAGCTTCCTCTTTCGGTGTGTGCATTTAGAACACCCGCCCACCTCTCCCTACTTTTAGGGCTTTTGCGCTTGACCTTGCTATGCCATCGTGTATCTGTCGTTGGGATAGGGGCATGGCAGGAATTTTCTCACTTGGCTGATTGGCTGTTGCCATTTGGGTTTCGTCTGCCGTGTAGCAAATCGTCACAACTTGTAAGGTTGCGGAGAGGCTCTGGTTCAGGTGATAGGGATGGGAGAACGCTCTCGCCATCCCTATGTGAAGGGTATTCTGTTAAAGGAATCCAGGGACTCAAATGGTTTGGTCAACCCTTGAGAGGGGGGTTATGCCTGTGCCTGAGTCCAGGGGGACATCTGGGTGGCGGACATAGTCTGTTCCCGCCTTTCCACCTATCCAGGTGTTCACCATTGGCTGACCTATGCTGGAACCCTGGGTCAGCACTACCTGCATGGCAGAGAGCTAGTCGAACCAGACCCTACACTTTCTGTAATCAATAAAGTTGTGGCCTAAATTCTGCCAAAAACCAAAACCAAAATTTGAGTCAAGTGTGAATTTATTTAGGGGAGAGGTTTCTGGGTCTGAACACGCAAAATAGTAGCAGAAAAGCAGGGCAGGGGAGCAGATACCAGAAATATATTCTGTGCTTCTTTAAGCAGCCAAATGCACAGCAAAGGAAAAAGAGTTTACATTTTCATCCTGGACATCCATGTGTGTCATCTCAACCCCTTGAGAACCTGAATGAATATAAAGCCAAAATGAAAAAGCAACCCATGTGCACCATAAACACAAAGCAAATAGGCAAGCTTGTGTTTACTGCTATTTTCCTGGCATTTCTTTTATCCTACACAAATAAATAATGTATACAAAAGCGCCAGTTATGCTTTATATACCTGCCCACAAAATAGTGTACTTTTTTTTCATTTGATCAAAGTAATCTATAGCTTTTATAGGACTCATGATGACTTTTATTGGAGTCTTTATATTTCTTCAGTTTTCCGTCCTACTGTAAGGTAGCCTGCTGGGTTTTCTTTCTGTCTTCTCATAATCTTGACTTGATTTTCAGAGGTTACATTATCGGCTCCAACAAAACAAACCAGGAAAGAGACCTTAGGGTTGAAATGGAAAGCAAAATGAAGCTGTGGACTCAGGGTAGGGAAGTGTAAAATAGATATTATTACAAAAGGTAGCTGGCAATATTGTAACGCAGTGATACAAATCTATGATGAGACCACACTTGAAATACTGTACATTTCTGTATAACGAAGAATATTTGCAAATAACAAAGAATATTCTGCACCTGCAAAAGGTGCAGAAGAGGGAAAACAGTGGCTGGAGGGTCTGGATAAATTTCCACTAAAATGAAAGATATAAAGTGTGGGATTTTTTTTATTTCAGGGAAAAAGTGAGTGGGAGAGGACAGGGCAAGAGTTTATACAATTATGCATGGCGTGAAAGAATTTGACTTTTTTGTCCAGGACTGTTTGTATGGAGTGGTGCATATTTTTCTATCTGTTGCATATCCTTGTTCATTGGGGACTATGCAGTTAACTTAGACACCTAGCAAACACCCTGAGGCTGAAGTATCAAGGTAGTAAAAACCCCACTGTTTATGTAAGAGATGACAGATCTCTCAGCTAAAGGGCTTCCTGAGGTCCACTGGTCCTCTTTTAATGACATTCACTTGGGTTTTCACAGTGCCAAGCAGTGATGCTTGAGGAATTTGGGGCACCATTCTGGCCTCCTTTGAGAGAAAGGGGATGATATCAGTTTAGGTTGTCATTGCATTATGGTGGTGATTAGTACTATTAGTTTTACTACTGGGATTTTGTGCTGTCCATACCACACCTGGAGTTGGTACAGTGGTACCTTGGTTGTCGAACGGAAGTGAGTCTTCAAGTTTGTGAACGCTTTTTGGAAGCCGAACGTCCAACTTGGCTTCCACAGCTTCCCATTGAGTGCAGGAAGCTCCTGCAGCCAATCGGAAGCTGCGCCTTGTTTTCGAATGGTTCCAGGAGTCGAACGGACTCCCGGAACAGATTATATTTGACAACCAAGGTATATACTTTTGAGTAAGCATAAGGGCACTAAGGTGCCAACACTAAACCGACTTACCTGAGAGTAAGTCCTGTTAATTTAGTGCTACTTACTCTGAGCAGCAATATTTAGAAAGGTAAAGGGACCCCTGACCATTAGGTCCAGTCGTGGCCAACTCTGGGGTTGCGGCGCTCATCTTGCTTTATTGGCTGAGGGAGCCGGCGTACAGCTTCCGGGTCATGTGGCCAGCATGACTAAGCCACTTCTGGCAAACCAGAGCAGCGCACGGAAACACCGGAGCGGTACCTATTTATCTACTTGCACTTTGATATGCTTTCAAACTGCTAGGTTGGCAGGAGCAGGGACCGAGCAATGGGAGCTCACCCCGTCAGGGGAATTCGAACTGCTGACCTTCTGATCGGCAAGTCCTAGACGCTGTGGTTTAACCCACAGTGCCACCCAGCAATATTTAGGCTTGCGCTATAAGGTGACCCTCTGAATATACACTGAGCACACATTGCCACCCCATCAACACCCCTTGGTGTGAACACAACCAGAAACAAATCTGACACCAATAAAGCTGTGCTGATGTGAACATGGGGGTGGAAACACTGTGAGACACGCAGGGGAGAGAAACAACTTCACGGTGCTTTAATGTGAACGCAACTGTTGTGTGCATTGACTAAGCAATCATGAGTAAGTCAGATGATTGCAGTTAGTCAGTCAACCGGCTATTGATTGTCAACAGGTATTGGCTAGCATTAACTTCCATTGCCTTAAAAGCCAGATTAGTCTCTCCCAGATCACAGTAGTTGCTGCCATTCAGAAAACATAATCTTTAAATTCAAGCATCACATTTGCTTCAGTGGGTAAGCAGTGGCAAAAATTATTCATATGAAAGGGGAAATAGCAATGTCTAAGCCAGCCTTGAAAAATATTGACCTTCAAGCAGAGAAGAAGGTGACAGCTCTTTTTTCTTGTAGGCCCCATTTCTAAAAGGAAGGTAAAATAGAACAAAGGAAGGCAAAACATTCTATTTCCATCACCTAACCATTTCTGAAATTTGGCCTTGTTGCATTGTGTGTTTGCAGCGATATGAGTCCATTGTTCCTCATTTATAGTTTGCTTTAATTAATAGCTTTGACACTGTTGTAAGAATTATCATTCATCTGGCTTTTGCTTCAGTTTTAAGTAATAGCTATTATTGCTGTCATGTTTTTACTGGCGTATGTATTTAAGTTGTGCTGAAACAAATTTTGTGTGAAAAACCTGAGTTTGTGTGACTCAAAACAAAAACACCCACCAATATTACCTGGGTTGAATATTGGCCCTGAAATTTATTTTGAAGTTTCCAAACACAAATATGAGCAAATAAATAAATAAATACGTTCTGCTTTAAATTTAATCAAGCAGTTGACAGTATTGAAAAAATGGCACTACAAATGGAACATCAAAAGTCTCATCAGAAGATAAGATTTTCAGTAATTAACCACTTAGTACTTGGAAAATGGAATGCTTCCTGCCAGCTTTACAAATAACTATCAATATGTGATTGATGAATCTATCGATCAGCTATGTACTTTTGTGGGATCAATATTGCATAGAAGTTGCAATTCATTGCAGTGAGTGTGAGACGGGGTGGGAGGTGGGACGAGAAATGGAGAGGGGGGGAGATGCTGGTAGATCCTTTTGCTTCCATACAGCATATGGTTCACCAGATGTTTTCATAGAATGGTGATTATGCTTATGAAAACAGATTGCCCTGTGAACAAAATTTTGATGGGCTGATTTAGACTTTTAGTTCAATCTTGGGAGGAATAGATTCTATTACTCTCTTGGTAGAGTGTTTTCAAATTTGATTTTCAGCATGTGCAAGATGTGTCCGCAGCAGTCAATGTTTCTGAGTAGTGTGCACATAAAGGCTAATGCACGCTTTTAAGGATTGCCATTAATCGTCAATTAAAGATGTAACAGAAAGCACTGCACTGGCATTAGTTCACATTACAAAATAGAAATCACAGTGAAGCTTTAACCAATTTGGTGGAAAATAGCAAAACCTTCTTTAAAAATCTTGCAAAATGATTGCCATTGGCTGTGAATTGTTTGAGTTTTGTTTTTTGAAATTTTAATTGGCAGCAGTAAAAAGAGCTATCAATCCACTTTGGGAACCAGTTGGTGAAAAGCAAAGTATAAATTCTAAAAACAAAAAAAAAAGCATGACTTTTGGCTCAGGCATTACAATGAAACAGAATGAAGAACAGGAGTGTATGCATATAAAATTAGGAAGTAATAATAATAATAATTTATTATTTATACCCCGCCCATCTAGCTGGGTTTCCCCAGACACTCTGGGCAGCTTCCAACAAAATATTATTAAATATTAAAATACAATAGTCCTTCAGATATTAAAAGCTTTCCTAAACAGGAGCAGCTGGAAGCGGCAAAGAGGGAGAACCCAGGCCGCCCCTGCGTTAAATGTAGCAGGCCACGCCCCCCAGGCTAACCAATTGGCTGGCCAAGGGATGACGCAATCAGGGATTCCCTCAATCGCGGGGAAGCTGAGAGCTAGCCCCTGCTCGCATGGTGGGAGGGTGAAGACCGCAACCCCACCTCCTTTTTACGTAGGAAGTGGCCTTTAAATGTCTTCTAAAAGTCTGGTAGTTGTTTTTTCCTTTGACATCTGATGGGAGGGCGTTCCATAGGGCAGACGCCACTACTGAGAAGGCCCTCTGCCTGGTTCTCTGTAACCTCACTTCTCTCAGTGATGGAACTACCAGAAGGCCCTCAGTGCTGGACCTCAGTGTCCGGGCTGAATGATGGGGGTGGAGATGCTTCTTCAGGGATACAGGGCCAAGGCCATTTAGGGCTTTAAAAGTCAGCACCAAAACTTTGAATTGTGCTCAGAAACGTACTGGGAGCCAATGTAGGTCTTTCAAGACCGGTGTTATCTGGTCTCGGCGTACCATAGTAAGATGCTCTTAATTTTCTGCTCTGGTTTTTCCTTTTTTCTTTGATTCCTGCACTGATTATTCTTATCTGCTGGCCAATGAGCGAGACAATTTCTCACATTGAGAATAAACATTTTTCACATCACTTTTGCTCTTGAGGAGCAGTTTGCTATTCAGAATAACACAGAAGACTCATGCTCTGTGCAGGGTATCTAAAGCTAGGCTAATCTGTAGAAAACTGCAAATACAGGCGGCGACCATTTCATGTGGGGGTTCCGTACCTGGCCCCCTCATGCATCAGTGGAGCATCCTGCCCTGTTTTGCCCCACCTCATCCCTGTTTCACCTTCTTCCAGGTCCATGAGGACCTATGCATTGATGATTGCGCATCAAGTGGACACTCCTAAAATGGTCGCTGTCTGTATACCAATATGGCTATGACAGAAGAGGTCAGAAACATGTTTAAACAACAAAAACCAAACCTTGCTGTTTCTATTAAATTGGCTTGTTTATTCTCCATTCTATATATTTTTTTTAATCAAGAGAGATTGGCCATCTGCACCAAAAGCATGTCCACCAGGGGACCCAGCTAGCGGTCATGTTGACACCAGTGTGGGGCAAATACTCCAAGCTATTTCCTTCCGCCATGCATTAGCCATACAGGGGTGAGCAACCCCCACCCCTCTCTCAAAGGTGACATTCTGCAGGGGTGTTCCGTCAGGGGCTTAATGATGACTGTAGGCAGGGCCAGAACAAAAAGTGGGTTAGGTCACTCCTTTTCTCTTTTTTTTTTCTTTTTCTTTTTTTTATAATATTTTTATTAGAGAATTTTTATAATCACAGAAACATAACATAACAATACAATAAACACAACAAATACATAAACAAACAAAAACGAAGACAAAAGAAACAAGTACAATTTCATATCTTAATTTCTTATACCTTTCTTCCCCGACTTCCTCATGCCTCCCTTT
This sequence comes from Podarcis raffonei, assembly GCF_027172205.1. Lineage (NCBI taxonomy): Eukaryota > Metazoa > Chordata > Lepidosauria > Squamata > Lacertidae > Podarcis > Podarcis raffonei. Next base: position 30,326,799 of record NC_070608.1, on the reverse strand, counting down.
TCTGTATTCCAGATTCTAATCAATTATTCAGCAAATCTTCCCTTATTTTAATTTAATTTAATCTTCCTTATTCTCCTTGTCTTAACCGTTACTAATAGTAACCGTTTACTTTCTAGTCCAACATCATTCTAACTTTCATTAATTTTGTAATATTTCTTTAAATAGTCCTTAAATTTTTTCCATTCTTCTTCCACTGCTTCTCTTCCCTGGTTTCGGATTCTGCTCGTCATTTCTGCCAGGCCCATGTAGTCAATCACCTTCATCTGCCATTCTTCCAGAGTGGGTAGATCTTGTGTCTTCCAGTACTTCGCAATAAGTATTCTTGCTGCTGTTGTGGCATACATAAAAAAAGTTATATCCGTCTTTAACACCCCTTGGCCGACAATACCCAAGAGAAAGGCCTCTGGTTTCTTAGGGAAGGTATATTTAAATACCTTTTTCAGTTCATTATAGATCATTTCCCAGAATGCCTTAATCTTCGGGCACGTCCACCAGAGGTGAAAGAATGTGCCTTCCTTTTCTTTACATTTCCAACATTTATTATCAGGCAAATGGTAAATCTTTGCAAGCTTGACTGGGGTTATGTACCACCTATAGATCATTTTCATAATATTTTCTCTTAAGGCATTACATGCCGTAAATTTCATCCCGGTGGTCCACAACTTCTCCCAATCAGCAAACAAAATGTTATGACCAATGTCCTGAGCCCATTTAATCATACTTGATTTAACCGTTTCATCTTGTGTATTCCATTTCAGCAGCAAATTGTACATTTTTGACAAATTCTTAGTACTGGATTCTAACAATTCAGTCTCCAATTTTGATTTTTCCACCTGGAAGCCAATTTTACTGTCCAATTTAAACACTTCATTTATTTGGTGATAGTGCAACCAATCTCTCACCTTCCCTTTTAGTTTCTCAAAACTCTGCAATCTCAGTTTGTCCCCTTCCTTTTCTAAAATTTCCCAATATCTTGGCCACTTCGACTCCATATTTAACTTTTTAACTGCCTTAGCTTCCATTGGCGACAGCCACCTTGGGGTTTTATTTTCCAGCAAATCTTTATATCTAATCCAGACATTTAATAGTGCTTTTCTGACAATATGGTTTTTAAAACCTTTATGTGCTTTGACCTTGTCATACCACAAATATGCATGCCACCCAAAAATATTGTTAAAACCTTCCAAATCCAAAATATCTGTATTTTCAAGAAGCAGCCAATCTCTTAGCCAGCAGAAAGCTGCCGCTTCATAGTACAATTTAAAGTCTGGCAGGGCAAACCCCCCTCTTTCCTTTGAATCCGTTAATATCTTAAATTTAATTCTGGGCTTCTTGCCCTGCCAGACAAATTTAGATATGTCTTTTTGCCACTTCTTGAAACAGTCCATCTTATCCATTATTTGTAATGCTTGGAACAAAAACAACATTCTTGGCAATACATTCATTTTTATAACTGCAATTCGACCTAACAAGGAAAGCCACTCCTTTTCTCTCTTTCTGCCACTCCCTTTATTTTCCCTCCCATAAGTCCTTAGTTGCTGTGAGACAGGCAAGAACAGTTCCTTGCAGGGGGCTTTTGGAATTAGTCCAAGAGCTGCATGTGACGTAGGAAAAACCCAAACAGACCTGTGGTTCACATGTGATTTTCATAGAATCATAGAATTGTAGAGTTGGAAGAGAGTCATTTACTCCAACCCCTTGCAATGCAGGAATCACAACTAAAGCATCCATGACAGATGGACATCCAACCACTGCTTAAAAATCTCCAAGGAAGGAGAGTGATTTTCTTGAATGGAATAGATCTGTGAAGGAAATTGTAGATTAAGAGGGAAAAGAACCTTAAATTAGTGCCATGTCAAAGTGTAAGTAAATAAATAGGTACCGCTCCAGCGGGAAGGTAAACGGCGTTTCCATGCGCTGCTCTGGTGCGTCATGCTGGCCACATGACCTGGAAGCTATACGCCGGCTCCTTCGGCCAATAAAGTGAGATGAGATCCGCAACCCCAGAGTCATCCGCGACTGGACCTAATGGTCAGGGGTCCCTTTACCTTTACCTTTACTTTGAACATATCCCCCCCCCTTTTAGTTCCCCACTGAGTAGCAATGTAGTTATTGCAGTAATGAAGTGAACTGCATTTTTTAAAAATTCAGAACAACAGTTCCTAGAAATGTCACTTCTTAATCCCAGTGATCTTGAGAATGATGCTTCCCCCACCCCTTGCTCTGCAAATAGATACCAATTGCCATTTTACGTCGCTCTTCATAATTATAGAGAAAAATAACTCTTTTGTCTGGAGTCATGGCCCTCCCCACACCGCAAATGATGGATGTGGCATTTTAAGAGGTGCAAAAACCTTCTCCAAACATGCAGAACGGTCAGGGTGATATTGTGCAGATGTCAGAAGTGAAAAAACAAACAAACCCATAACGATTTAAATGGCTCTTGTGAAAATGGCCTCCTGTTTTTCATTTCTGCAGACATATGCTTTTAGCACAGTGAATGAAAGATGTTGCAGGATCCATCTAAAAATAATAGAAACAAATCAGTAATTGTTCCTAATGGCTTCAAAAGAGTATCAGAATCCACAACTATCAACGCTAATCTAGCAGAAGAAGTGTCGGGCGGGGGGGATGAAATTGCTTCTCCTATGGAAACAAATTGTAATTAATTGCTTAATTTGCCAAGGCATTTGCAGTATATATTTAATAGCTCCAGCATTCAAAGGAGCCTTGCCAAACAGCTTTATGAAGAAACATGATCTATGTGTAGCCTCAAGCAGATACTATCTAGTAACTCACTATGCTGTACAAAAGAACTGCGCACAACAGGAGTCTCATGTTTCAGATTCTGACGCCTCAGGATGCTCTGATCTTCAAGGATAATTTTTTTATTCTGTATCACCTGCACATCAGTTTTTATAAATGAAAGATTCAGAACAAGCTCAGTATCCACATATTTTGCTTATGTTGGTTAACCCATTAAATGTTAACATGAGCAAACAATGCAGTTATATAATATGTCACCCAAAGTTGGCTATGAGTTGCTTTGGATGGGTCGAGGCGGCTCAAGGCATTTCGGTATTCAAGGCAAAATGCCCAGCTGCTACCTCTGTGATGAATGGGGGCAAATTCTCCTCAAGAACCTCTTGAGGTGCTTCCTTTCCTGATCCCCCCTGGGGCTTTGCATCAGCTTCTTCTTCATTAAAAGCCGGCACAAAGCCCTGGCTGCAAAGCTAGGCGGTGGAACACCACCCCTCTCACCATCTTGGAAGGAAGGAAGGCATTCTTCAGAGCTTTGCTGCTGGTCTCTTTCTGCCCTAGAGGCTGGGGAGACCAGCAGCAAATCAGTTCTGATTATGGTATATCATTGTGAGGATGAGACTCAGGCTTGCACACTCTTCTTTTGGCCTACTCCATACAATTGGGAGTGCTTGTCTTAGAGCCGCATTCTGAGTAGTTTAATTGGCTCTTAGGCTGAGCAAAAAAAGGTAAAGGGACCCCTGACCATTAGGTCCAGTCGTGGCCGACTCTGGGGTTGCAGCACTCATCTCGCTTTATTGGCTGAGGGAGCCGGTGTACAGCTTCCGGGTCATGTAGCCAGCATGACTAAGCCGCTTCTGGCGAACCAGAGCAGTGCATGGAAACGCCGTTTACCTTCCCGCAGGAGCGGTACCTATTTATCTACTTGCACTTTGACGTGCTTTCAAACTGCTAGGTTGGCAGGAGCAGGGACTGAGCAACGGGAGCTCACCCTGTCGTGGGGATTCGAACCGCCGACCTTCTGATCGGCAAGCCCTAGGCTCTGTGGTTTAACCCACAGTGATTAACAAAGTGTTTGGACTTTTATCTGTCATATTATTGGGTTGGGGGAAGTCTTGGGTCACCCAATGCCAGCTTGGCTTTGGGGCCCTGGGGGTGCCCTTTTAAGCATGGCCTGCAGATCTGGGTGAACTCCAAACCAGCAGGGCCACAGTGTGCTGGTCAAGTGACAAACCCAAGTTTTTCAATGCAAGGAGGAAGAATTCCTTCCCATCCTTTGTGGTGGAACCACAGGAGGGGCCTTTGTATGAGCCCAGAAGTAGGGAGGGTGTCAGAGGTGCCAGCTTCTCTGGAGGATTGAAGGTGCTAGACATGATGTTCTGAAGTCATGCAATGTCCTGACATCACACAAGGTGCCCTCTGAACATTGTTTGCCTGCCCCCCTCAAAAAAAGATTGGGGGGGCACAGTGTTCCAGCCCCTAGGAGCCAGAAACCTTGGAAGAAGTTGACCCCTCCTACCTTAGGGAAGTTCCTTCATGGACTATGTTTTGTATCTGTTGATATAATTGATTCAACTGCAGATCTTCCAATATTTTATAGTTAATATAACCTCCCCACCACACACACCATCTCTTGTCCTAAGTCTTCTGTGAGGTGTGATGCCAATTTGGCAGGTATGGACAAACTTTGACTCATTAACCACATTTGGCTCCCAGGCAAAGGATGGGCAACTTATGAATACTAATAGATACATTTGAAAAGCTCCCACCGAACTTTATGCATAGTGATGTGACAACAGATACTTAGATTTTCTTTCCTTCATCCCTTAATGAAACAGCAGGATTTTCGTGTGGTCTCTACATAACTGGTCCACTATAAGGAGGGGAAAACAAAAAGAAGGGAGAAGACAGCATTGGAAGACAATGTCTTTTAAGGGATACAGTCTTGCCTGGCATTATTTTAAAAGAACAAAAAGAGCACCAGTTCACTGATGGCGTACTTTCCTCCTGAACCAGCAGAAGCAGCAACTAATCTCTTTGATAGGTGTTAACTTAAAGACCTAATTGAAACTAACCCAGAACTAAGCCTGGGGTATGCAGAGACCAAAAGATGTTGAATATTTATTTATGTTAAAAGCTGTAAAATAATCTCTGTGGGGGGAAATATTTTGCTTCGAAAGATTTTCCAGCAGTGACAAAGACAGGGTTTCTGTTGAAATTTCAAAAGAGAGGAATTGGTTGTAGATGCAGATTCTGAAATATTAATCACCAAGGAGAGTTTAATGTTCACTGCAGTTTGATAGGGCTGAACAGCTGGCGATAAAGACAGATCAGAAATCTGTACTTCTTCTTTTTTCAAGGACCAAGGGTGGGGGGAAATTGTCTAACACTATTGCTGTAAGACTGAGACCCTAAATATTTACTTGCATCACAGTCTTTACAGAACCTAGTCTTTCACCAAAAGATCTTAGGAAAGGCATCTGAACCAAGACGCAGACCAAAATGCTTCAAAAAACACACTTTTCTCAATGTTGTGTAGCAGTTCTCCATCCAAAACAAATGCATAGAAAAAAATGTTCATTATCTAGACCCAAATGCTATAATTGTGGATAAATTGCATATTATGGTCACAGACTAATAAAATTAGATAAATGAAGACTATTATATATATATATATATATATATATATATATATATATATATATATATACACACACACACACACACACACACATTCACCACCCCAAAAGAACATAAAATTTCTTGTGATTGAAATTGCATTGTTGTTAGAAAAGATTTTGCAACTCTCCCCGTGCCCCTCAGCGGAACTCTGTTACACCCCCCAGTCTGCTCCTCCTGCTCTGCCCCTGTTCTTCCCTCTTCCAGGTCCAAAAGGACCCACACATCGGTGAGTGGGCATCATTTGGACACGCCTAAAATGGTCTCCGCTTGTATTGGCCTTTTATGAAACTGAATTCTATCAATGGTGCTTAGTAAAAATCCTATAGGAAAAAGGCTCTCTATTCTGATGGCATGAGTATCATGACGACCGGTAGATTCTTATCTGCTGCAGTCTTCATCCACCTTCACAGCCGTCATAACATACTGCATGTTATCTTCTGCCTGTTCTGTCATTGAGGACTTCTTGGATCATTCTTTGTCCAGTTCCTCCCCCTTGACCTTACTGCCTTGAGTGACCCTACTGGAAATACGAGGCGCTCAACGGCTTCGCTCACAAGGAAAATAGGAACGTGTAAGCCCACTCACCACAACAAGGTGATTCATCGGGTGGGAGATGATAGATGATAGATAGATAGATGATAGATAGATAGATAGATAGATAGATAGATGATAGATAGATGATGATAGATGATTGATAGATAGATAGATAGATAGATGATAGATAGATAGATAGATAGATAGATAGATAGATAGATAGAGATAGATAGATAGATAGATAGATAGATAGATGATAGATAGATAGATGATAGATAGATAGATAGATAGATAGATAGATAGATAGATAGATGATAGATAGATAGATGATAGATAGGTAGATAGATAGATAGATAGATAGATAGATAGATAGATAGATAGAGATAGATAGATAGATAGATGATAGATAGATATCTCCATCCATCCATCCATTGGGAAATCCCTAGAACAGATTTAGGGGATGTGCTGGAAGATGGGGGAGGGGCACAGTGGCTGTTCCATTGCACAAGCAGAAATCCTTGCACTTATAAAATTACTTAGTGCTACACTATAGTATTGAATTAAAATTTTAACCATAAATATGTTTCCATGTTAATTAGACAACATCAAGAATTAAGTAAGAGTCCATGAAATAAGCTTTTTAAAAGATAGTGTGATTTTGAATGGCATACTTTTTATACATTGAAAACTGTGCTTTTAGTCTTCAGAATAATCAACGTCCCTATTTACCTTCATTTCTGTAACCTATTAGGAAATCATTCCCTGTAGTCTGTAATTGTATTGAACAATTTACCTCATCATATTTCCATATGAATTAAGTAAATAGGAAGGTTAAACAACAGAATAATCAGAGAGTAAGCGGCTAGGGATTATTTTATTTTTCTGTTATTAATTCTAATAGCATGATTCACTATAATGCTGCGAAGTCTCATTTAATGTAAGCATGTTTAATAGCCTACACAAGAGCTGTCAAGAAGGGTTTTTTTGTTTTTTGCTTTCCTATTGAGTGATCTAGTTTCCACTGAAATCAATGACAAATAACCCTTTATTATAATTAGGGCCATCACTCAATTAAAAATATTGTAGCCAATCAATGCAATGGGTTTTGCTCAATTAATTAATTATGGCTGCAATCTAAACCCACGTACTTGGGAGTGAGCCCTAATGAATTGAATAAGGCTTACTGTTTAGGATTGCACTGCAAATCTGCGTAAAGCTGTAGGTAACTGATCTCTAATTCTGCTGAAAATGCATACTTTCCTTTAGCTAATAACTGCAGCAGCTGTAGCAAGTACCATCTTAAAAGAGGTATTCCTTCTGTGTGAGATGACACCTGCAATCCACAGTTCCTGTGTTCCACTAACTTCCATTTTAAAAAAAAAATGTAAGGAAATTTGGGACATCTTTTTAAAACTGGATTTTGCAATTGTACAAAGAAGTGAGAAAAACAAAAGTACACAACAAAGGGAAGAAAACAACAGAGTACATCCTAAACAGGGGGAACATGAGGTCAAGAACACTTTACAACAAAATTGAATATAACTTAAAGGAGATCATGGGAGTCCATCTGTTACACAGATGGAAGAGTGTGTTATGCAGAACACATCATAGAATCATAGATGTCCTTTGATGTGTCTGACAAGTGGCCCTGTCTATCCAACTCAGGCAAGCTGAATAAAATTCCACCATACACCACTAAACCACTGTGGTTTTTATTTATCCTTTATTAAGCATAGTTTATGGGCAATTCCCCCCCCCCAATATTGCAAGAGGCCAGATGTTCTTATACTAAATTGGTAAAGACAAATTGTTCAAGGAATTTCATTGTTGAACTACAGTTTGTGAGCAGAGGTTAACTAAAGCCACATAATTTGTTCTGATTGTACATCTTTGTTCAAGCCATGAAGAAATAACAATAAAAATATGTCAGGAACATAGGCAGTAGGTTCTTCCCATTCCCGCCGCCCCACCCCCACCCCCCAGTAGGAATAGCAGCTGTTCAAACTTTGTCAATAATCAGGGTGCATGGAAGTGAACATTTAGGATAATTAAGAAAATGCTGATGTTTCTGAAACCAAGCAAGTGGTAATTTGTTCTATGGTCACTGGTCCTTCATTCAGTAGAAATCTTTCAATCTGAAATACAGGCGTATCTTGAAAGTCAAACAGAATCCATTCCGGAAGTCCATTTGACTTCCAAAATATTCGAAAATCAAATCCTGGCTTCTGAATGGCTGCAGGAAGCGCCTGTAGCCAAAGAGAAGCCACGGAAGCCCCGTCAGACGTTTGGGTTACAAAAGAACGTTGGCAAACCAGAACAATCACTTCCGGGTTTGTGGCGTTTGGGAGCCAAAGCATCTGAGTTCCAGGGTGTTTGGGATCCAAGGTATGACTGTACCACTTCTTGTCCCAGTGCGCAAGTTGCAACTTCAAACTCTCATCTAACAACCCTAGATAGCTCTGCAGAGAGGTTAAGAGAAGAAATTGGAAAAAGCCAAGGTGGCCATTGCGCCATATTAAGAAAGTAGTTTTGAAATAGGGATTACTCAGATTTTTAAGCATTTTTAGCTTTACCAAACTAAAGGGCAAAGCCCAGAGAGAACCAAGTCCCAACTATTTGATCAGATCCAGCCCCTTCTTTGCTCTCATGATTGCAAAAGTTAATTGGCACTTTTAGAATGCCGCAATGCAAAGTTTAGAAGTCCGCACCTCCCTCCATTCATTTTAGTATAATACAATTTCATAAGCAGACAAGGGTGATTTATCTTGATATTATCTTTTTAACAGCTCAAATATTTTAATTGTTCAATCTAACTAAACAATTGCATGCTACAGTCCTAATCGTACTGGATTGGGATTGAATGTGTGCTTTATTAATCACACATATGGGTAACGTGGGAAAGACCCAAAAACCCAAGATCAATGTATGGCATTTAAGGCAGAATTCCTACAATTTAATAGAAAGGGACTACAAATGTCATTACTAGGAAAGACATCTTGCCTGTGGGCAGGTGGTAGCTCACCGGGTTTCTCAATCCAACTCCCCAGGCAATATGCTTCACCAGCACAGCTCCACACTCTCCTCAAATGATTTTTCCTGGCTGCAATATATCCTTCGACTTTTATGTGTGTCTTTTGATTGCCTGGACAAAGGGTGGAGGGAGGTGTGTGAAAACTTCATGTTTTTGCATGGCTGCCATGTAACCTACTAAAAGGGAAGAGTCACATCAATGGCCCCACCCACTTTTGCTTCTGTTCCTTTAAGAATTCCTTCCTCATATAACACAGGCTCAAGCCTGAAATGCAGGGTTGCTTCTAATATCACAAACTGTCTAGCTTTCCTCTTTTATGTTGATTCGCTGGGTAATATAAGCCTCTTTTGTATTTTGCTGCTGTACCTTATTTAATGCAACAACCTCAAAACTGATCCACAGAATAACGAACCGGACATAATAAGTTTCCACTGGGATTGGAGAACCACTAATAATCAAAATGAATCCTCTCTGAATGCCTCCTAGACCAGTGGTCTGCCTCTATCAAGTCTGTGGTTGCCGACATTGTCTCCATTATGAAGGAATTTAAGATTACCCAGGTGGAAGGTGCATTTGGGGGAAAGCAAAATATTTCTGCACTGCAGTGCAGAGATAAAATATCACCCTTTATTAAGCAGCGAGATGCAAGTGCTCTGACTGAATGCTTTAATCTTTGCACAAAACATTGAAAACAATCTTCTTGGCACGCAGAGTAAATATTAAAGCAGTGTGCTGGTTAACGTTCTTCCTGGGAGTGGGACTAATATCTAAAGAATGAGGAAAGATATAAATAATAGCGAGGGACGGCTATGAAAATGCAGTCTCAAAAGGGCATCTGCAACATAGAACCAGCACAAATAAAAGTGGCCATTGGTCCATCTAGCATAGCTTGCCGAGAAACTCGTGAGTCAGAAATATTTTGTTCATTGTGGTTATTATGCAAATAATAAGCTCTAAAAATGTTGTTTCCATCATCTTGTGCCAAATTCCCCTCCCCCTCTCAGAGTGCTGCTGGCGTTTCAGGATTCATGTATCTATTAGAGATGTGCACAAGCCCCTTGTATCTCTGCTTTTTTTAAAAAAAATATCCAATCTGCTTCTTGGTTGTTCTGTGAGTGTAACCAATTCCCTTCAACAAAGATTTCCCCATAGCTGTCAACTTTTCCCTTTTCTTGCGAGGAATTCTATTTGGAATAAGGGAATTTCCCTTTAAAAAGGGGAAAGTTGACAGCTATGGATCTCCTATCTACATGTTTTACACATGCACGCATACAGAGATGGGATGGGATATCCCATGTCTTAGGGGGTGGTCTGAAAGCACACAATGCAAGAACCTTGCTGAAGCTAAGCAGGTCTAGATTTAGTGAATGCCAGGTTAGGAGTATCTGAAAGAGAAATGTCACACCTCAGAATCCAAGATTGGCTGCCTTGAATGCCAAGGAGGAAAAGTACCATTTCAATGCAACAAACAAACAAACAGTATCACATCACTGACACTGGGTTGGGTTATAATGTGTCATTAACTTCAATGGGCCTGTTTCCAGGTACAGCATAAGAGGACCAAATCTAATTTTGAATATTCTGGGAAGTTTGAGGTACTGTGCAAATTGATCAAGACCTGAAATAGATCCAGCTGTGATCCCTCAACCACTCTGAGGATCAGGATACTCCAGTGAAGGGCTCTGCAAGCATTAAATGCAATGTATGAACAATTTCATAGCAATTACTTGAATCTTCCTTTTGAAAACAACCCAGCATATATTTATTTCTCTGTTTTGATAACAGCAGTGCTGTTACTATACAGGTAACTCACATCTTATACAGGGGTTATATTCCTGGTCATCATGCATATAAGCAAAATCACACAAAGCTGTTTAAAAATCACTGCACTTATCAGTGAGGGACAAAAGCGGCTCTCACTCTTCCACTTAGTCTTCCTTCTTGTCTCTTTTGCTGGATGCTGTTGCAGATGGTATGAAGACCAGATGGGGTTGACTGGTAGGCAGATGAAGTGCTTAACTGTGGTTCAGATCTAGAGGTGATTGGCAGCTGCCAATCTCTTGAACTCATCAAAGTTTTCTGTAGATGGTCTCAGAATGTCTGTAAACTCATGAATTATCTTATGACTGCATTCCATGGAGAGGTCAAAGTTTGCAATCAGATCGTATTCGGGCTTGGAAGAGTTGCGAAAATTGCTGCAGGTTCCAGCTTGCTGGCTCATGTTCACCATTTTCACCCTCACATTCTAAACTTGATTTGACCAATTCCTCCAGCTCTTCCACAGTCAAGACCTGTTGGCCCTCAATTAGCTCTTCCACTTCTTCCTGGATGAGGTCCACAAAGCCATCACCATCCACTTGCCTGGCCATCTGCACAATGTCTTCCACCCCAGTAGCAATGCTTGGAAATCCCTTGAAATGATGCAGACATTCCTTCCACAACTTCCACCGGCCACTATTCACTGTTTCAGGGTTGATTGCATCCCCTGCCTGTTTGCCCACTGCATCACCTGTGTCAATGCTGAAGGACATCTGGAATGCCATGCATCATTTATTAATTTTGAAAAATATTTTTTGGCAACACACGTAAAGCTGCAAGTGCATATGTTAAATAAGTATAAGATGTGAGTTACCTGCAAGAGCTTTCTGCATATTTTCCTTTTGCTTTCTGGAAGTAAATGCATTTTTTTCTGTTTTCAAAGTAACTAAAAAGTAAATAATACATGTTTTCATAATATGTTAGGTACAATCTGCTCTTGAGAGCTCTTCGCTGTTCTTATGGTGTTTCATAACAAGCTTGCCCAACCCTTTTCAAGGACAATTTTACATTGGTAAGGAAAGGAAATGCACCCTACCCTGGGTTACCATAGGGGAGTCAAAAAGACTTGGAAAAGTTGCATCAAATCTAAGATTATTATTTTTTAAAAAAATCATTTACAGAACCTTTGGACAGGTGCTCTATCTGAGAGGGTTGCCCCCCCAAAAAAAAATTCAGTGAAGGGGCTGGGCTCCCTCAAAGTTCCATGGTGGCTGCCATATGCACAAGCCATAGAGTATCCACATGACACGTCAGCATGGCCCGCAGCATTCACAAGTGACATCAGCATGCCATGGGGCCTGCACACATGGTGTGAGCAAGCCACAGGGTATGCTGATGTCTTGCACACATGCGCATGCATGGCATGCTGACGTCTCTGGACCCTGACACCCTCAATCGCGGCGGTGAACATGCCTTTGGAAATTTTGTTTCATTGATGTTGTTGACCCATACAACTCTCTTGCTTCTGGGTTGGTGATGATGGTGCCTATAGATCTGGATTTCCATCACAGATAATTGAGGGCATGGCCTAGTCAAATTAAAGCACTAGTGGAATGAAGGAGAGCTACACAAGCCATTCTTGTGTAGGCTTGCTGGAATGCTTATTGCCAATGAGGGATCAGGGAGAAATTCAATTCAAACTCGCACATTCTGAAACAATATGAGCAGCAAAACACAACCATGCTTTGAAATTCACACTTCTCCCAAATTTGTAGTGCAGTTCTCCAACCAACCAGTGTTTACAAAAATGCATATATTAGGAGAAAGTGTGTATTAAAATTAATATACTAGTGGAAACAATATATGAAATGCATTATAGTAAGGAAAATTGCTTCCAAAAATGTGCTTTCAGTAGAAATTTGCACTAAAATGACAAATTTTCATAAATATTCTTTTTTTAAAAAAAAACAAGCCCACAAATTGCTGTAAAAATGTGAGATACAAAATTTAAGATTGGAAAAATGAGAAACTGAGCAAACCAAAATCGACAGATCCATCCATCTCTGTTATTACTAAGATCAATAAAACAATACTTTATTTAAGGGAAGGCACTAATCATGAAGCTGTATAAAAGCTTCTTAACAGCATGCCGCTATTCATATTTTCATCTATTATTGATGTGGATTCTTTTTTAATACTGAGATAAAATTATTATTTTAAAAAAAACCAATAACTTATTCCAGGAAGATGCTCAAAGTTCTATCAATACAAAAAAAAATCTGATTTATTATTTTTCTTCTTCGTGTGCCTTAAAATATAAATTGTGTCCCCTTTTTTAAGTTAATGGTGGAAAAACATCATTAATAAGAAGGAAGAAAAAGATACAATGTATATGCCTAGAAGGACTTTACAAAGCAGGTCACAGAGCCGTCATAAATCAACAAAAATAGCATCATCCATTGCAGTTAATTGAAATTTGAAAGGATATGTGTTATTTATTTATTTTTAGCAAATGCCTTTCACAGACTAACAAAACATCAGATCAAAATGCCTCAGAAATGATAGCAGGATCTCACATGTGTATCCATTGTCAGTGGGGTTTGGTGTATTTTCTTAAATAAGCTTAAAGTGGAGAATTGCCTAGCTGATAACAACATGAAACAAGTGTGGCAGGCACTGCATCAACTACAAGGGCAATACAAGGAACACAGTTAAGGCTGATGATGTGTTAGCGAAGGAGCTGAACATCTTTTTGCCCGTGTGTCAATCTTATCATCGGGCCCAGATACTGAAATGCGGTGACCACCTCCAGACATCTTTATCTCCTTTTAAACCAGAAATGTTGTTAAATTACCGGCTGCGGATTCCTGAAATAATAATCCACACAGACAGTATTACACAAAGAACTCATGAATCTGGAGAAGGTATGTTTTCAGATTATGTACACCTGTCATTGCCACATTTGATGTTACCTGTCACCCCACAGTTGTGCTCCCAAGTCCGGTTTCTTCCTCCCTGAAATCAGCATCACATGAGTGATGGAAGAGTAAGCAGTGGCAGAGCTTCATGCTCTGGCACTGGGGGGCAGAGAGCAGGTGGGGGCAGGGCTGGCGCGCACCCTGGGAACATGGTGTGCTGCCCACAGGGGCGTGGCGTGTGTCCTGGGGGTATGGTGCCCAATGCGGGTGGGGGGCAGCCGCGATGGTACCCCACTGGGATCGCGCTGCCGGGGCAGTGCACTCCCCCCGCACTCCTCTTCCTTCGCCAGTGATAGTAAGTTGAAAGCACAAACATGAACAGCCAAACCAGTCACTTACTAAGGAAAGAGAAAGCAAAACGAGTAGCTTAGGAATATCTGCACTGCCAAATGCCACATTCAGGAACATCAGACCAGAAGTATGGTACCCTCAAGATGTTATTGATCAACAGTTCCCATCTTCACTAACTTTGGGCTGGGGCTGAGTTCAGATACATCAGAGGGCACTGCATTGACTAACCCTGCATCAGACTTGCAATACAGTCTTATGTATTCGGAAGTAGGTCCCATTGATTTAAATGAGGTTTACTCTCAGGTACGTAAGTGGAATAGGATTTCAATCTTATACAGACTAACCAGGGGTAGGTGAGGATGTCATGGAATTCTGATGCAGAAATTGCCAGTGTTTGCTTATTCATCCCATGTCCAGAATGGAAATCAACCCAGTAAATATTGGTATTCGGTGCTGTTGTTTTCTGTCTGCAAACAAAACAGTAATTGATCATATATTATGGGGGTTCTATGGGGGATGAGAGAAACACACAAAAATAATGTATAGTCACACCCTTGGAACTGCCTCATGAGGGCTGCTCAGAGCATTGGCTGTGGCAACCTCTTGGGTGCTCTTTCGAGTTCTGATTGGACAATCCTCCTTCCAGCTTGCACCTCTAGAATACTGTTAAAGAACATGCACATCAATCAAATTAGCATAACTCCTAATTCAATAACAATAGATTTCCCTACTAGTGTCTAGTAGAGACATCTTCTTTTTAAAAAGCTTTATTATTATTTCCTTAGAAAAGCAATCAACTGATCTATAAGCTTCTTGAGATGTTGTATACTCGTTTAGGAGGAAAAACATACTTTAGTTCTCCTTCAATCAATCACAAATGCCTGTAATCTTATTTTTCTCTTCTTATTTTGCATTTATGTCTTTTAAGTGCTACAAATTAAATATTTCAAAAATTGCATGTAATGTACAGTGTGATAAATGCAGTCTAGGCTACTTGGCTAATCACATTTTGCTTGTTGATCCAAAATGTTAATTCACACTGACCTAATTTAAAATGAAACACATTAGGAATCTGAAATGGAATAACATTACTGTTCTCCCAGCTGTTATGTTTACAGACTTTAACATTCTTCCGTGTTGTTTTCCACTGCTAGTTGACATTGATTAAAACATTATTGTTTTGTAGAGAAATAAATTTGCTAAATTAGAACACTTGCAAATTGTGTGTTGAATACAACATGCTAAAAGAGTTCCTAACCTTAATGGTCCTTAATGGGGCTGGGAAGACACATGATACTGCCTTAAAGACTTCTCAGCAAGGGCTTTAAGAATACAATATCCAAAGATGCACGTCCTTAGAATATTTCATTAACTATTGATTTTTTTCTCCATTGGCAGGATAACAACATACTACATGGTTAGCTAGGGATTTGTCCTTTCATTTTGTCCACAGTGGACAAAATATGTAGCAGTTTTACAGAACAATGAAAGCTAGGGCCTCTCTGATCTAGCATTCTGTACTGAGCACAGATGTTTCAAGTACAAAACAGAGCTTCCATTCCATTCATTTTAGTGTAGGAAGGTAATCTGGGCACACAATCCGGAGAGTTACTATAGTTGCCCTCAATGACTTGCTTTAGTTTTTATGTTGTTTACTAAATCAGCAAGCCATATTGCTTGTGCCACTTATGGCTGTTGCTGAAGAAATACAACTCCTAAAATGTGCTAGGTATAAAGAGCTAGTTACTCTAATCTCTGGGAATGTGGCCAAACTACAGTGGTATCCATTAATGGATACATTTTGTAGTCAAACATGCATGTTTATAGCCATTGTGACAAAAGCACTAATATGTATTGGCAGAGTAATGCAAGGAATAAAGGAAGATTCCTGTCCAGAAGAACGGCTGTGGCCAATTTCTACTGTCTATGTTCTGCCTCCATTGTACGAAGCAGTATGCAATTTATTGAACATTCAATAAATATTCACCTTAAAGAATTCCCTGGGTGCATACCCTAAGGAAATGTTTTCTGAATTCCTGGATTCCAGGACAAGCCACAGCTCGAATAGACACATGTAGTTCTTCTTGTCTAACCTCTTTTCATCTAATCCCCAAGAAGATTAGAATACTAGGCATTACACACACACACCCCCCCACAAAAGTGTTATTCCTATGCATATGTTCAATATCCAGAGACACATTCCCCACTCCTGATTTAAAGCCAGAGCATGCATAACATTAGTTAGTGGGAAATGACAAAAGAAGCTCCTCCTTTATCTGTAATTCATAAACAATATTTTATATTTGAAACTCATGTCAAAATATGAGCCTTTGAGACTCTTTTCTGTGTTGGAGGAAACATGGAGATTCATAATGTGATAGTGGGACTCCATGCAAGAAGCTATTCTATGGATTACACCTAAAAAGTAGGCCACATCCACACCATACATTTAAAGCACTATGATACCACTTTAAACAGCAATGGCTTCCTCCATAAAGAAATCTGGGGGCTGTAGTTTGTTAAGGGTGTTGAGATTTATTCAAAGACCCCTATTTTACTCATCGAGTTACAATTCCCAGAGTCCCATTTGAAGAGAATAAATTGTTAAGCCACTCTAGGAATTGTAGTTCTGTGACCAGAATTGGGATTTCCTAACAACTTTTACCCAAAGAATTCTTTCCCATAATTCTTTGGGCAAAGGCATGACTGTTAAAAGTGGTATTGCAGTACTTTCAGTGTATGGTGCGAATATGGCCTGAGCAAGGAGAAGATTGTTTTGAAAGAAAAAGAAGACGTTCCATATTGAATATAATGCTAACAGAAATACCAGCTAATAGGACATGCCAGTTTGAGCATGGAGGGAAGCTCAGCTATTAAATCTTACTTAACATTGCTTGCAGACAGAAGCCTTGCACCCTCTCACTACAGGAATTTATTTCTGTCCCGACTGAATATTGTTTTCAGAGATATTTTTCTATCACTCAGCAAGATCTTTATAATCTTTTGCCCATTTATTTCAGGTGATATCTGTCATGATTGGAGACCAGTATCGTCTGTCACTGTCACACTAATCTGAATTTCAGACCATCTAGATCCTCAACTATCTCATTCTCACATATACTGACTAATGAAGGAGTCCACTGAAAATAATGTATTGCCTCCCTCTCCAATCCTTCATATGATGTGGACTGCATTTGTAATAGCTCCTGGGGCAACTGACTATGTGCTGGCAAACATTTCCCCCCCTACTCCATAGCTTTTCTTCCAATAAATTAAAATAGACCATTGATCACTTTCAAGCCACTGTTCCTAAGACATAGGGGTTCCACAAATCCACTTGGCACAATGCCAGCAGTGGTTACCCTCCTCACCCAATCCATGTGACCTCTTCCTCATGAGGTCTCAGAGTGGGCTCCAAGGTTGAGGGGGTCCTTAGCAATGTGGAGTCTTGATACACATCTCCTGCATCAGTGGACCACACACACAAACATCTGGCATAGGCAAACTTGGCCCTCCAGATGTTTGGGGACTACAACTCCCATCACCCCAAGCTAACAGGATCAGTGGACAGGGATGATGGGAGTTGTAGTCCCAAAACATCTGGAGGGCCGAGTTTGCCTATGCCTGCACTAGAAGGAAGCCAGAAAGTCACTGTCTTAAAATATCCTGCAAAGACTCAGAGCAATGCATCATTGAGCACTCTGGGGCTTTGTGGGAAATTAAAAATGGAAGTTTCCCATACCTAGCTGCCTAGCTGGCATAGGGCACCCAAGGCAGGCATCAGCATCTGCTGGGACCTTGGCAGCTGCGCCCCATGTGATCTAATATTTGGTCAATCCAGATCAGTTCTCTGCATGCCTCAGTTGCAGCTAAGATTCTGTGGAAGACAAAGCTCCAAATCTTTGTTTCCAACTGGTCCAGAAAGCAGGACCATTTCCAAATATAAAGAGAAATCCACCTATTGATCCGTAACCCTTAGCATCTGGTTCTGCAGCCTTCTGACACGTGCCACATTTACAGTCTCTGCTGAAAGAGTAGTCTCGTAGACACCATTAATCAAACATGTTTCAGCATACAATTTGCCTTCTTTGGTTACTTGGTCATGTTGCCATTCAGTTGTGGGCCGCATAGGATCTGATCCACATGATTTTCCTTCAATTGATGGCCTAGTTTGCCTAGTTTCCTGAACCTGTACCACTATTATTTATGGTACCACCATTGGCAATATTTTAAATGCCTCTGAAGAAATCTTGATCAACAGCTGGGATAGCTCAACCAGTAGAGAATGAGACTCTTAATATTAGGGTTGTGAGTTCAAGCTCCATGTTGGGCAAAAGATTCCCACATTGGAATCTAGTTGGACTAGATGGCTTTCGTGGTTGATACTCACTCATCAGCCCCACCCAACATTGTTGATGGGATCATCATTAGGGATGATGGGAATTATAGTTCAATCATTGCTGCTGTGAATTCATCTGGATTTCTTCCCAGAAATTTTCTCATTTTCTTGCTGTAACTTACAGCTATCCATAATTTGCACCAAGAGGCAAGTAAATGTTATAATATATTTTAGCATGCCTGTCTTTTCTCAAGACTAGTTCTCCAAGTCCTGCCAAAAACTTTGTCACAGAAACAGAGTCAGTTTTTTAAAAAACAACAACAATAACCGTCATACAAGATTCTGAGAATTGTATAGGGTATCAATGATGTTGTATAATGCAGGAATGGAGGTAAATCTACCCAACCAGAACCTGTCTACCAGTTGGGACACAGCATTTTCTAGAACATCAAAAATAATGTAACACATTCTGACAGATTCCAGGTCAGTCCTGGAAATAGCAGGTGAGGTCTAGTGTAACCTAGGCATGCATTAAGCCCAGCAAGGATCTGATTACATCAATTCGTCACAGACAGTTTAACATCAATTTCTAGCAGAAAGCTGTTTCAAACAACCCTTGGGTGTTTACTGTTCCATTTGCTTTGTAACCATGTTGATCAATAATTCTTTTGCAGAATGATTCTCTGAGTGCTCCTTCACAGATGCAAAATGTAGGTCAATGTACAAAAAAATAAATTCTAAGCATTTCATGGATGAACTGGTGGTGCGTTGAATGTGGCAATATCTTTGATGGGCTCTGCAGTTCAGTACCTGTGCACAGGTAGGCAGGGGCGTAGGAAGGGAGGTGCGGGGGGTGCTGGCTGCCCCGAGTGTCATCCCTGAGAGGGTGACAAAATGGCACACCGCAGGGGGTGGCACTTACCGTGGGGCCTGGCCTGCAGCGCGCCCAAGCCACGCATCTCTCTTGGGAGTGCCGCGGTGACTCAGGGCCCTGTGCTGCCCAAAATGGCAGCGTGGGGTTTGCATTCGCCAGGCGGATTCCATGGGCAGCTCGTCGTGCCACCTCCCTGGGCGGATCGCCGTGCTGCCACCCTGGGTGGATTGTCACGGTGCCCCATGGACGGATCACCCCACCCCCGTGCACGGATCGCTGCTCCTATGGGTGGATCGCTCCTGCCCCTACCATTCTGAGTGCCAGAGCAGCTAGCTACGCACGTGCAGGTAGGCCATTCAACCACATATAGATAAAAATATATGCAGATTGTTATGTATCCAAAGGTTATTAACTGTTAGCCCACAGTTGCTGGCAATACTACAAGAACAGACACACATGATGAATCGTTAATTTTGCAAAGATAATTAGGAAATAACTTAGTAAAAGTGACTTTTTTAAACCTATCAACAAGTGATGTTGGAATGACATATTATATGAAGAAGCAGAACTGGTCTAGGAATTACACTGCTTGTATTTTTCCACTGTTTGCCACCTTATCATGTCATATCCACAAAAGTAGTCACGATAGTCCAATCTAAAGGAAAATATAAACAGTGTCTATGGTGTTGAGCCACACAATACCAATACACTGCAAGGTTTCCTAAATCAACTCCAATTTGTTAGATTTACACTACAATAGCATAAATTTTGTGAAGCAGCAAAGAAAAATAAATTACCATCTACCAGAAGATAAATCTCTAGCTTGCCTATGTAGCATGCAACATGTGCAAATGCATATTTACAGCCGGTACTGAGGAAAGGGAAAACAGAAAGCAATTCATTGCTATCACTTCAATAAGCTACAGAATGTTAAGTAGCTTATTGATTTGTTTAACAAACATGTGGAATGGGGACTAGAGAAGAAATAATTACGAACTCAGAATGAAACAAATGCACATTTATTTATTAATAAAATTAAGTTGTGTATGCTCCCTGCATGCAAATTAAAAGATCTGCAACAATACCTTCATTATAACATTACTATGTTTCAGGACTAGAAAGCTTGCCATCTCACTGTGTTCACAGATACTCTCCCTTTCCTCCAGTGTGGATAACAACTGTGGATTGCAATATGTGTATCTTTCCCGCCCCCCACCGCCCCACCCAAATGAGCAGGTTTCAAATGAGCTGCTTGAATTTGCTGCATATGGGCAACTCCATACATCCTTAGGCTTCTGCCAGGGCACCAGCACCTATGTGGGGTCCACTGACAATGCCTGAGCTGCTCTCCCTTTATTTTCATTTTTATTTTTGGCCTGGCACGCTGAGCAGCACTTGGCAGATACAGCTGTGTGTCCAGGCGGAGACCCCCAACCCCTGGGAGACAGTCCGAGAGCAATGAGTCACACATGGCAACATGTATTGGGATTTAAAATGGCCACAACTTTATTAACAGTTTCAGATGTAGGAAACCTTGGCTTAGGCATTGGGAGTGTATCCCTCTCAGCCCCCCAGAAGGGGAACTGAGGCACAGCAGGGTTAATCAGATCAGAGGGGGGCACTGCAAAATGCCTGTTTACACAGCCAGCCCCCCGCCTTCTCCACGCAACTTTAGGAAGTTCATTGACAACCTTTCAATGTATGGCCAGTGACTCCCTTCACACAAGCCCCTTTAACGGGGAACCCTGAAAACGCCATTGTGAGGGGGGGGTGAGTCACCACCACGGCCACCCCCCATAAGAATATCAGACTAAAGGATTCCGCCCAAGGCCTAAAACCGCCAAAGTTGTGACAATTGCTAGGGGGAAGGTGAAACCTGAGGAGCAGGGAAAATTCTTTCCCAGCTCAACAGCAACCATCATAAGACCATAGCAATGCCCGCAAACCTCTCAGTCCACTCACCTGGCCCTGCCCCCAGCGAAGCCGCAGATTGCCTTGTTTAAATAGGTGTTTGGCGGGAACCCCAATAGTCCACAGCTGTGGGAAGGCAGGCCAGCTCAGGCCAACCGGCATGTCTCAGGGGAGATTGGGAGTGCTGTGCGACAGTCCACAAATGGTGCCCACCGTCGGACAGGTGAGCGGTTAATCTCTGGATCCAACTTTATATATGATACTGAACTGTGAAGCAGGAAGTTCTCTGTTGAACTCTTGTCTCTTGCCAAGAATTCACTAGATGCTCATCTTTACCAAAACACCACCTCGCTCCACTTGTAAAACCTTGTTACCTTTGTAAAACTCAGCCTCATCCCACCTGCAAAATAGCAATAAGAAGAAGAGTATTTTCAGAGTTGTTGCACAGATTATTGAGAGAATGTTTGAGAAGCATTTTGAATGCTTTAAGGTGCTCTACAAGGTATAAATGTTATTTATTTCCAGCAGAAACACCACGAAGTCTTCACGTGGTTCAAACACGCAATAAAGGTTCAGTCAAGTTTAAAAGAGTTCCTTTGGTAACATTGCCAATTACTCATATTATTTCCCCTAAGCAGTTCAACACATTGCCCAAGACAGCACAGGATAAAAGGAACACGTTAATTTTTTTGGGGGGGGGGTGTTGTAGAATAATTTATTAGGACATTTTAAAAGACTGGCGAAAAGCAAAGTGAACAAAGTAGACTTGTTTGTTTCTATGAACTCTCTATAAGTGATAGATCCCTATTCAAAACTTTTCAAAGAACTGTAGGTGTGTATGAAGGGGGGGAACCCTTCATAGGTAGGAGTAGGAGACTATTTTGAATAGTAATATACATAAGATTGTATGTGAGATCAATTTATGAGATGTGAAATGCTGCAATAAAACACTGCTCTACTATTTTTTTATAAAAAAAAGGAAAAAAGAAAATTTGTATAGAAATGAAAACTGACAAATCTGAAAATAATTCTTGGAAATAAGAGAAAATCAGACAGGTTTGTAAACTGTATTTAATTTATCCCCCACTCCTAGCCAGGGTCTCTGTCTGACGTTTAAAAAAATACAATTTGCAATGAAGAAATAATAACAGTCCAAACACAAGCATCTTTATACTAGGTGTTCGCCCATGAAATCACTGAGGACTAGTGACCAGTGAGGCTATACAAGCAGGGCTGCACTGCTCTCCGGTCTTCCTAATACTGTTTGTCACTGCAGGGAGCTGCAGGGTGGGAATGGGAATATCAGTAATGTGAGATTCCTTGCACGTGTGTAACCATTGAATACAACCCAAGCATCTTTGTTTAAGCAGCAGACAATATGCCATACAATGTCTGGATGAAAATGTTAGCTGTTTATTCACAAACTGAGAATACATGTTCAGCTGGTTGATGTAAATAAAGAGTCCTATGGCCTCAAAATAACTATAGCAAGTCTGGATAAAAATAGAAACAGCCAACTGTGTAGCCAAGAACTTGTATAAGAACTCATCTAGCACATTTAGAGAAATAATAAAAATAAAGATCTGAAGAAAAATCAATTGTCCTCAGATTAAATCTCATTTGGTTTACAATGCTCCATGTTGTGGAGGGCAAAGACTCTGCTAGGATGCAGAAAAGATATACAGGGAAATAACACAGAACCTGATCTGAGGTTTGTGGAATGCCCTCCCCTTTGAGATTCTCCTGAGCATTTGGCACCCAGTGAAATCATACCTGTTATCACAGCTGGAGGTTGTTTGAGCAACACCTCAATTGGGTTAAGATTTAGGTGGGTATCTATCTCTGAACATGATGGGCAATTTCTGTGCCTTGACAAAGGTACTTTATTAACCAGGACTGCAATCCCACAAAGGATGAAGAAGGTTAATATATTTCAACTGAACTGCAATAAGAGTTATTTCTGCATTGGAGCATCCATAAGAACGAAACAAAACTCATCAAGGATGCACTTTGTCTCCCTGTTTTTAGATCTGTATTTGTATGATCTGGTGCTCAAGTTCAGTTCACCTGAGATTCACGCTTCCAAATTGGGAAGCATGGCAGTTTTCATATTGCTGTGTGCAGATTGTGCTGTATTTTTCTTTTTAACAAAGGTAAATCTTAGAAGGGGTTTTAAGTGATTTTCTTCATACCAGAATAGTGAAAAGCTGGTTATAAATTATGATAAAACTAAGCTCTTGGTCTTCTTTAGAGACGATCTGTTTCTATGTGCTATATGCTAGATGGTCATCTGTTAGGAGTGAGAGTCTTTCAGTACTTACTGTAAGCCACTCTTTACTATGCTTAATACAGTATATGCTGTAAGCCACTCGGAGTGGTTGGGAAACCAGCCAGATGTGTAGGGTATAAATAATAAAAATAATAATAATTACTACTATTACTACTACAGGATTATCTCACTCTGCTTTAAAACCCATGTAAAATGTGCTATTGCCATGGCACCTCAGACCTCACAGGCTGTCCTTATCTCAAAAACAACTAACAAATATTCTGCGCTTAGGCACTGATGTTCCACCAGATTTCGATACTCCTATTTACTCTTCAAGATTAAAGCAAACATCAAAGTGTAGTCATCATCATAAGGGTGGCAAAGGAACACTAAATCATATATAATCAGATATCTTGGAAACAGGCACAAAATGGAATATTTTCCAGCATAGAAATTGATGATCATTTTGTTTTGAGGGCATATCCTTGAGAACACAACTGTTCAGGCACAGATGTGCAGGCTGCACAATAATTTCTTTGCCGCATTATTTATTGTGTGCCCACAAAATACTGAACTAATAAACCAATGGTAGTCCCTTTGTTCCATTGCTACCTAGCCAGGTCCAGCCTATTGAGGGAATGTGTTTGGCTGATAAAACCTAGGCTGGAGGAATGTGTTGCCTGATTCAGTTCCCAGTGCTGACTCGCATGCCTCCTGTACTGCCTCACACCACAAATGTTTTTGCCTGACTAGAATGTTTCCTTGAACTCTGGCAGTGCCTCTCATTTGTCTGGATGGAGAACGGAGAGGGGTGTGCGAGCCTGGGTACCAACTAGCCTACTGTGCAAAGGTAACATTTGCATTTATGGTTCCATTCATTTCTGCTTCTAGCCCTGTCCACCCCTGGTTTGTGGCCCTTGGAAGCTTGCCCAGAGGCTAATGTGGGCCTCAGGCTGCAAATGTTTTCCTCATCGCAGATTCAGCCAAATACACTTAACTAGCTTGCTGTTTATTTTCCTCTGTTTTGTTTATCCATGTGACATTACACTACAAGCCTGACAGATATCTAACAAGTCGTGTACTGCCGAATGTTCTATCACTCAAAAAGGCAGCCAAGTCAACCATTAAGATTTGCACCCATCAAAAACCTTAATTTATATTCAAGGCTTTCTTACTGTCAGCATAGTTCTCAGCGGAGCTCAGAGCCACACAGACTCCATTAGCAACCAATAATAAAGGGAAGTCGAAATGAACTCCGTTCCTTTTGCTCCCCCCCCCCATTATTTTTTCTGTTTTAGCCACATGCATGGCTTCCAGGTGACCTCTGAATGTAGACAGAAGCATCCAGAGTGCTCAAGGCAAGTATGTTGTCATGGTAACACTGAAGAAGAGGGCCCCGGCATTTAGAGACTTACAAACAGGTAATTAAATACACCCAGAAGCAGAGAACAAATGCTGGATGCTGCCCCTGATGTAAACCGTGAATGAAGATAGCTTCTTAACCTTTCACCTTGTGCTGATAATTTGCTGCTCGCAATTTTGCTCTTATTTACATGGATTCATTTTCTGATCGGCTTTCACCAAGGACAAATATAATATGTCGATATTAGGGCAGCAGAGAGATTATGATTGACAACATTTGCTCCATGGCTGCTTTAATCAGCCTCTTACACAAAATCTAGTCATCTCTTTATAATGATGATGGCAGAAAAAGCAGAAGAATAATCATCTACAGCTGCCATGAGCTAGTTTAAAGCAAATATATATATTCATTTATTCTCATCATTTCTGTTATCCCTATTCACACAACAGGACTTGGAAAGCACATTTCGTATGAGTAAATGAGTTGGTAGCTATATTCCCCACGGCCTTGAGGAATTATTATTTTTCTCTGGGATACAGAAGGCATGTGTTTGAATTTTCGTTTTTCATTGCCTGTGCTTCCTAAACACCTCTCTGCATGCTTTTCTGATATCTCATTTCACAAGTCAGCTAGCAAAAAAAAAAGTATGAGGTTAAAATTATGAATCTAAACTGCTAACAAGACAGATCCAAATATCAATGCACCAATTCTAAAGCATTTCAGCATCAGGGAATTGCACAGGTAGAATGAATGAATAGCATGTTTGCAAAGTTAAGACTTCAAACCTATATTTACCTGGGAGTAAGCCCCACAAAATTTAGTAAGACTGACTTTTGAATAGACATGTAAAGAATTGCAGTGTGGTTCTCTGTGTTTTAAGGCTAAGCATGGTGTGCTTTGTATCAATACTTAAATTGAGATGGCATTTGAGGAGCAACCATCCCAGTACTAGTTGTATGGCGATGGGACACAGACAGGGGAGGAGCTACCTGCCCCGGCACCCGGAACAGCGCGGGGCTGTGTTAGCCGGCCCACAGGGGCAGGGCTAGCTGTCCACATGGCGAGCATCCCTAGCTGCCTGCTGCCCGGTGATGTCACCCACCCTCATGGATGACACCTGGTGCGCACCGCACCCCTGGCACTCACCTTCCTCTGCCAGTGCACCCAGAGCCAGTTAGCTGTAGGCAATTAGACTTTCTGAGAACTGCAAGGATTGCCTTGCTGTTTGAGACCATGAACCATACAGACTGGTCTTCTGTCTCCAACAGCAACCACCCAGGCAATGATCATCTCATGTGTTTGCTCCCCAGCATATAGCATTCAGAAATATACTTGCTCTGCACCTGAAGTTTCCATTTAGCTACCATGCTTAAGAGAATTTGGCAGACCTGTTTTCCATATCTACTGTTAGACCTAGGTTAGCAGGTATATAAAGCTAATATTTTTTAGGGTGCTAACTAGTTTTCTGAGTATTTATTGGTGTTTGCTTCAAAGTCATCCCCTTTCCAGTTCTATCCTGTCACAATTCTTGCATTCCATGTAGAAGCTTCTCCTACCTCTTTGATCAAAGAATGATTTATTTTGTAATATGATTGAACACGATATATGCATACCCATGGCATCCACTTTAAGAGTTAAATTACATGACTGTCCAGCAGAAAGCCAAACATTAACATATCAATAGTTGATCACTCAAAGCTGGATGCTTTCCGATTACTGATCTTCCAACCTAATACAAAATGCATTTTAGTAGCGACAGAAGGGATTGATCTTCATGTTTTATACAGGAGTATTTCTTGGCAGTGTCACATGGAAGATTTACGAACCCTGTAAATATTAGGAGTGCAGCTAGGCATATAGTGGATCTTTTAAATATTACAGAGGCTCGACTGCAATCTCTAACTCCACTCATCCTTTAATAAGCAATGTAGATTTCATGATTTTGCAACTCAATTTGCAACCTGTGCACTAAAAACAGAAAGGGCAGAAAGCTGTGGTCAAAGGAAGATGAGCTACATCTTCAGACGAATATACCACAGTCACCAGCTGATACCCATGTAGAAAAAGGGCTCTACACAAGAACAGGATCCTGGTCTAAGATGGACCTTTGGCCTGATCCAGAAGGCTCTTCTTATGTTCTTATTTATGGTGGCACAGTGAAGACATGTTCAGCAACCTTCCCCTTCTCAGACAGTCCCATCTATGTTGCTAAATCTATGGTGGTAAATATCATCTGTGGTGCTAAATACAGTTTACTGATGCTAAATCTAAGGTGTCAAATATTAGGGCTCTGCATTGGATTCAGCCAAGGTCTGGGCCAAATTGGGCTTATTTGGATGGATCCAAGCATTGAGGGCCAGGCTGGGTGGCCCATAGAGGACATCAGGCAGGAAGCAGAAGCTAAAGCAATGGAACCCAACCCCTGACATGGGTTATTCCATCCCATCCCGTCTGACCCTTTCTACCATCTGTTGGTGACCCAAGGAAGATGGATAAACCAAGAAATCTACAGCCAAATATCACTCAGCTGTGTGTGTATGTGACTCCCATTTGCCCTCTTGTTCTCTGCTACAGATACAATGGGCATCTTGTTTTCAAGGTGGTGGTTTCCCCCCCAAAGGGGATTTTATAGCAGAGATGAATTTGCCGTTTTAATAAGAATGTTCTAGAACAGGGTGAATCAGAGCTATGTTGCCTTGAAAGACAAAGTTTATGAGAAAAGAGGCTTGCCAGCTCATACAAAACAATATTCATGGGGTTTCAATATTTTCACACAGCTGGCTTGTACCTTCCGCCATGTGGCATAGGGAGAGTTAGGGGGTGTCAAACTTAAGTGGATATTTTCGTTTCTAAACCTGTGAAAAAAATGTGAATAACTAAATTTTGAACAAGAGGTGAGAGAGATATGATTAAAGTTTCTAGTTTGCACCACAAAGGAGAACAAAGGAAGCTTTAAAGGGGGGTTAGCATCCTCTGGTACCCAAAGGGGAAAATCCAATAATGAGCTCCTATTCAGAGATCAAATGTCACTGAGGAAATTAATGGAGAATTTAAAAACTGAGCAGTCCTATGGGGGTGTTACCTGCTAATTGTCCACTTCATAATGTTAGCTGGATGATTTAAATGCAGTTGGCTATTCATATCTGACAATATCTTAGCCTGGGGTGGGTGTATTATTCAAGGCTGTGTAAGTAACTGGTAATTTCTTAACTAAAAATAGTATACGTCCTTACCATTTGGAAGGCTAGAAAATGTTCTTATTCTTTTGATAACTTATGGTGAAATTACATGTTATTTATTGTGTAACAGGCAGCTACAGTATATATTTCACATCATTTTATTTATTTTATTTTAAAATAGAATTTATTAAAGGTTTTCTTGGGTTACAAAAGTATGCACATTGTCTCTATTTTCAGGTCATAGAGTCTTTTCTACAGATCAGTTACATTCAATGTGAGACATTAATGTTATATACAGTATAAGGTTGAGGGAGAAAAGAGGTGAGGAAAGGGGGAAGAGGGGGTGGTAAATTTGCATTCTTTTACTTAGTGTATGTGTGAGGCTTTGTGTCAGCATCACTTGGGTAGTTTATTCATTTGTTAGTTTTCATTGGCGGCGGCGGGGGGGGGGGCAGGGAGAGCCCAGGACATGGTTTGTTGCCTTCAGTTGACTGCAGTGAATTTTTAAAATTTTTAATTCCATCCGAATTAGGTTGTTAATCTATCATATGCTTTTAGCTTTTTGCATTTTATCTGTGTTGTTTTAATTTGTATGGGCTGTCCTGAGTCCTGGCCTAGGAAAAGGGCAGGCTATAAATCACCATCATAATATCTCTTCCTTTCCTTAAATGGATTACAGTAAGTGTGGAGGGCACCACACTGACTCCCCTCCCCCACCAGCTTTGATCATCTATAGCAGCCCTTTCCTCTCTTGTGTCCCCAGTACAGTGGTACCTCGGGTTACAGACACTTCAGGTTACAGACGCTTCAGGTTACAGACTCTGCTAACCCAGAAATAGTACCTCGGGTTAAGAACTTTGCTTCAGGATGAGAACAGAAATTGCACGGCGGCAGCGGGAGGCCCCATTAGCTAAAGTGGTACCTCAGGTTAAGAACAGTTTCAGGTTAAGAACGGACCTCAGAAATGAATTAAGTTCTTAACCCAAGATACCACTGTATAGGGGTGCTGCCAGCAAACAGAAAACATAGGAAGCTGCCTTATACCCAGTCAGGCCATTGGCCCATCTAGCTCAATACAGAAATCTCTCCTCAATACAGAGAGCCAGTGTGGTGTAGTGGTTAAGAGCGGTAGACTCCTAATCTGGGGAACCGGGTTCGCGTCTCCTCTCCTCCACATGCAGTGCTGGGTGACCTTGGGCTAGTCACACTTCTTTGAAGTCTCTCAGCCCCACTCACCTCACAGAGTGTTTGTTGTGGGGGAGGAAGGGAAAGGAGAATGTTAGCCGCTTTGAGACTCCTTCGGGTAGGGATAAAGCGGGATATCAAATCCAAACACTTCTTCTTCTTTCTAGCCCCACATAGAGATATCAGATGGAACCAACGACCTTCTCCTTGCAAGATAGATGCTCTAGCACTGAGCCATGGCTCTTCCCCAAAGCCGTGCATGGGAACTTGAGTAAGAACGGGCTTTTGAATGTTTCTGCCTAGAGGAGGTGGAGAGATAAGAGGCAAGGCAATGGTGCACAAGCTCAGAAACGTCTTGATGGAAGAAACCTTCAAAGAAGGAGTGTCCACAACTGCCCGAGGAAGTCCATTCCACTTTTCTGTGGATCTTTTTTTTTTTTTAATGGAAAACCACATCGCCAAATATAGAGGAGTGCAAACCTTGAAGGACAGCTGCTTTTCACTTCATGTATAAGTTCTGGATGTCTGAATTAGGCAGGTTCTCATTCAAATGCAAACAGAATACATTTCTCCTTCAACTCTACCTCACATCAGGGGCCATGAGGAAGGATTGCTAAATCCGATTGATGTGCCTGTTCAGAGCTCCCTTCAGCTCCAAGCAGAAAAAAGAGGGATGGATTTAAAGGGCCCCAACAGCTTCACCAGGCCCCTTAGAGAAACTTCTCCTTGTTGCTTGGCACTGATAAGAGTTCTGAGTGGCTACAGAGCCAAGGAACTACCGGTTTAATCCTTGCTCTCTGTCTCCAATATACCAGCGTTCCATGCTGGGGACGTTGAAGGGATTTAAAAATATCAACTTCCTCACAGCAGCTCCATAACACTGCTCTCCACAGCACCTGAACTGCCACTGATCCATCTGCCCCCATCTCCCAGGAAATCCACCAGGGGGCAGGAATCTTTGGAGGGGGCCGTTTTGCCCCAGGTCCTCCCAAACCAGGAACCAGCTCTGGCTTACCATGAGCGGCCTTGAGCACACTTTGGTACAGAGCGCCAGGCAGAAATCGCGGGTGTAAATAAATAATACAGATTAAATAATTAATACAGATATTAATTCAGCATCTGCAGCTCAATGTGCAAAATCAGGTATAAGCTATGCTTTCAGTATTTTACAAGAAGCAGAAAAATCCTACTAGTATGCCTAACTATTTTCAAAGTGTATGACAAATATTTCAATTTATACTCTTCTTAAAGGTTTCACTGCTGAATATATATGTATATATTCAGGGTGGTATATACGTCACCCTGGACCAATAAAAGCATATTATTCTGGCCATTTAGATGCTCCAATTTACAAATTTAAATATTACTTTAATTTAAATTCAGCCAGGATGCTTCTAAGTGGAAGGGAACGCAAAAGGTTACGAAGGTCTGATTTTAATTTGCACCACAAATCTATATATTGATCATGTTCTAAATAAAACATTTTGCTTTAATAATCTTAAAGGCATTTCCCTAGTAGCTTCTGCTGCTGAACGCTTCCAGCTAAACAGCAGATTTTATTAGCTCCTGTAGCAGAAGCACAAACAAAGTATAAACCTTTGAGGCATGTGAAATTATACATTAATAATGAACGAATACCAAATAATAAACAGAACCTTTTGCTGTTCTGCTTTGGAATGCTGGAGCAAAATCGACACAAGGAGGAACAAGGGGAACTCTATTCGATGTGCAGATTTATGGGGACGTTGTTCTCTATGTGCACAAAAATCCAACTAATGTAACGATAAACTCAAAGCAATTTTAATAAACATGCATCAGAAGAAAATGAAAAATTAATGTGTTTATAAATAACATATTTTGTGCAAAATAAGCTGCTAAAGCCTTGGGTTTAATTGCACAAAGTCAGAAAATTTCAGCGTTACGAATCCAGAGAATTTATCACTTTACATAACTGCAGGGTTGCAGCTATAAAATGGTTTGCCCGCATGTGGTACAGAAATAAATAATGAGTGCATTAGGAAACGTGAATGCATTCATGGGCTCAAATTAAATTGTTTACATTCATGAATGCAAGAGCAGACTGCAAAGCTTGGGAATGTAGCAACATTGTAAGCTTCCTTAAGCTAAGACTACTGGTCCACCCAGCTTAGTACTGATCACAGTGATGCAGTGACAATGCAGGCAAAGGCTTACTTAGCCCTATCTAGAGACACTGGGAACTTAACACAGAACCTTCAGCATGCAAATCATAGTCCTTCCCCAAGCTTTCACAGCTGGAGCAGACCTTTCCAAAGATGGGCAGCTCCATGCATGGATATCAAAACATTTGGACGATCTGTGCACCACCAACTTTGACACGTAGAATATTTTCTTTGATCTCAGATGGATTTTCATCATGCACACACATCTTCTGCAATCTCTAGGCTAGACTGTGCCGTGGCCTCTCACTTCACATCCACGTGCCCTAGAAAGTGGGTGAAAAATTGTAACAGTAAGTTTGATCACTTGGAGAAGCATGGTGGCTGGGGTCCATTGCGCCGTGCTACTAGTTGTATACGCTCAACAGGACTTTGAAAATCTTAAGTCACAGCTTCCAGTGGGTGGGAATTTTCAAAAGCAGTTTCTGATGCAAAATGGGGGTTGGCTGCATAATGATGAAAGTGAAAAATCCCAGGCTGTTGGTTGTGTACATGGGAGGTCCACGCTCTCGCTCTTCAGCCATTTCTGTTACCATAACAGCACTTTTTGAGGCAGATATAATCAGAGGGATGGCATCACATGGAGAAACAAGCTGCTTTTCAACAGTATGAACAGCTGCTGAGTTTACACATGTTAACTCTTTAAGAATGGAAGTTGATGCAGTGACTTACACAGGTAAATAAAATCTGTTTAAGGCATATATCAAAGCCAGAGTTGATCCTAACTGAGGATAAAAGGCCACTACTTACAACAGGGAGGGCCATCCATGTGTTGTTGGAGCAGGGCCGGCCCAGCCATTAGGCAGAGTGCAGCTGCTGCCTCAGGCGGCAGAAGCCCTGTGGCGGCAGCAGTGAAGAAGTGACACATGCATTGGTGCTGAATTGGGGTGAGATTGTGTCCATTTTAGGTGAGATTTCACCCCAAATCAGTGAGACCTTGCCTGAGATTGACACCAATGCTGGCAGTGCTTCTCTGCCAGTGACAGATGTGGCAGACTGTGAGGTGGCGGCAGTGGCAGTGGCAGCAGAGAGAGTGGTGCTGGCGGCTGCAGTAGCAGGTATGGTGTTGGCAGGAGCAGCCACCGCTGCAGGGCAGGGTGGCAGTGGCGGAGCATATGCCCGCGCTGCCCAGGGCGGGCACGCTCCCAAGGGGGCGGGGCACGGAGGGTGCCCTCCCACACCCCCCACACCCTGGTAAGAGGGGGTGGGGAAGCTGCTGCTCACTCTCCTCCTGTTTTCCATAGCTTGGTCAGACATGACCTGGCAACAGAGCCGGGTGTGCCTTGCCACGGCTGAGGAGGGCTGCTCTCTGTCGCTGGGTCAGAAGAGCTGCTGCCGCTGGGCACGAGGTGTGCCACCCACTTGCCTACCATTTTGTAACCCCCTCCCTCAGTCATGAAACCTAGGGCCAGCCACATCCACTGCACCCCCCCCTTCCTACGCCTCTGCAGTGTGGCACTTCTTGTTTCACCTCAAGCAGCAAACCAGGACATGCCATCCCTGTGTTGGACCACAACTCCTGTCTCTCCTTAGTCTTGGCCATGCTTATTGGGTCTGATGGAAGGTCAAGTCCCACAGCATCTGGGGGGGGGGGCACAGGATTCCTACTCCTGAAATATATCCATATCATGCAGCACCTTTAGTGGGAGCCAGTGTGGTGTAGCGGTTAAGAGCGGTAGACTCGTATTCTGGTGAACTGGGTTCGCGTCTCCGCTCCTCCACATGCAGCTACTGGGTGACCTTGGGCTAGTCACACTTCTTTGAAGTCTCTCAGCCCCACTCACCTCACAGAGTGTTTGTTGTGGGGGAGGAAGGGAAAGGAGATTGTTAGCCGCTTTGAGACTCCTTAGGGTAGTGATAAAGCAGGATATCAAATCCAAACTCTTCTTCTTCTTCACCTTTAGCCCAGCCATATGGGCAGGTTTGGCTAGGAAATTTAAAACAGGTCAAGCTGTGCATACATTTTTCAAAGGCGACTGCAGATTTTTCTTTAAGAAATAAATAATATATTACTACCTTTCAATACTAATTATGGTAATTCTTTTTCCCAGGGGTTGTGAATCAAGTATTGTGCAAGTGTGTAATTTTCATTCAGTTATTTATATATATATATATATATATATATATATATATATATATATATATATATATATTGCTTCTTGGTTTCTTTATTTTTGTATATCACTGAATTATATTTCTTTATTAAATAAATAAATAAGTATATTTGTTAACAGTTGACAAGATTAGGCTAGATGGACCAATGCTCTAACCTGAAGCAAGGGAGCT
Source organism: Podarcis raffonei (assembly GCF_027172205.1). Taxonomy (NCBI): domain Eukaryota; kingdom Metazoa; phylum Chordata; class Lepidosauria; order Squamata; family Lacertidae; genus Podarcis; species Podarcis raffonei. Next base: position 30,293,161 of record NC_070608.1, on the reverse strand, counting down.
TCCTTTGTTCACCATAATTTCTCCCCCACAAAACAATCTGATACTATGTGGTTCATAATGCTGGTGCCATCGTGGTTCAGCCATACTAATTTATGCATGTGCTGGGGTTGAAATGGAGCAGGTAGTGCTTCGAAGACTGTTTTGCAATATTGATTTTTAACCATGGCATTAAGAGAATGATTGATGTCCAATGCAAATGGGTATTTGGCATTGTCTTTTGATTCTTGGCTGAAAATTCAGACTTATATCCATAGCAACAGAGGAGCAGATATCTTCGGGAATAGAGCGATCATGATACGTCTCCTTCTGTGCCTTAGTGACAAGTGTTTTGTATGTCCTCAAGGTGTTTCTTTGCCACAGTTTTATACTCCTACATGGTTTAAATGGTCCACAACAACAAGGCAGGTAGTGTCCATCCTGTTGTTTCGTAATCATGATTTTAAAATGAAAAGCAGCTGTCACTGGTAATGTCAAAGCACATTTGCATAGTCAGGACCCATATTTAATGTTATAATCGATTGCATTTATTATGTATTGTGTATTTTCTGTTTTTTATATTGTGATTTTATCTTGTGAACTGCCCTGAGATCTACAGGTATAGGGTGGTATGCAAATTTTAACAACAAAATGAGAGCTAAAAACATCTGGCATGCTTACAAATGCCAAGCATTTGGGAGGATACCACTGGGTTGTTGTATTTAAAATGACAACAACAAAAAACAGCCAACTTACTACCTAAACTAGAAAGTAGTTTTTAGACTATCAAATGTGTTTTATACTACTGAATAAATTCCAGAAAAATCAAGCTAAGGAAAACTACTAATATCTAAGACACTAGTTTCATACAAAAGTCTTGTCTCACACCCACAGCCAAAAATCACATATATCATTGCTTCTAGAGATAGTTATTCAATCAAAAAACATGCACCTTTGTGGTGGTGGTGGTGGGGAATTCAATCTACATCCCTACAGAATAAATTTCTGTCTTTAATGAACAGATCTGATAGGCAGTCACAACATTAGTCATCTGTCTATCACACATTTCCAAATTTGGTGTTCACCTAATGTGCTGTGCATACCATTTTATCAGGATTTTGAAATATCATGCAAATGAGCTGCAGCTCCACAGGCTTGGCTCAGAAGCTATAACCTCATACTAGATCTGCAGGAGACAAGTCTAGTTGCCTTTGTTTTGGAAGGGTATCTTTCAAAATGCCCCAAACAAGGTCCAGGGATCAGATTCCTCTTTTAAAATGTAGACATGTTGGGATTTTACAGCTACAAGAACCTACAGTATAGTAGCCTCTACTTTAATTTGGTAAATTATTACGTTTCAGCAGCTCCAAGAGAAATATAAGCCATTAGCAGCATGCAGCGCTTCTCCAGGGATACAGCACAATAGCACTCTTTCAGAGATGCAATCAATTCTCAGGGAGGTTGTTTCCTGCATGATTCCAGGCTGCTCCTTTAGAGGAAAAGCTCCCCATAAATGAAGCAGGAAATGCATGACATGTTTCAGCAACGGGCCATTATAATTTAATGGGGCATTATTAAAATACGAAAAAGAAAAAGTGCCACGCTTAAAAGGCCTTCACGTGAATTACCCTCCCTCCGTTTCAAACTGGAAGCATCTGTGGCACGTTTTTTCATATGCTTAACCTTTTCCTCCCTCCGGTGGGAAAACAAGCATTCAGTGCAATAGATCAGCTGTGTTAGTCTTGTGGCTGGAGATAGACAGAAAAATAGGACACTCGGAATCTTAACTACATGCGATGCTAGCAGAGTGATTAGTAAATATGTTGTTTTTAAAAAATTAAGTACCAGGGGTGTGGAGTGGGAAGATAGTGTTAGTGCACACAGGGAAGGTAGGTTTAAGCCTTCCTAGTAATAATGGGGGCAACACACAGCAGTTAGCATTGGGGGGAAACTATTGTCCTCAATGGGAGCTTTCCCCTCTTAGTGTCAATTGTTGCAAGAAGAGGATGTTTTACTAAGACCATGGCTGGGGAGGGAAGACTTAGACTGCCCCATGCACTGCAGTGTTGATACCTAGCCTTCCACACACATCCCACAAGCCTGTTTTTTAAAGATGTGATTGCTAATCATGTCATTAATGTCACACATAGTTCAGCCTATGTGTAATGCAAGACAACAGTTAGTAATACACATACAGGCATATACAGAGTCATTGTCATTTTCAATGTACAATTAAACAATTATACTTAGCAGAGTCTACCAGCTTCCCACTGAGCTGTCATACTGTACTTTACAACCAAGGGACATTAGATGGCAAAAGAAGACGCATGTGTACTTCTTTATCTTATTTTTAATAAGATTTTTTAAAAACATTTGACAGCCCTGTTTAGGGAAGTTTTTAATATTTAATGCTCTACTGTTTTTAACATTTGATTGGGAGCTGCCCAGAGTGGCTGGGGAGACTCAGCCAGATGGGTGGGGTATGTATAAATAAATAAATAAATAAATAAATAAATTAATAATAATAATAATAATAATAATAATAATAATAATAATAATAGAAAGGGGTTGGTTTTGTTAGCTGTTCCTATGAGCTTCCATGCTTTGGACTTTAATTAGAGCCATCTGCCATCTGTCTGGGACCATCATAATAAGTATCATAGCTAATTGTCCAGCTATGGGTTGGCCGTTCTTATTACAGTGGTACCTCGGGTTAAGTACTTAATTCATTCCGTTCTTAACTTGAAACTGTTCTTAACCTGAAGCACCACTTTAGCTAATGGGGCCTCCTGCTGCTGCCGCACCGCCGGAGCACGATTTCTGTTCTCATCCTGAAGCAAAGTTCTTAACCCAAGGTATTATTTCTGGGTTAAAGGAGTCTGTAACCTGAAGCGTATGTAACCTGAGGTACCACTGTACATGTAAAGTGTCTTAGACAAGCGTTTCACCTCTTTACTCACATACAAACAAATTACCAAAGTGGGTACAATGGGAAAGGATCTAGAAAACAGACAGAAATCATGTCCGTAACGAACTGCTTTGCTTTCTGGGCAATGGATATTGAAAGTATCTCTATATGATAAGCATTTGTTGAAGCTTGGCGGCTGAAGTGTTTCTGTGACACATTTAGAAAGCTGGTGATAAAGTCATCCTTAACAACACTTGGGCGTTAGGGAGTGGGGGAGAACGGCAGGGAAGAAATAAGCCTCCCTGAAGTCTGGTCTTTCCTAAATCATCCCCAGAATATTATCAAAGCTTTCTCTCTTTGGCACATGTGTAGGTGGTTGACAGCTGCACAATACTGATAACTAGTTACCAGCACGGAGCTATTTCCACTGTATTTATTCAAAGGCCCCTAATGACAAGTTATAATTGGCTATCTCTAAAAAGCATGTTACATGCATGATCTAAACTTCTAGTAATTTCAGAAACTGCATCTAAAAATAGCTATTTTTATTTTTATTTTTTTTGGCCTTTTCTTCACTTGCTTCTGTTCCTTAATTGAAGAGACCAGCTCTGAATACACTTACTGGCTCTCAAGAAAACCGGAATAAGATTGCACTATAAATATGATTTGGCTAGATCTCTGGGTTTCAAAGCTAGAATGCAGCCTTAAGGAATATTAAAGCTCTCTTGACTGCTGTGTCATTTTAAGTCCCCATTAACTCACTGCAGAGTCACTTTTGAACCTAGTTATCTGGCATTATGAAGTCACTGTGGTGAGAATCTTCTTACAGGAATCCAAAGGCATTCCTTGGGAAGGAAATGCATCTTGTAGAGTCAGCAGATTCTATGAAATGTCGACTCATAAGGCTCGTGTCCATCTCGTTAATTATTTACCGTTATTGGTTTGTTTAGTCCCTTGGCTTCTGTAAATGTGGTTTTCTGCAGCCCTAGTAATGCAAAAAGGGGGAAAGGGACAAAAAGGAGGGATCATAGGAGATATCTTGGGCTTAGGCATTTTGGGTATAGTCAGTCCCTTGAAGCAAACTGGGAACCTATGAGAATGATAAAGAACTGGCATAGTATGCCCATATCACTCAGTCTCGTTTAGTACTATTGCCACCATGTTCTTTATTAATTGCAGTTTGTGGACCCATTTTCAAAGGTAGCCCCAAACACAATGCATTGTAGTAAAGACTATCAAGACATGAAACACTGCAGCCATACTATCGCACTCTAGTTAGGTCATGGCTAGCATTTTGTTGGTGTTAGTACAGGGCAGGTCACAGGGCAGATTACAACAATTTAAAATTCAATATTCATAGAATCTGTGAATTGTAGAGTTGAAAGGGGTCACAAGGGTCATCTAGTTCAACCTCCTGCAATGGAGGAATCCTTTGCCCAACATGGGGCTCAAACCCACAACCCAGCAATTAAGAGTTTCGTGTTCTATTGAATGAGCTATGATAAGAGTGGTTGAAACAAATTATAATCATGGAAACAGGGTGAGACCTGAAAACGCATCTCACGTGTCAAGCTTAAATTCCCTAACAAAGCCTTTTCCAGTCACCCTATCGCTCCCCTTTGCCTTTTAGCACACAACTCACTACCCCTAGAGGACTTCACATGCAGTCTTCAAGTTGATGCTCACTTCCTTAACTCTGGAGTCCTTTGGGCTTCTCTCGGGATTACAACTGTGGTCTTCAATCTACTTCGGCAACAACTGTTGTGTCAGGTTTGAAAGGAAAACCTCTTGGATCCATGCCTAGAAATCAAAGGGCAAATGAAAGAAAACATGGAATAAAGAGAAGTCTGGACGAGTCCTTAGCTTCAGCACTTTCTTAAAGTCTACCATAGAGCCTTGCTCTCTTCTTAGACCTCCTTGAACTCTTCACTGGAATGATATCAGCATCTAGGTTGGAGCTTCAGTTTCTTTCAGATGCCAACTTCTGCCATTGGCCCTGGCTCCCGTCGTGCTTTCCCAAGGCTCTCCTGAACCTCATTTAAGGTCCCTTGCTATTCCACTCTAACCAACTTCAGCTAGAACTGCTACTTTCTCTGATCATTACTGAACCTTGCCTTTTATTTGTACCAGCCAGGCTACTCTACCCAAATGCCCCCATTGGTGCTAAACTCCACCCTCTTGTTGCATCTTGTCACAAGGAAAATTTAATTTGGTTTGCCATTGCTGTTTACCTGCCTAAGTCCCCTGGTAGTTCAAAATGGTAAAATGGATTGACTTACTGTCTATGAAGATCCAAGTACCTGTGGTTTATTATTGAGCAGCTGTCCAAACTCTGACTCACTGTCCCCATATTTTATAGACAGTATATAAAGGCTGCCTTAATTAAAAATCAGAGCAACTTCAGGCTCACATTCTTAGCAGAAAACATTAAACAATCAACAGGAGGCTTGCTTTGTTTAAATGGATTGGAGATGACAGGAGAGAGAAGACTGAAACCCAGCTATACTGTACCTAGCTTCTTGCCTTAATGGTCTTGGGATTTTGCCCCCTTGTCAAAATGTATTTCTTAATTCTTAAACCAAATGTGGTCATAATTACAGCAAGAAGACTCTTAAGAAAATAAAAGAAATATCTGGAAAAGAAATCCTAATACGGAAATAACAGAAATAATACTGTTGCACCAATAACAGCCTTGTAGCTCCTTAGCTCCTCCTGCCCACCTAGCAGTTCGAAAGCACGTCAAAGTGCAAGTAGATAAATAGGTACTGCTCTGGCGGGAAGGTAAACGGCATTTCCATGTGCTGCTCTGGTTCGCCAGAAGCGGCTTAGTCATGCTGGCCACCTGACCCGGAAGCAGTATGCCAGCTCCCTTGGCCGATAAAGCAAGATGAGCGCCACAACCCCAGAGTCAGCCACAACTGGACCTAATGGTCAGGGGTCCCTTTACCTTTACCTAGCTCCTTAGAAGGCCAAGGACAAAATTATCACTTGATTTGGAGAGAGGCACAGCACAGAAACATTTTGTGAGAATTTTTCACCCAATTACGTTTTGATGTCATAGAATCATAGAATTGTAGAGCTGCAAGGTACACTGGACCTCAGTGTCCGGGCAGAATGATGGGGGTGGAGACGCTCCATCAGGTATACTGGACCAAGGCCATTTAGGGCTTTAAAGGTCAGCACCAATACTTTGAATTGTACTCGGAAACGTACTGGGAGCCAGCATAGGTCTTTCAAGATCGGTGTTATGTAGTCTCAGCGGCCTCTCCCAGTCACCAGTCTAGCTGCCGCATTCTGGATTAGTTGTAGTTTCCGGGTCACCTTCAAAGGTGGCCCCACGTAGAGTGCATTGCAGTAGTCCAAGCGAGAGATAACTAGAGCATGCACCACTTTAGCAAGACAGTCCGTGGGCACATAGGGTCTCAGCCTGTGTACCAGATGGAGCTGATAAACAGCTGCCCTGGACACAGAGTTGACCTGCGCCTCCATGGACATCTGTGAGTCCAGAATTTTTTGGCAGCTGTGAGTCCACAATTTTTTGAATTAAGACTATATATAAATATAAAAATCTAGAAACAGAACAGCACCAGCACTTTAATTAACAGCAGTCAGTTCCCAAAAGTCTGTTGGAATAAGAAGGTCTTCATTTGCCGGAGCAAGGACAACAAGGAGGGAGCCAGTCTAGCCTCTCTAGGAAGGGGGTGCCAAAGTCTGGGAGCAGCCACCAAAAAGGCCCTTGGTGGTGTACACCGTATTATAACCTTAGAGTTCCACAGAAGGACTAAAAAAATGAGATGATGTTATCCTATTTCTTTCTCTCTTTTCCCCTCTCCAAGTTATTCCATGTATATAAATGTAAAATCGCAATAGGAGTAGCATCATTAGCATCTACCGCTAGCATATACCAGAAGAGCATTCTTTGCTTTAATATAAATATACTGATTTGCACAAAATAAAGATGTATTTGTCTTTAGCTGCAGATTCCTATGCTCTGAATACATCCTCTTTCATTATATTTTCCATCTGTTGGCCAGTACATTATTCCTTCCCCTGTATTTTTGAGTACCACATTCAGCCTCACAACACACCACTGCCTTCTTAAAATAATAATAATGCTGGGTTGTTTCCAACTAAATCATACTCAAAGTAGGCCCACTGAAATCAATCTGCTTAAGATTGCCATTTCCATTTATTTCAGTTGATATACTCTGAGCATGGCTTATGTGGAGGTACCCATTTCCTATCTGCTTGTTTTTCTGTTTTCTTCTTCTTAGTGTCCTGATCTGTTTAAAGTTGCAACACATCCATAACATTCATCATGAAAATTGTTGCCACCTTGTAAAATGACTTCATCATTATTAATGGTCCACAAGTTGTGGATGTATGTATAGTTTAATAAGCTCTTAAATGACCATTTTTTAAAAAAGAATCATTTCAACAAAAAGAATAAATATAAAAATCTGCAAGCCAATTTCTAAAACACTCCCTAGGTGCTAATGTTATTGATGGGGAAAGTGTTGTCAGTACCAGGAAAATATTCAAGAATGGGGCTCTAAGGCCTAATTCACACATTATCTAGGCAGTGTGATAGCTATTAAACAAATGATTCCACATGGTTGGGCTCCATAATACATACAGAGGGGAAATCGGGCTGGGATAGCTCAGTCGGTAGAGCATGAGACTCTTAATCTCATGGCTGTGGGTTCCAGCCCCATGTTAGGCAAAAGATTCTGCATTGCAGGGAGTTGGACTAGATGACACTTGTGATCCCTTCCAATTCAACAATTCTATGATTCTGTGGTTATCTCCGTGGCAAGAGCCCCATTGGAGATGTGGTGGTGCTTAGAAGAGAAAGACCTGTGACCAGAGGTGAGCAAAGGTGTCAATTTCATTTTTTCATTTTTCCCATCTTAAATCCAGTCCTCCACATTTTTGCAGCAATTTGCTCATTAAAAAAAAAAAAATCCACGTGAAAATTCATCAATATTTTGGTGCAAATTTCTCCTAATGAACACATTTTTGTATGCCGTTTTGGCTAGTATAGATATTTTTGCAACGCATATTTCCTCCTAGTATAGCACACCTCCAATTTTGTATGTTATTTTCATGAATATATGCATTTTTATGCTCCGTTTTACATAATAACAAAATTTAATGGAATAATTTGTACACAAAGAACAATGGTTCCAGCCGTTGACTTTTTTCACTTAGCCAATCACAAGATGTTTACAAAGAATATTTGTAAAATGAAGTCCAAAGAATTCATAGCCCAGTTCAGTGTTCCAATCACCAGTTAAGGGCTGTAGCTCAGTGGCAGAGTATCCGTGGCATCTCCAGGTAGAGCTGGGAGAGAATCCTGTTTGGAAAACCTGGAGAGCCACTGACTGTCACAGAGCAAGTCAGCAGTAAATCACTAAAAAGGTAAAGGTACCCCTGACCGTTAGGTCCAGTGGCGGATGACTCTGGGGTTGCAGCACTCATCTCGCTTTACTGGCCGAGGGAGCCGGCGTTTGTCCACAGTCAGTATTTCCAGGTCATGTGGCCTGCATAACTAAGCCGCTTCAGGCGAACCAGAGCAGCACACGGAAACGCCGTTTACCTTCCCGCCGGAGCGGTACCTATTTATCTACTTGCACTTTGATGTGTTTTCGAACTGCTAGGTGGGCAGGAGCTGGGACCGAGCAACAGGAGCTCACCCCGTCATGGGGATTCATACCGCTGACCTTCTGATCGGCAAGCCCTAGGCTCTGTGGTTTAGACCACAGTGCCACCCACGTCCCTAAAATCACTAAAGTTGGAGTTAACTCTTCATTAGCAAAAGCACGATCTTCACAGACTTGGCTGAGTGTCAGGTGTAATGAGCACAGCAGCTCAATCCTGGTGGTCTTGCTCCATGGAATTAGTTGCCGAGACTGAAAGTCCCTGCCTCCCCACTGCCATCTACATCCCCTCCTCTACAGGATTTCCCCCAATAATCAGAGACTGTGCCTCTGCTCTTTTCATGCCTCTTCTGGTTTTGGGAGACCGGGGGTTGGGGGGGACTTGTCGCAGCAGGAGGGAGAGACCACTCTGACTCATCTCTGCCTATGGGCCTCTTCCCCCCCCCACTCACCTGTTTCAGCTTCTGCCTCTGATTCTGCACTTCTCTCTGCCACAGACTCTCCCAGCTCACTAAGCCCTGTTACTTCTTCAGCTTCCAACACCTCTTCCTCCTGGTCTTTTCCCTCTGTTCCTTCTGACCACTCATTGTTGTCTCACCACCTCTTGACGGGTTCTTAGCCTTCTACCTCTGGTGGTTCCCCACCTGGTTCCTCCCACCATTCCTCTGCATCCAACCAGTCCATGACACTGACAGTGTGGACAATTGTGAGCTAGAAAGACCATCAGTGCTTCTCAAAATAAGGCAGCTTCCTATGTTCCACCAGTAAGATGTGCTCGTGTCTTCTGTGCATCCCTATCAGGAGTCTAACTGCAATAGTGGGGGGAAGAGTCTGACTTGACAAGCTTGCTGATGATCATGAAAGCAACAGAGAGGCTGGTAGTCAAACGATATATTTCACTGCAAATATTTCTGAGCAAACTGTCTGCAACTATAAACGACAATCAAGTTTCCAGAAATTCTGCATGCTGCAATTATCTCTTCTCTCAGACTCCTACTGTAAAAAAAAAAGCAGCTTCAGAAGTGCAAGCTATAAATTTCAAATGAAATTAGTACTCAAAGAGACATGCCAGCTTGTCATTCCTAGCAACAGAAATCCTTTCTATTTTGTATTCAGGCACCATAGATTAACTGTGTGCTGTTCTTTCAAGTGCATCCAGACTCCCTATCCCTCTAGGAATAGGAGACGTCTCAGAAAGTGTGGATTTTGTAGGTTCACCTTTAAATACAAACTCAGTTGTCTTTCTTCCCCATCACTATGACTGATGTCCTGCAAGCCTTCCATGACAATGTGCAAAGGCCCTTAAAACCACATAGATACTGTTTGCAACAGCAGCAGTCTTGGTAGTCTATTGACTCCTTCATCTACCTCCCACTGAATAATATGTTCATGGTGTCTCAGAGCTGCTTAAAAGAACAGATTGAATCCCACTGGTGTCTGTCCACTGATGGAAGACTTTTAGATCCAGTGGAGGTTTCTGTCAATGGAATGGTGATTTGCCTTTTCTACCGCAGTTCCCCATGCCACTTTCCATGCTGTCTGAAAGGCCCCAGCAACCGTCCAGAACAGCTATGGCAGACATAAAGGGTGACTGCAGGTAAATGGCAGACTATCTTGAACTGTGTTCTGCTGGTGGAAGGCTCTGCTGGGTCACAGTCTTCCATCAGCGGTGGGGTACCAACTGAATACAACCCACATGCACCAAGTCTCTCTAGGCAACACTTTGACAAAACAAGCTTCTGAAAATGAAGCTAAAAGGTCCTGGGCCTTGGTGTGAAATCTGAATAATTTGGAAATACAATTCCCCCATTTTCAGGATTCTGTGACTTCTAATATTAGAACTGAACATTATGCTGCAGCGTGGGAAAGATAGCATGAAAATCTTGATTTTAGAATAGTTCAATTCTGCTCTCACAGCATTCTTAGAGGGACTTTGGCCAAGGGGAACATGTTTCTTAAGCAAGGTTGCCAACTGCTAGTAAATTTGCTGACTGCCAGGAAGAAAAATAGTCGCACAAGCTTTTCCTGCCATGGAAACAACAATCCTGCCAGTAATTCATTTCATTTCATGCCTTACCCATTTTTTGAGAATAGAAACCAAAGTACAGAAATCAATATAATTTGAACAGGAACTCAGTTGCTCTTCTGTTAGCTATTAATTTATAGTAGGTATCTTTATTTTAAAGAGCAAAGAACATGGGTTTCAGTTAGTGAATATGTGTACCCACTTAGGTCTCTGCCAGTGAGCAATTACTCTAGTTAGCCTGCTGCCCTGTGGTGCTTTTAAACCTTCTGTGTTGTAAAGCAGGTGTGGCGAGCCTGTGGCCCTCTAGATGTGGCCAAAATATATCATTCCTACATCCTTGACCACTGGCCATGCAGGCTGGGGCTGCTGGGTATCAAATCCAGTGACATCTAGGAACACCAGATCCCTATCCCTGGTGTTTTGTTGCCATTTCCAAAGAGCATATAATGATGGCTCAGTCTGAGTCCTGAATCGCAGAAGGTCCCTCTCCTACCCATAAACACACCTGCATCAGACAACCTTGCTAATTACCAGAACTCTAACGATCAATCCCAGTCTACCTTCTGCCTGCCCCTGCACTAATCTGTCCCTTTCCTTTCCTTTCTCCTTTACTTTGACAAACCACGATTCCCTCCTGTATTCATTGGGGCAGCAGCAGCTCTTTTGGAGAGAAGCTGAAGGTTTAAGGCCAAGACAGCTCTTTCATTCATTTCCTCTGTGGTGTGAACATCTTCTTTGTCCTTTGTTCTTTCAACTACTATAGAGGTAGAAGACAGCAAAGGGCAAGATGGCATCTCTCCACCCGCCCTTCTACGGTGTAAAAGACTGCTTCAAAACTAGCAAAAGGATAGTGTCCTCCCCAACTTCCAAAGGCAGCGAGCTAGTTATGGGGTGCAGGAGAGACCATGTGGAATGTACAGCTATGTCCTTCAACAGAAGGGTGTGACTATGGGGCTTGTGAGGATCAGCCAGGGCAGTTTCCTCCCTCTGCCTAATGGTAGGTCTGGTCCTGGGTGCTCCAGCAGTAACGAAAGGAAATGAATAGCCTATTAAATAAGGTATTCCTGTGTAGGGACAATAGGGGACAACTGAGGCTCTTCACTGAAGCACCAGGAAAGGAAAAGAACAGAATCCCTACATTTGCCCAGGGATGTAGTGGCAGGAGAGGTAGTTGCTAGGGTGGCCGCTATCCTACTTTACAGAGAACAGCCTTCTACTGAGATGCTGTCAGAGGATGGTCTTCCAGTTGAAGGGCTCTCTGCTTCAAGTTCTGTTTAAAGATAAAACAGCATAAGAAGAGAGAGCAGGGCCCTTGACATTTCCCATCAAGCTGCACAGCAGAGCAATACAACACACAGGTCTCTTGACCACCGTCTTTCCCAGGCTAGTGAGGTGTCTTGTATTTTGAGTTAAATTATACTACTTATTTCTAAATCTGCATCTATGCAGTAATTTAACAAATGCAAGTATTACGCAACTGTGTTGTCTTTAATGGTGATGGCTGTCCTCTTTTTTGACAATGTGGATCCTCATCTCCTTCTTGTCTCTGTCTCTTATATTAGGATTCTTGCCACGTGCAGAAAAATGCACAGAGATGGTGATGGATTGATTTTAATGGTTTTGTATGTTTACTGTGAAGTGCTTTGTGATATATAAATGAAAAGTGGTATGTATTTTTTTTCAAAAGAATACAATGAAATAGGACCCATTTCTATGCATTGCTTCACAGTTTAGTGTCCAGAGTCACAGAAATATACAGTTCAGTTTAAATTCCTTGGAGTCTACACTGAGACAGTATGACAAACACCTTGCAATAAAATTAAATCAGGTAAGAAGACAACACAGCTTAAAGGGAGAATTGGTCCTCCCCACCCAGTTTTATCTAATCACTGGACCATGTATAGGCTAGCTAATTTCTACTTCCATTAACATAGGCCTAAGCCAAGTGCTCATTTTAATTTAAATTACATAGTAAATGGAATGCCATCCCAAGGGTCTTAGTGGAATCTGGAAGGAAGAAACCATGTCTGTATCATTTGTATTTCTGTTCCGGCATTAGATGTACGAGGATGGGGACTGGGAGGAGGGAGTGGCAGGAAGAAAAGCACAAGACACAACATTGGGAAGAGTCTTTTTGGGTTTTGTGTCTAACATGATTCAGTTCTGATCCATTAATTCTTTCTCCTATTCATAGGTCCACTTATCCAAAAGTATGTTCCACTGAAATCAAGTTTAGTCATTGTGATCATTTATTTCTCGGTTACATTTCTATCCCGCCTTTCAGCCAAGGAGCTCAAGATGGTGGTCATGGTTCTCTTTCTCCCCATTTTATCCTCACAACAACCCTCTGGGGTAAGTTAGGCTGGGAGACAGGGACTGGCCCAAATCACCCTGTGAGCTTTGTAGCTGAGTGGCAATTTAAGCAGATGGCTGAGCCTGCATGTCCAGTGATGACTGGGATGGTGGCCGATAGCGAAGGGCTGCAACTGCCACCCATCCAGGAAAGAGGGTAAGCGGCCATTCTCTACTGTGGCCAGTGGCCATAACAGGTTACACCATCTCTCTGTATTTGCACCCTCTAGGGATTTCCAATATATCACTGTTAGAATTCTTGCAACCATAAGTATCTTACTAGTTATTTATTGTTAACATGAAAACATTCGCAAACTCAGCATACATGGACAGCGACACTCTTTTACAACTCTAAATCCTGTCCTGGAGTTTGCTTCCCTCTCCTCTTTCCCCATAATCCCACTTGGCTTCTGTTAAAGGGGCAGTAGCATATTAACAATTAATAAGGGCAAAGCTGAAGGCATAAGCTTTTATGCTTTAATAAGCTTTCTTTTCCCCTTGCTAGCATCCTAATTCAGAACCCATTAATAAGGCATGATTTGCACAAGAAGCCAATTGCATAGGTGGCTGCTCGCATAGCAACTGCTATGTAGCAAGCGGTTTGTATGAAGCCGCTCACCTTGTGGTTATGTCAATGTTAAGCAAATCATCATATATGTGGCAAGCTACATGAGTAAATTCAACCAAACACTCCTTAAATTAATCCTACACGGGAAATTTTTAGGATCAAGGTCTAGGGCATAAACCTTGAATGACAAGTTAATGTCTGGGCTGTAGAAAGCTCAACGGATTAAGAAGCTGCAGTCCTTTATATGTCATTTGACATCCCCTGGGCAAACATTCCACATACAGAGAAGTAGCAGGAATTGATCCAAGCAAGATTGACAGGAGCTAGCAAGTTTTCATTTCAGGCTCAGAAATGAGCTGTAGAAATAGTGGTAATCTAAAGCGAAGAATTTGATGTAATAGATTTTCCTGGGGCTAATGTTTTGCTTTCTAAGACTTAGAAATATGGAGATTTGATGGGGAGAGGAAAATATTCAGTTACGCCATGGAGACTTGTGTTGTGTTGAATATTGGAGTGCCAAGATTCCATCACAATCATTTTGACACCATCTGCTAATTTTCTGAGCTTGCCATTAAAAATTGCCATCTATGTCATGCCCTCTACTCAGCTCTCTCACCCACCATTATCCTTCTTGTGATATTTCATTCCAAGCTCCCTTCCGGTTCCTTTCTCTCTCTCCATTGTGTCTTTTTGTTCCTTCCATGGTGACAGACCACTCCTACCTCCACCTCTTCTGCAGCAGCTACCAGCCGTATTACGTACAAAAAAATCATTAAAAGAGGGGCACCAAACCATTTCCACAGAACAGAACAAAACACACACCTCAATCTGATTTGTTAGTGAAAGGGACTGAATAATCCCCAAGGTATTTTAATTCACAATCTCACGATTTATGTAATGATGTGATTTGAAATTGGTAGCAAACGTTTGCAAGTCTGGAGCTATATCTTGGCATCATCATTAGCTTTCAACTGGATTTTGGGCCATGGGTCTTTTCCTGTTGAATGTTTTCTACAGAAAAATATGCCCTTATGTATATATGTATGCATTGTTACGTATTAAATTTCTATACTGCACTTCATCCGAAGATCACAGGGAGAAACACAAAAATATATAACATAAAAACAAACAAAATGAAACAATAACACACACACACCACAGTTTAAAAGAATGTAGATTGCTTAATTAGTCAAAAGCCTGGGAGAAGCAGAATGTTTTTGCCTGGCAAAACAGGAAGTGGCAGAAGTGGGTGGAGTACAGGTCTTACTCTTACTTTTGTACCATACCATGCAAAAGCCAGAGTTTTGGACACCCACATCTCAATGCTGGTGAAAGGTGCTATCATAGTTCCAAGGACACATTCCACCAGGCAAAGTACTCAAGGAGGATGAAAACTGTGGCCTGAGGAGCAGGTGCAAATGGGGAAGATTCCAGGGAGGGCAGGTACAGAAGCCTGGGGTGCCATATTCTGACCCTGGTCACAAAGTTACCTACTACAGATTTAAGGCTAAATCACCATAGCAGCTCTTCGACCAATAAGAAGATTAGGTTCAGAAGTTATATCAACCTATCTTTCCCAGATCAGATTCTCAATGTCAGCATCAAATGTGGGCCGCCAGATCACTATAATCAATTCAGTTTAACGTTTTAATAAACTCATTTTCTTCTTCAAATACCAGTTTAGTTAGTTAGTAAATAAATAAATAAAGTAGATAAATAGGTACTGCTGCGGCGGGAAGATAAATGGCGTTTCCATGTGCTCTGGTTCCGTCACAGTGTTCCCTTGCACCAGAAATGGTTTAGTCATGCTAGCCACATGACCCGGAAAGCTGTCGGTGGACAAACGCCGGCTCAGTTGGCCTGAAAGTGAGATGAGCACTGCAACCCCATAGTCACCTTTGACTGAACTTAACTGTCCAGGGGTCCTTTACCTTTTACCTTTAGTACTTTGAACTAACCCTGTACCAAATTCCTAGCTCTTTTTGCAGAGATGTCCTGTCAGATGTCTCCTCTTAACATATCCCAATGATAAGTTGCTGCAGAACTGCTCTGTCCCTGAGTTTAGGGTTAATCTTAACTGTTTCTATCTTTCTGCATATCTTTTATAACCTCATTGTACACTGCTTAAAAACTATTAACACTGTGGTTGAATAACTGAATTTAAAAAACAACACTGACATTAAAAAGTCTGTGGCCTTCAAGAAATTTTGTATCCCTCGTGCCATTCCAAAAGTTCAAGGTATCTCCATTAGATGATAACTCTATGTATGCACATCAGGCAGTGTTGTTTTTGAATGATTCTTCAGTACATCATTGGAATATGAAACTAGCTAAATAGTTTGTGGTAGCTAGTCAGTCAAGGGAGGGAAATATGCCAAAGTGATGATTTGTCGAATGGACAAGTCAACTACATAGCTTACTTAAAAAACCCAACATGGTCCCTTCCAAATCTATGATTCTAAGATTCTCCATGACGAAAGGCTGGAGTATACTCAAACCATTGGACTCCCCACCTCACTCACCTCATCACAAAAAAGTATATTGTGGAGTTGGAAAAGGTTCAGAAAAATGCAGCCAGATTATCAAGGGGGTGGAGTGACTCCCCTATGAGGAACGATTGCAGCAATTGGGACAGTTTAGTTCAGAGAAAAGGCAAGTAAGAGGTGGTAGAAATTTATAAAATTAAGAATGGCATGGAGAAACTGGATAAATAAATCTTTTTCTCTGTCTCATAACGTAACACTCATGGACTTACAATGAAGCTGAATACTACAAAATTCAAGACAGACAAACAAAGGTCTTTCTTCATGCAGCACATAGTTAAACTACAGGACTTGTTCCCACAGGAGGCAATAATGGCCACCAACTTGGATGCCTTTAAAAGAGGTTTGGACAAATTCGTGGAAAATACCTAGAATTCTGGGCACGTTAATTTGCTAAGGGTTGCTGGGAATTATAACTTTGCAAGGGGTGAATTACAGTGCTCAGAATTCTATGAGGGAGAGAATGTGCTTTGAATGAACTTTAGACTTGAAGTGCACTCACGGCCTTAACAAATGCTAAGAATTGCAAATGGAAATGTGCTAAGGTGCTCTTGTAGCCTGTGCAGCTATATGTCATTATCTGTAACCTCTCTCTTGTTCAAGACAATAGCAGGAGGTCTATAAAATGTTCTGGTAATGAATTAAAATTCATCTTATTTGTATAATCTTCATGTGCTGGGACTGCCTCAATTTGTATCCCATTGTTTTCTTCCACTTTGCATTTTCTTGACTTTGGGGGGGAGAAATAAGAAATTAATCAATTTCATTCTTTCTGCAATCTGTTACGTTTCCTAGTTCCCAACAGCTACCCCTCCATCTATGTATTTTGTTGATTTTGTTCCCTCCTTTCTCTCCCCAATCCGATTCTTGGGGTGGGGGGAGAGAACAATTTTATATTGGATTTTGTTTCTTAAAAAACACCAGCATAATTTTGAAAGAACTGCCTTGCTGCATTTGGAATTATTTGGCATTATTGCTGACTTCTAAGTGGAAAGAAAATTAGCTGCAATATAATCAAAAACAGAAAATCAATTAAGTAAAATTTTATTCATCTATCAGTTTTATTCACACTATTACGAAAGGCAACCATGCCAAGGTTCTGATTAAATCAAAAACTTTTCATTAAAAGAACAGAACTACAACCTTTGTTGTACTGTACCTACATTTTATTCCATTTTACACAACAATCTAACAATCAGAATCATGTTATCAGATAATTGATACTATTGTTCTCCACATGCCATTGACTGGTTAATGTCAATGGCAATGCCCTAAAAGAGGGCTTGAGAACCTCCAGATGTTGCTCCCATCATCCCTGACCATTAGCCACTGGGTAAGTATTAAATCTCAGAAGAGTGTGATGCAGACCTTTTGGGGTTAAGAATAGGGCTTTTTTCAGGGCAAACGCACAGGAACTCAGTTCTGGTACCTCTTAGGTGGGTTCTGGAACCTCTCAGGTGAGTGCCATTGCCATTCTAAGAGAAACAGTGATACGTTCATTGTGAATTCCGGCACCTCTTTTTCTAGAAAAATAGCACTGGTTAAGAAAGACACGTGGAGATATCTGCTGACTGGCCCTACTCTGCCAAAGCATAGCAGATATATTTGGACACTGAACCACACTGCGAAAGACAAATTAATACAGGCAGTTTCAGAAGAAAAGGAGGTTTGTTGCTGAACACAGTACTTATGCATTCTGCTCTGTATTACTGTGCTCAGTGGTGTAGTGTGCTACACAAGGGTGCATAAAACAAGAATAAAATATGGGGGAGAGGTAAGCCCCGCCCCACATAATTGATCACATGACACAGCACATGCACACCATTTGAATGGCAATGCCTATCAACTTTGGGGAGGAGGCTGACCCCTGAAATATTGGGGGGCAAGGGACCTTGACCCCCTAAGAGTTGGTTCCTACAGTGGTCCACAATTATTTTCTGCAATGTATTTAAGAGTTCAATATTGTAAATGTTGGAAGTAGAAGGAAGGCCAGCCAGGGGCAAGAGAAAAGCAGCTTTGCATATCAGCCTTTGTAAAAGGAGTCCATGAGATCAGCCTTAATGCTGCAAGACAAAAGGAGAAGCATGACTGCAATGTTAACAAGGGACCTTGTTTTTATACTGCCCATTTTTTTACATTCTAACAAGCCAGATTGTTCTGTCGGAACAACATCATTTTCTGGCTAATTAATCTATCAATTAATGTATAGAACCTTGTGTCTAAACAGTGACATCTGTGACATGTGGCATCTGTCAATGACCAAAGGCCATTGTGATGCAAAGCAGAGTCACAGACAGTTGTCATTGCGCTCTTGGCTGAATCACTGAGCGTTGACATTAGCAGAACTATATTCTCTCTTTGCTAACTGCCCTCCAGTGCTAGAGGGGAGAATGATTTCAGAAATGGAGTGAAACGAAGGGGACGAGATCATCACTGGGGAAACTGAGCCCTGGGGTATTTTTCCAGACCAACAAGACATTTCGCACATCCAGTGGCATGGAAATTCTGCAATCAGTTACAGTGCAGGCCAATCTGCACAGATGCAACAAGCAGTGGCTCAGGCACAGCATTGTTTAAAAAGCTGCATGTTAATATTCATATAAAACCTCTCTCTCCAGAGGGTGAACATGTGGCCAGGCAGGGCATGGCTCAGTGGTCAACAGCTGCTGCTGCCACCACTACTGTCTAGGAGTAGCTTCCACCATTTTTCCCTTGTGTGGCCAGAGGAGGGAGAGGATGGGGGCTGCCTGTCACTGGGACATGCTGCCGCCATGTTCAACTCCACCCCCTGGCTGCATGTGACATCATGCACGTGACATCAGAAACTTGTGTTGGGACCCCACAATGTTTTTGAGAAGTAGGCATCTCTGATGAGCACCAAAGAAAGTTAAAGGCTCACAGCAGTCACATAATCCAGGTTCAGAGGGCTGGGAGGTCAGCTGAGCTGAAGATACAACAAAATCAGGCAGAGAACACAGGGCAAAGTACCGCAGCCAAAGAACCAGGTCTATTGAACTCAAATGTTGGATTGTTCATTGTTTTCAGTTTTGCATTTCAGGAAGTTGTATATGTCCCTGAAACATTTGTTTGCCTAAAGTGATGAATAAATGCAAATAATAAAATAATTTTTAAAAGTGTACTGGAAGGTAGCGGACTCAAAATTTGGTGCAAGTTGCACCCTCTGTTCAGACAGGCAAGGAGCCAGGATATAGGCCTGTCATCCAAACAGCTTCAAGGCTCCGGCAGAAATGACTGGCAGAATCCGCGACCAGGGAGAAGAGTCGGCAGAAGAAGATTGGAAGAAATTTAAGGACTATTTAAAGAAATACTGTAATATTACTGAATTTTGAAGGGAGTTGGATTGAAATTAATGGTTTCTAGCTGTTATGGTAAAAGATTACGGAAGAATTTTTTTTTCTTTTTTTTCTTGTTTTAATAAGGTTTAAGCTACAATAATTTAAGAAGCTGAATAGAAAATAAAGGGTTAATTAATTGTGAAGTTAGGAGATTAGGATTTGCTGGATAAATAATTTGATCTAGAAAACAAGAAGGGGAGGTTCGAGGAAGTCAAAGGACGATGGTTTGGAAATCAGGTTGTGAAAACTATGTGTTTTTAATATTGTCTTTTTTCTTTGTGCTTTTTTTTCTCTTTTTTTGTTTGTATAAAATGGAAAATTTTAATAAATATTCATTAAAAAAAACAGCTTCAAGGCTCCTCTCCCCATCCTTTGGCTGAAATAACACCTTCAAGAGGCTCATGATACCTTCAGATCAAGAAGGCATTCACATCTCACCAGAAAGGAGGGATCTTATCAGCAAAATGTCTTGCAAACATGCCACACTAGGACACCAAGCTGTCACTTATTTCCACAGGGACATGTCCGATTGTCTCCCAAACTACTCTGCAGGTTGATATGTGGCAATGGCCACATTGAAAGCCACAAAATTTGTGAACATACAATACCAGTTCTGAAGGAATGGCACTGGCTGCCAAAGTCAAAGTGATTGCTTTGACATATTAAGCCCAACATGGACATCTGATGGACCACATGCTTCCCAGTGTGGTGTAGTGGTTAAAAGCGGTAGACTTGTAATCTGGTGAACCAGGTTCGCTTCCCCGCTCCTCCACATGCAGATGATGGGTGAACTTGGGATAGTCACACTTCTCTGAAGTCTCTCAGCTCCACTCACCTCACAGAGTGTTTGTTGTGGGGGAGGAAGGGAAAGGAGATTGTGAGTCACTTTGAGACTCCTTCAGGTAGTGATAAAGCAGGATATCAAATCCAAACTCTACTTCTTCTTCCCAAACATTACAATCAGGCGAGGACAGTCTCTCAATGGTGCCACAGTTGTTGAGTGTCTGATAGGCGGCAACTCATGGAGTGTGTAGCAGCACCTTTGCCTGGTCCTGCCCACCACTGGCACATTGCTGCTAGGTTGCCCACAAGGTTATAAATACTGATCTAGATAAACTAACCATCTGACCCAGTATAAGAGACTTCCTATGTCCCAGCCAAAGGTGAAACCTGCGAATAGATTTCAGACACCTCCTAGCAGAATGAGTTTATCTGTCAGGAACTCCCAAGGAAAGTAATCTTTAAACAGAACAGGCAGCAGCGGTATTTAGGAAATGAATCCAGTTAGTTAATGGATCACAGAGAAAAGCAGACAAGATTATCCTGCAAAGAGGATGCCTCTAAAGATGGATTATCTGTAATGAGATTACTCACACAGCAGAGTTCAGTTCCAAGAAAGGGGAAGAAGTCTTAGTGCTATAATGCAATTCTGTTTCTAAATGTATATCCCCCCCCCAAAGAAATATTAAAGTTAATCTCACAGTCAGTTCCCTACTTCAGTTAATATTATGTAGTCGGTTACCATGATAGAGATATTATTATTGTTAATGATCAAATGCTGTGTTTTGTATTGCTTGTTGGAGTATTTGACATCCAACTATTCATGACACCTAAAAATGAGGTACATTCCAGTTATATTGTTGAGTTTCCTGGGTGCTGGAAAGCACAATCAGGGCAGGGTAAAATTATTTCCCCCTCCTGAGCACAATCTCTGCCATCTTCTTTGACTTGTGATACTTTGCAAAAATACTCCCCATTAATTTTCCCCAGCAGCTGCCATGTTACTACCCTTTGACCATATTTCTTTTTCAAACTCTGTGAAGGCTCTAAGGGCTTATTGAAACCTATAGGCAACAGAATGAAACAAAATCAGCAGATTGATTAAAATAAAATAGCTGTTGGAGAGTTGAGTGCCAGAATTGGACTCGATAGACTCAAGTTCAAAATCCCACTCAGCCACTGACTCTCAATCTAACCTACCCCATGGGGTTGTTGTAAGGATCAAATGGGGGGGTGAGGCATGTAAGCTGCCTTGGGCTCCAGGGAAAATATACATACACACTAGTTGAATTTGTCTCCAAAACTCTGTCCCAGAACATGAATATAAAGATTACAAAGTTATAATTATTTTCTCCAAAAAAATAATAATGAAATGATAGTCGTTTTGCATGCCTGGCATATGGTAAATCTAAACTCAGGAAAAGGGAAGGACATCTTGGATAAAATTAATCCCTAGAATTAGACATCCTGTCAAAATGCAAGGTTGTCACTTTGTCACCCAAAAATAACTTTGTGAATAAGTAGGATGCAGGTCTGGTTTATAGTAATTTGTTATAGCAAAAGCTGCCAGCATCTCCTCCTGGAATTTGTAGTGTGTGGCACTGCTGAAAATCCACTCTTAACCTAATTTTTAAAAGTGCAATATATTCCAATTGTATATTTTCTGAGTTTATTTTAAATCATTTGTAGTTACAGCTTTTATGTTTCATTTTAACTCCAAAGCCAAATGTGCCAGTAAATCAAAGCAACGAAGTGGTTAATTGGAGCCAAGGGAGGGAGAGGCAGGCAGAGAAACAATCACCTCCCCTCACACCTCCTTCTGCTTCAGTTAAAGCAAATCTCCCCCCTCAAGCATGCATGGTGGCCCTAGAAGAGTTTAAGGCTGAGCTGAAATTTTAGAGCATGAGTAGGCAAACTAAAGCCCGAGGGCCAGATCCAGCTCAATCGCCTTCTAAATCCAGCCTGTGGACAGTCCGGGAACCAGTGTGTTTTTACATGAGTAGAATGTGTCCTTTTATTTAAAATGCATCTCTGGGTTATTTGTGGGGCATAGGAATTCGTTCATTTATTTATTTTTCAAAAATATAGTCTGGCCCCCCACAAGGTCTGAGGGACAGTGGACCGGTCCCCTGCTGAAAAGGTTTGCTGACCCCTATTTTAGAGGATGGGTCAAAACAGAAGCTAAGACTATGGTAGGAATGGGAGAGAGGTTTGACTCAGTTTCATTTAAAGACAAGTCCACCTCCTTTCCATAACAAAATGCAAACCAAAATACAATCTTCAAAATATGCACTTCTCCAAATACTGTGATGCAGTTCTCCAACTGAACAATGTTTACAAAATTGCTTGTGCTATGTTAAAATGTGCATAAAAAGTACACATACTGATATAAAGGGAAATGCAAAAATGCATTTCGTTGGGAGAAATTCACATAAAAATGCTGGTGAATTTTCATAAGATTTTTTTTTTAAAAAAAAAAGAAAATGGAAAACGATGCAGAAATGTGAAGAAATGAACTTAGGATCTGAAAAATGAGAAACGAGGGCAGGGGGGGCCAAAACAGAAAGACTTCATCCATCCCTAAAGCAGACTGTCTTTTCTTGCCAACTTCTGCTATGCTGTGGCAGCACTGCTCCTGTGTGGTGGAAGCTGCCATATTTGCCTATAGGCATGACTCTTTGTCAATATGTTGCATTCTTCTGAGGGTTGTTCTGAGGGAAGAAATGGTAGCCGTGGGCCAGAGGTACCAAGAAGAATGGCATTGCTGGTTGTAAGCCCCCCTTCACCCATATTTTGCCTCACCCCCTGAATCGCTGCCCTCCCTCCAATTTCACCACTTATGAAGGGGGCGGCAGAATGATTAGCCAACTGCCTTGTGTGAGAGGAAGAAGAGGCAAGCAACTCACGAACTTGGGCCTGCTCTCATGTCAGAGTTTACCTCTTTGCTACTGCCGTCCTTCATATTCAAAGGAGTTAGGTCTTATTTTGCTTGTAAGACTTTCGCTTGTTTAGTTTTGTTTCAGCTTGTTTTTCAAGCTCAGCAGCTTAACAATTTGTAAGCAACCTGGTTTCCCCTTTGCTTTGCTTCCCTTCCCCTCCCCCATCAGCCCATTTCTTTTATGGTTTCTAAATTTCTAAAATAGTGGTGTCATTTACTGGGACCATGGCATTCTATACAAATTTTCTCAGCCTCTTGGTGGCTTTGCTCAGGAGGTGGGATACAAATGAATGAAAGACCGGGATGTCATGTAGCCCTGCCTAGTGGCTAAGGCTGCAATCCTCAGCTGCTGCAACACCTGGGCACAAACACCAGTGAATTCATTGGGACTTACTTCTGGGTATATGTGGTTAGGATTGCAGCCCAAGAGAGTTCAAGCCAGTCAGCTTCTAATTTGATCTCAGTTCAGCCACAGACTCGGCAAAGGGTTTTAGGCTAGCCACTGTTTCCTCAGCTTCAGCTAGAGATAATAAAATGCCCATTTGCTTTCCAGCAATAATGGATGCGAAAGTGCTTTCAGTGCTCAAACCGTGCTGTGTATATGATAAATATGATTAAATAAGTGTGATCATTACCTAAGCCTGACATCACAGTTTAAAAGTAGATTAGTCATGACATTTCACAAACAGGGAACATGACTTAACTGCCTGTAAATGGCCCTGATCTGAATTTGTGAGAGAGCAGCAGAGGTTATGGGCCCACTCCTTCACTTGAACAGATTGGTTGTTTTTGGTGGGGATACCTGGACTGACTCTTGCTTTCCTGCCCTACACAGGCCCTATTTAGGCATTTCCCCTCAAGTGTTTCCCATTGCATGAGGCAGAAGATAATGCACATTCTATGAGTCATCCCTACCTCCACTGTCAAGAGGCCATATGCCTCAGCCCAGTATACCTGAAGGAGCATCTCCACCCCCATCGTTCTGCCCAGACACTGAGGTCCAGCGCCCAGGGCCTTCTGCAGTTCCCTCACTGTGAGAAAACAAGTTACAGGGAACCAGGCAGAGGACCTTTTCGGTAGCGGCACCCGCCCTGTGGAACGCCCTGCCATCAGATGTCAAATAAATAAACAACTATCTCACATTTAGAAGACATCTGAAGGCAGCCCTGTTTAGGGAAGATTTTTAATGACTGATGTCTAAATGTATTTTTAATCTTTTGTTGGACGCCACCCAGAGTGGCTGGGGAAACCCAGCCAGATGGGCAGGGTATAAATAAATTATTATTATTATTATTATTATTATTATTATTATTATTATTATTATGAGTGCCAGTCACTGGGAAACACACGTAGGCAGAGTGCTGTTGCAGAGGAAAATCCATGCAGATCCATGCAGAAGAAGCCAGTCCCTAAGGCACGCTGGCAACTTCCTTATTACCAAAACAAGAAAATGCTTCACACACAAAAACATGGCAGACACTAATTTACACACATAGATGTGAATTTAGAATAGTGACTATAATTTAAATAAGACAATACATCTCAGCATTGGGGGAAAGAATGCAACCAGGATACCTGTATGCCTGGTCTTCTACCCCATCCATATTGTTAGGTTGGTGTTCCAGGTTGCAACGCATCAACACAACTGATTGGAATCAGTTTGCTGTCTAGGTGCTAGGTGAACTTCAAAGACCTCCACTCTTTCTTCTTAAGGAAATTTATCATTAAATTGGATTCGAAGCGGGCAACCCTTCAAGGAAATGGTTGTTCTGTTAAAGTAAGATGCATGGCAATGCTACACTCCTCCCAAGCCATTGACACCTTCCAAAATGAAAAGAAGCACACATGCTAGAAATGGACCAAGAGCTACTGTAGTAGTTGTTTGAAACCAGTGACTCCAGTCAGCAAACTAGCTGCTGTGTTTTGAAGCAGCTGCAGTTTCTGAACAGTGCTCAAAGTCAGCCCCATGCATTGCAGCAATCAGAATTTTTCAAAGCACATCACATTTGGGGGTGTCTGCAATAGTTCATTTCAGCCTGGCAATTTGTCACCGCAAATTCCCATCTCCTGTGCAAGGAAGCAGTGTTGGAGGTGATTAATATTACCCTAGGGATCAGCGTGTGGAATCGTTTTTCATTTCCACTAAATCAACAAATTGGGCAGATGTTTAAATATTAAAATAAAAGCAAGGCCAACAGGTAAACGTCAACAGGAGAAAAATAATAATTAAAATGCTGATCTACTTTATCCTTCTATCGTTTTTGTAATTTTGCAAGTGTGTATTATTCAAATAAGATTTCACCATAAAATTATAGTTTTAAGTGGTGCCTTGGGTTTTGACATTTAATAAATGTATTTGTCTCATTATACATGTTCTTTATCAAGTGTTCATTTGAAAAGCCCAGGAATCCCATATAGTAAAATAACATTTTTGATAGGAGATATTAATGAGGTGATTAAGCTGTCTTGCAAGATTTGGTTTTCACTGGTAAACTGATGGCTCAATTCTAACAACTAGTAATTAGAGCAAATCATTTAATTTTAGCTGGTTACAACTGTGTTGTCTTGTCCGCTTACCATTTTCTTTTGATATTTGCTCTTTATAAAGTCTGCTTTTAAATATTTTATGCTTTTAACATTTATGTGTAAACAAGTAGTTGCATGTCAATAAATTAGCTGCTGAAGACCAACTGTAGAAATGGTGTAGTAATTTGTTTTTTAAAAAAATTGTAAAGCACGAATCACTAAAAATATGGAGCTGGCTTCAAATCCTGCTTAAGAGAGAAGCTAACTTGCCTTATATACAGCTTAGGTCAGCGCTGAAGTAACCCCCACAATAATAAAAGAGATGAGAGGTTCCGCAATATGGAAGGTGTGGACCTGTTAACTATCGTGAGTGATAAAAGCAACTTTACACCATAGCTGTCAACTTTCTCCTTTTCTTGCAAGGAATCCTATTCGGAATAAGGGAATTTTCCTTTAAAAAAAGGGAAACGTTGACAGCTATGCTTTATACCTGCATTGACCAAGTGAAGATAGAAGATAGCCAAAGACAACTTAGTTTCAATAGGGAAATGCTGTTTGCAACATTATGATGTTAATGAATAGCAACATACAATTGGTTGTCACTTCAAAGGAATGGCCCACAGGTGATCACCAAGACCTTCAGATGTATGATGTACAGAGCACATGGTTTTATTTTATTTTTTATTAAACAAATCTATTCATTGCCTTTCAGGTGTTCAAGGCCAGCAGACAATGACAAGCATAACAAAACAGAGCAGATTCAATGAGCAGCGCAGAGACTCAGACACAAATAAGAAAGCAGCACCAATAAAAGGCAAGGAAAATCAGGGCTCATCCAGACTCCCTTTTCTGCTGTGTTTCTAGGCTTCAAAGCTCGGTGTCTGAGGATTTCTTTCCCGCCCCCACAGGAAAACCTACATTTTAGCACTAAATTGGGACAAATGGCAATCAGATTTTCTGTGGATTACCACTTGCTCTGATGCAGCAGTAAAAAACCCACTCAGACAAAGGACCCTGTGCCCGGAAAGTGTGGTGCAAAAGGAAGTCCAGATGAACCCTTAGATAGGACTTTTGTTTTGTAAACCTGGGTCTAGTTTGATGAAAGATGGCTTAGAAGTTGAATGAGTGAATAAATCCACGGTGGAGAACCTTTCTCAGCCTGAGGACTACATTTCCTTCTGGACCATCTGCCATTGGTGGGTGAGGCCAGAAGCAAATGGTAGTCCAACAACATCTGGGGGACCCAAGGTTGGGAAAGTCTGCTCTGAAGACAAGGGCTGGATCTAGACACATAAAAAAAAGAAGTTTTAGAAAAATGCATTGTAAACCTCATAATGAGAAATCACATTGCCAAAAAATGGAACTCCAATTGTTACTGCCCTTTCAATTTAATATCCAGCTGCTGCTTTTCCCCTGGCAGAGACTCCAGGCATGAGCAAGAACCTTCAGGGTCTGAAAAGCCTTGGTCCTAACCTATTAAGCTACTGTGGACTGCATTTCCTGAGACCTCAGTGCCCTCTTCAGATGCAGAAGGGGACAAATGTGTACCCAGGGAGTTGCCTGATGCAAACTCCATCTAGCTCAGTACTGTCTACGCTGACAGGCAGTGTCTCTCCAGAATTTCAAGCCAGGTTCTCCCCTAGTCCTATCTGGATATGGTGGGTCTTGACCCTGAGGCTTTCAGCATGCAAAGCAGATGCTCCAATTCTGAGCTATTGCTTTCATGTTACATCTCCCCACATGACTGGAAGACAGCAGGAATATCTGGATTGATTAGGTCTAGCAGTAGTCTACTTGGAACCTGGGTGTGTTTCTTTGCCGGGTCAACAAAGCTATATATTTTGCTCTCTGCATCCTCCAAGTTCAAGACACTGACCTTAGAAGGTCTGGATTGAGATACAGCCAGCCAACCACAGCCCAAGCCATACAACCCAAGAATAACGAGGAATGAGAAAAGAGAAGGCAAATTTATCCTTACCCAGCAATGTTCTGCTAACAAGCTACAGGGAGGTTCAAAGTTCTATCACTGTGTTGACTAAACACAAGAAAGTAAATAATTAAGAGAGACAGCCTTTTGACATTCTTTATTTTCACTCTGAAATGAGAATCTTAACATGACTGCAATGTAATTGTTTTTGCTGCATATAAACCCTGATGCTGGACAGGGGTTGTTTCTCTCTCTTTTTTACCAGCAGTGAGCTACTGTTTTAATTGGCTTTTCTGAGCTGGTACATATTAATAACAGCTTGCAGTGTTTTTCAACTTTTGGTGTTTAATAAGGAGTCTCTTTTCTTATGATTTACAGCAGCAGTTTTATTCCTCCTGGCCATTATTATTAAATTGAAATTTAAGCCTTCAAATTCCAGTGCAGGAAGCAATATTCTCTATCATGTAGCGCTGGTAATTAATTAGGTTCTAATTTAGTATAATCCTTGTGCATTCTTTTTTCAACACAAAGTTGTATAGAAGAGTATCAGAATGGACTTATTATAGCCATTTTTTCCCCTTAAGGGTTTAAAATCATTAAGGAATTCGGCTTTCAGTTTTTACAAAGTAATCAAGCTTCTAGTCCTGAAAATTTATAAAATATGCATTCACAGTATTTGCAAAATGCTTTCTGACTTTTTCTTTTCACAGGGTTTCTCCTGTAAGGTTCCAACCAGGTCTGGATACAGTTCTGGTGTGTGTGTGTGTGTGTGTGTGTGTGTGTGTGTGTGTGTGTATACGGCTTTACTGCACACACATAAAACATATTTTATGTTGTTTGCATGATTAGTATTTTATATTTCTTTATTGTTGGTTGCTGAATAATTTCAATGTGGGAATCCAGTTCAAAGCCTCTGTAGACAATAATCAAACCTAGGGGTCATCTTCCCCAATATTCTGGATGGAATGTAAAGCAGCCTTAAGGAGATCAGTCCTGTTGTTGGCATGCAGAGGGTCGCAAGGCCAGCTGGCTAGCTCCAGCTGAGTCGTCTCCTTCCAGCCATCCTGCTGCAAAGATCCATCAGCCTCTGCTCCAACGTACATCAGTGACTCGGGCTTCAAAGCCAGGGCACACTATTTCAGCAGAGTGAACTGCACACACAAATAGTCATGAGGTTTGTGGAAGCATACTACAACTACTGATTTATTAATCATAAATCAGGACAAAGAAATATGTCGTCTCTCTCTTTGTCTTCCCAGAGAGACAGAGAAAAGCAAAATCTATATTCACAATAGAAGTTCCCAGCAAGCTGTGCTGGTATGTAAACAGACATGTGACACGCAACAGTTCCATGTCTGCTCCTTAAGGTGGAATGCCAGATGTTGGGCTGCTTGCCAGATGTTGGGCTGTGGGGGCCCAGGCACCCACAATTTTTCAATGAAGGGGGCCACCCCTCAAAGTTCTATACAGCAGGACACGCACAATATGGGGTGTCTGCATGTCACTCAACATGGCCCACAATGTGTGCAAGTCACCACCCCAGGCACCCTCTGTAGCAGGGGCAAGGCAGCGTGCCTGCCTGCCTGATGGAATACTCTCCCATCTCCTCCCAGCCCCCAGCCCCCCGTGCTGTTCTGGGGATTCTCCTGATTTCCCCAGCTGATAGGGGGGCTACAGGGGGAGCAGAGGAGGAAAGGCTGCATTGTGCTAGTGGGACTAATAATTCAGCCAGACCTAACCCTGATCCAAGCCTTCTGATCATCTGAACCGGCAACATAATCCCTAATATGTTCCGTGTCTATACAACCATGTATTCCTAATTATCTCAATTTCTTATTTTCCAGCATATATAGAATCATCTAGGATGCTAAAATATTTACACCTGCAAGAAGTTTCTCAGCTCTCCATTTGCAAAATGCAATGTGTGAGATGCCATTTACAGTGTATTGACTAAGGATGTGGTATTTTAAAAGCTATTAGATATTACCCTGTTCAGGAACAAACGTTTGAGAGAGAGAGATTTCCATGAATGACAATGTACGCAAAACTCAGGGGCACTCATACATGTACTTCAACTCAATAAAAGCTTCATATAGCCCCTCAGCTCTTGAAACATCTGAAGAGAATTATTGGAAGAGAACATTTAAGAAGAGGCAATTTCTAATGTCAAATCCTGAAGGTTTAAACTCCCTCCCATCCCCCCAACTTTTCTCTACAATTTGTGTGAACTCAGTATAAAAAATTTGTAGCCCCGAGTGCTCCATCGACAGCCTGATAACTGCTCCCCATAAATAACTGATATGCCATGGGTTTGACATGACATTGATTGTCATGTAATTTCTTGAGCCCAGATTTTGGTGATGGAAATCTCCACGGTACTCAAGACAGTCTCCTCCCTGTTCCCTCTGGGGGCAGGCAGATTTTTATGTGCCTGACAAGTTAATAATGTGGCCTGTTACTCTGCCACGTTTTCTTTTCAAATATGGAAATGCTTGATCTGTGCAGCAAGCCACAATGAAAGAAACCCTCCCCCCTTTTGGCTCAAGTTGCCCATTCTACTCCTCCCAGTGAAATCCCAGAGAACAAAGAAGCTGTCTATGGATCATCATGAAGTCTTACAGAATGGCATTAGGCTTTGCAGATAGCAGTGGTCTTAGAGTGCTCTGCTTTACATACCTTAATACTGTTACATATTGTGTTCTTAGAATAAGGATGATTCAGGAAACATTAAATCAGGTACTTCTTCATACAATGTATCATTAACTTACGAGATTTACTGTGCAGTGATTGGCCACTAGCATTATCCGGGGTTAGACTCATCAGATAGACCAGTAAGGGAAAGAGGGGGATGAATGAGTCAAACAGAGACTCATTTATGCTCTTCTGTAAATGTTCAGCCTCAAGCTGCTTCACAGATGTGCAATGGAGGGAATCTGCCAGCAAAGAAAATTGCCTTCTAGATTCTACAGTAACAGCCAAAAGGTTCCTAAATGTTTGGATGCCTTATGCAGAAAAATCAAGTGGCATAGACACATTGATTACCAACAGGAAAATTCCAACAGGAAGTTATCCTGTGGAAACATCATGATGTTCCCCACTCTACCAGCCCTAATGCTTAATAAATGCACCAGATGAAGTGACCATCACATATTGCCTCATTTCAGGAAAGTGTCTGACTAACAGGAAAGGATTGGCCTAGGGCTGGGTGGACTTCATGCTTGAAGGAAGAGTCCCTAGCAATGGTGTAGTGGAAGGGCAGTGCATGTGCTTCTTCACAGTAGGAGCTATGATGTCATCTGCCAGAGTGGCATTTGTGGGGATTCAGAGACAGATCTCATCTGGCACATGAGCCTAGGGTAGACTCAGGCCAGAAGTCACCCAGTACACATCATGACTGATCAGGCACTATAGGTGTGTGTGTGTGTGTGTGTGTGTGTGTGTGTGTGTGTGCCTGTCATGATGAGCTCCTACACATCATAAATTACCACTAAACCACTGTTTCCTGCACTGGAAAAAAGACAATACCCTAATGCTCTTGTATCCCCTCTGAGTATGACTCAAGGAAGCCATTACCTTTCTCTCTCTTCTCTGTAAATGAAAACTACACACACACACACACACACACAGAGAGAGAGAGAGAGAGAGAGAGAGAGAGAGAGAGAGAGATCAACCCCTTCCCCACACCCCCTCTCTACTGAGCTTTGCTTTTTAAATTGTTTCAGAAGAGATAATCTGCTTTTTAAGATAAAAAGTAAAGATTATTTTATGGCTGTATCTACAGAGGCCACATTGTGCTACACAAAGAGTTAACTGAAGTCAGCCATTTGCACCCATTCATCCTCTACATCCCATCTCCTATTCCTAATCCAGCTCAGGTGGGAGGGAGGGGGGATTTAGCTTTCATGCTTTATAGCCAGACAAAAGGAACAGAGTGAGAATATAATGAAACATAATGTATAATGAAAGTGGCAAGGTACTGACAGAAACTACTGATTTCTTATGTTGGAGAAAATATCATATAAAGAAAGGAAGCAACAGATACACACAGGGGGGGGGTGTCCCCAAGCTAGACCCTGATTCATTCCCACCCCACCCCCCAGTTCCAGTCATTGCTGTGGTTGAAGGAAGCTTTCTTATGATTCAGCTAAGTGATTCGATTGGCAATGTAACAGTCTGGAAAGCTGCAGAGTGTTTCAGTACCAAGGACAGCTCCAGTGCTGCTGCTCACTTGCGTTCTTGCTTGCCTGCTGAGCATAGAAGTCCTGGACAAAGCTTGTGTGTGAGGCAGCCACAAGCTGATAATTATGACTATTCTGATCTGCATCATCATTGTGGGTTGGTTTCTGTTTCTTAGCTTAGATTTTAGAACCTTTTGATGGAAATCCAAAGAAAGTTAGCAGTGTTTGGGGCTCTTGCTACAAGAGCTGTCCTCTTATTTCAACACATGAATCCTTTTTTCCACTTCAGTACAGCTAACATTGTCTCATTCAAAGTCAAGCGGCATCTGTGCTCTCCCACAAGACTTTGCAGTGCATCAGCAACCCTTGTCTCTGGTCTGGAAAATATCAACCATCTGCCCTCTCAGCAAAACCATAATGGTTGTTTTAATATTTGTTTCAAATAACCTGGGACTTTCAACATCTTAGTGGGGATATGATCTGAGAATCATACCTGCTACATGGTGGGGGGGACCTTTGGCCTGTGGGCTAATCTTGGCCCACCAGAGGGTACAATTTGGATCATGTGGCCATTGCCCCCCAAACCATGCATACACTGATATCAGTTGACATCACTGATATCAGTTGATGGGCAGGAGGACAGTGTTGGCTGTGCAATCCTTTCCCCACCAGGGAATACCACCAGCATGTGGCTCCCATATGGATGCCTAGATGGGAATGTGGCCTCGGGCTGAAAAGGGTTCTCCATCAGTGCTGTAGCTCAAGGCCTTGAAGAGAAATTCCAAGGTCCTCACATCATACTGTAAACTGCTGTCCCAGTCTGAACATTTGGGCAAGATTTAACCAATATACCAGTGACTACAATTTGGGGCTTCTGCTAGAATGCACAACACCTTTTTCCAGTGTTGGCTGATATGCTGGCTGTGCCTTTTCCGGGAACATCTCACCTAGTCCTAGCTGTACATGCCCTGGCAACAGCCAGACCAGATTACTGTGGACCTGCTTGTAATAGCTGCTTAGAAATTTTAATTGGTTCAAAATGCACCTGAGAGGATCTTAACTGGGACTCATTGTATGGAGCCTATAACATCAATATGACATCATCTTTATTGCCTTACAATTTACTTCTGGCCCCAATTCAAAGTGCTGCTTTTGTGCTTTGGAGCCCAGAATAAAAGAAGGAGGGGGATTTTCAGTAATTGCATCCAGACTCTGGAACCTACTTCCTGAGAAGGCTTTGCTCCTTCTTGGTTTTCAGAATATTGTGAAGGCACAGATGTTCCAGGGGGCTTTTTGGAGTATGACAAATGAAATCTGCCCTATGCTTAAAAAAATTAATTGTGTTTTAGTTCTCTACTGGATTTTCTGGGTTGATGTTGTTTTAAATCATAATAATGTGATTTTAGCATTTTTGGCTTTTTGATATTCTTATAACCTGTCTTGGATGTTCAGTTGAGACAAAGGTGAGATGTGTTTTAAAATTAGAGAGTGAAAATCCTAACATCACAAACACACACACACACACACACAGAGTGGGTGCCTGAAAAATCCCTCCCACCAATCATTTTCATCATAGTTACCTCACAATTATTTTCACTCACAAAGAAGTATGTGTTGTGGTAAATCTCAGGGTACTACTTAATGCCATCGCTTTGACTATCAAATAGTACAAAAGAAAGAACATCACTGGTATTAGTTCTTAGCTCACCAAAGCTGTGTTCATAGTCCTTTCTAGCACAGCATCTTTGAGTCTGTATCTTACATGAATTTCAATTCTCTCCAACTCAAATTATCAAGTGAAAGCACAAATTGATGCTTTTGCTCTATTGGATCAGAAGGGAGGAGGGAAAGTCCTTCTCTTTCTCTCTCTCTCTCTCTCTCTCTCTCTCACACACACACACACACACAGCCCTTTTGGCAATCACATTAGTGCTTAGTTGTGACAAAGGAAGGGAAACATGGCAGCAGAAATTAAATCAGATAATTATCATCACCTGGATATATAATTGCATCAGAGAGAACAAGAGAGATGTTGAGCCACTTGAAACACATCCCCCCCCGGATTATATTCTGATCATTTTGCAATTTCTCAGCTGCTTATATTTATATTTGCTAGTCTCAGGCCAAGCTCTGCCACTTTCTTATGCACAATAGTTGGCCCGTGTGAAACCTAACACCCACCACCCCCAGCAATGATCCTATATTTTTTAGAGCACTAAAATACTGGAAGACAGTGGTGAATAGGCCATTTCCATTCTTCATTTTAAAAACCCTATGGTTTATACACACTCCATCTAGCTAACAGTTCTTTTCACACTAATGGAATAGAGGATAGCACTGATCCCTCCCACACTCCAATGAGCCCACCTCATAATAAAATATTATTTCTCCATTGTCACCGCACCACAGAAGAGGAAAGAACAGGTTCATTCTTGTCCCACATTGGGTTCACAATAGAATTTCCCCTGTTCCCAAATTTCAGACACATACTGTACATCAGCAAATGAAGCTGTACATTTACCATTAATGCATTTGGGAGTCATCACACTTTCTCTGCCTTATCATTCTATATTTCTTAACAATCTGGATGTCAAACTTCATATTTTCTATTCTTATTTTGTAAGCTTGCAGTGATGATCCCAGACTTAGCTTTTTTCAGCTCTTGGCCACTTGCTATTTTTATGATATGCATGATAACAAGAAGAGTTTATAAGAGCAAACCAAAACACATTAAAAAGCAGTGAACTATTGGTGTTAACAATACACTCACAATGAAATCCGATGCATGTCTACTCAGAGGTAGGTCTCCCTGACCTCCATAGGCCTTACTCACAGGATAATGTACATAGGATTACAGCCAATATATCTATAATTCCACTGCATGGGTGCAAAATCAGCTATAATACTAGGTAATTTTTGTTTAATGTTCTCCCCTGCTTCCTCCTATTAGTACCATAAAATGTGTTAAAGTGCATTTGTGCATGTTTTACAGGTAGCAACAGCCAGAGATTTCAAGACCAATAGGCTTTTCATGTAAGACATTAAGCATTTGACATGGAATGTACCACTGAAATGAAAGCGAAAGGGGGGTAGCAGCATTCAAGAGCCAATTTCTATTTCAAACTGCATTCTGGCACTTTATACTCCATCACCATTGGCAGATCAATATTTAATGCTTGGAGATTCTAGCTCTGCAGGAGTCATGTCAGGGGACCTCTCGAGCCAATCTGCTTGGATAGAGGAGTGATAATTATTCATGGGCTCCTGCCTCTTACTCTTTCTTTTGCACAGCCCCACTCTGCTGACTCAGTGCCTTAGTCTTCTCTCTCTCTCCCTCCACTGCTGTAGCTGGACCTCTTTGCCTTCACAACCTCTGAGCGTCTGTACACCTCACAATGGCTAAAACTGCAATGGGTAAGGAAATAGTACCATCTCTTTTGTCTTCATCCTGTATAATAGCTGCTCTATTCTAGAAACCTGCTGTCCGTGGTGCTGACGGAGCGCTGATAATACTTATAATCAAAAATACTGTTTTTATTTCTATTATTCTCCTTGGGTTGTTGTTTTTTGTTGTTTTTTACAGCCAAAACCTGGAAGCAGCTGACAATTTGAGGGTTCCTTATGGTTTACTTTTAAAAAGAAAAATCCACTTCGATTGTTTTACACCCCTAGCCACAAATCAGTTCATCCGGAGTATTAACAGCGCAATCCGATTGCAATTCTAGCGGTCTGCTTTAGTGTTTGGGGTCAGGTAAACCCGAAGCTCCATTTCCAGAGCACTTTTCTGGGACTGGCGTGTGGCAAAAAGGAACAAGTTATTCTGTGTTTTATGCGGAGTTGTTTCCAGCCTCCTAAAATCACGCCCTGCTCATCGCCTGGTGTTTGCAACCGGAGGGGGTGCGAGTTTAGGAGAATGCATTGGGGGAAACTGACCAGTCCTTTTCGGCTTGAAATTGCTCAGCCTTTTTGAATTAGATGGAGACGGCATTAAATCCAACTATCTTTATTGCGTAAAGAGGAAGTGAAGAAGGGGTTTAAGAATTAGGTTGCGCTGCCTTTGTGTTAAAGATGGACGGGTGGTGTACGTGTTTTTCCTCCCTTTTACTCCGTTGTAGGGTGGGGATTTAGGGTTGCGGTCGCCTTTGCTTTCTTTGTGTAAGGCTGTCATGCAGCCGTTGCTCCGGGCGTTCCCGGCGAGAGCGCACCTGCAGAGAGAGCGACGCCACAGACTCCAGCAGCCCGACACAATGCAGAGCGACCCCACCCATATCGTTGTTGCTGCTGCTGCTGCCTAGTCACAGGCGCACTGGGGAATCCTCCCCCTCCCCTGCTTTTTTCTCTCCCACCCACTCCCAACGCTCAGCTAGCAAGGGAGAAAAAAGAAGGGGCTGGAGGACAGGAAAGAAAAGGCACTTCACCCTTTCCAAATTGCAGCTATTGCTTATCAGCATCGGTTTTCCGCTCCCTTCCAGTTGTTTGTTTCTGCAGCAACCTCTCCGATCCCCTTGATCTCTAGAGGCTGGTTCTTTTAGTAGCCAGATTGTGGGGGGAGAGGGGAAAAAGTAGGTCACTGGATTACAAACCTCTACCTCTTCCTTCTCCCCACCCCGCTAGAATTGCCCCACCTGCTGTAATGCCTCCAGCGACCTTGTTTTTGTTTGGTCTCGTTGAAAGCAGAAGCAAATCCCCCTCTCCACGCACACACATGTAGACTCAGCAGCCCCCCAGCCACACCCCTGCACCGCACCCAACCTCCCTCCGCATCTGAAAAGAGGTTCATTGCAGTGCTCACCGAGAGCTCTCCAGCAGTCAGGACTGCAGGTCGGGGAAGAAAGATCATAGCTAGCTGTGTTTTCGGAATTTATACCAAGAAAGGTTATTGTTGAAGTCAGTAAAATCTCCTGATTTAATTATTTAGCATCGTTTGGAAGAGAGCCACGGGCTTTGCTTTCCTCTTGCCCCTCTGATCCCTCTTTCCTTCTCCCCTTCTCTCTCTTTCTCCGACTTTCTCGTCTCCATCCCAAAACTGAGTCTGCAATAAAACTGCTTTATGGTGGAGAAAACAGATATTGCAGTGAAGGGCGCGGTGGGTACTGGGGAAGTGAAGGGAGACGGCTTGGCGACCAGCATCACACATCTTGAAATGGCTTTTTAACGTATCCAATTCTTTTCTCCACCTTTTGCAAAAAATGAAACCAATATATTATAAGGGGGTGCCGATTTCCCCCCAAAAAGCACCAACTGACACACAGGCAACTTGGGGAGATATCATATTTCTTTTTTCCCCTTTCCCTGGTCCTCCCTCTTTCAAACAAAAGCCTTGTCACCTAAGAAATCTTGCTCGTTTGCTGCACTCTCACTTGTCCAAAATTAATACGGATGCTCACTGAGCCCCACTCCTTAAAGGCTGCTTTCTTTTGGCTTCGAGGTGCTCAGTGCTGCAGGAAGCCACTCCAGCCCACTGGCAGAGGGCTTTGTTATTCCTGAGGGAAGGGCATGAGACAGCTGTTTATGCCAATGCAGCCAGACAGGAGTCTGGCCTCATCCCCTTCCCACTCCTCCCCAATGCTGCAATCGGGTAATCAGTATTGATAATTTGTAGTCAGTCAGAGACTGGTCACTGCAGAAGGCCCCTGTTCAGAATTCCATAGCCACAGCCAGCAAGGGATCTTCAGGGTTTGGCAAAGGAGGATTTCATGAATCCAATGCAGGTGAGGTGGTGGCAGTCCCTAGCAGCTGCCGATTAACCCTGATGATTAATAGACCCTTCCTAGTCACTCCACTATTCAGGCCTGCCTTACTTACTTACCAAGGGTATTGTCTGCTAGCATAAATAAATGCAGTGCCTTATTCTTAAAACTCCCTCATGAGTAACTGCATTGCCGCATAGACAATAACATCTTTATTTTCAGTTTTTTAAAAAAAATAAAAATGGTACTGAAGTCATGGAATCATACAGCTGAAAGAGACCTCTGAGATCATCCTGCCAATACAGAGATTCATTGCTAAAGCATCCTTGAAAGGAACACAGGCACTAGGAAGCTGCCTTTGACTGAGTTAGACCATTGGTCCATCTAATTCTGCATTGTCTACCTTGACGGGCCGTGGTTCTCAAGGTTTTCAAACAGGGTTCTCTCCCAGCCCTACCTTGAGATGTCAGGAATTGTACACAATACCTTCTGCATGCAAAGGAGATGGTCTACCAGTGAGCTGCAGCTCTCCCCCCAAAATATTTTGAATATTAGAACATGGGAACAGAGGAAGCTGTCTTATACTGAGTCCATTGGTCCATCAGACTCAGTATTGTCTACACTGACAAGCCTGGTTTCAGACAAGGGTCTTTCCCAGGCCCACCTAGAGATGCCTGGGATTGAATGTGGAACCTTCTGCATGGGGAGCAGATGTTCCACCCCTGAGCCATGTCCCAAGGTGGCTGTCCAGCCTCTTCTTCAAAACCTTTGATGAAGGAGAGTCCACCACCTCCTGAGATAGTCTGTTCTGTTGCCAAACAGCTCAAACCATCAGGAGGCCCTTCCTGACGCTTAGTCTAAATCCTTTCTCTTGTAATTTGGACCCACTGGTTCAGGCCCCACCCTGGGGAGCAACAGAAAACGTATTTGCTCCATTGTCTATGTGGCAGCCCTTCAAATATTTGAAGATGACTTTTGTATCTCCTCTAAATATCCCTAGTGAAAAACTGCTTATGCAAAATTATTTTCAGTTGTTTACACATGCAAATTTGAAAGAATGTTTTGGTAGCTAAAATATAATCCATCTGTTCCCCCTCCCACTGGGTATGGTTGTCATCTTGTTTCCTCACTGAGGCTCTTTGCCTTTTCTCACTAAAAGATGCAGTGATGGGAAAGCTGTATCTGTTGAACTTAAGCCTGTAACAGCACCAGAGTTCTAGGGGGGAGGTGGGGGCGACTCCTATATCAGTTGCAAAATTCTCTGATTAATGTCCTAGGGTAGGGAAGTAGAGTTGCTATTCCAGAGGGAACGCAGATATTCAGTCCTCATCTCAGTGTGGGAGAGAAACACTTGGTTCTCATTAAGCTGGAAGGCTGTCAATTATTTTTAAGACAAATAATTACACTGCAGGACATATACTTCCACGGAAAATGGATCAATGAATAGATGAAGAACTACACACTGATTTGGCAATAGATGTATAGCATTATTTAATGGTTTAGGCTGACTTTCCATCATACATGGGCCCTGACATCAAGATACCAGCTTTCCAAGAACTGCATGAATTCTGCTCATTTCAGCTCAGCACAGAGGTCCTCGCCAGTTACTGATTTTCAAAGAAATGTGCCAAGGGCAGATGTTCAGACCTAGAAGCCCTACTCCTACTAAACTATAGGTCAGAGTGAGCAATGGGTGTTTAGTTGGGAAGGTCATGTGGGCGGGGAGGGGGGGTTGCAGTGATTTTTAGGAAGTCACTAGCTTGCACCAGGCGTCCTACTGGGAAGATCCAGTTTTCTGAGTGCATGTTCTGGAAGTTGGGCAATAGGGGCAGTACAGGATTCCTTTTGGTGTACCGACCTCCCCGCTGCACCAAGGATTCCCTGTCTGAGCTGCTTCAGGTCGTGGCGGATTTTCTCCTGGAGACACCTAGTTTGGTTGTCCTAGGGGATTTTAACATCCATGCCGACACGACCTTACAAGGGGCCGCTCGGGACTTCGTGGAAAGCATGGCCTCCATGGGGCTGTCCCTGAATAAGTTTGGCCCAACTCATAGTCATGGACATGCCTTAGACCTGGTGTTCACCTCTAGTGACGTGGGTGATCTGACACTAAGTAAAAGTGAAACAAAAGAAGTGCCATGGTCAGATCACTTCCTGGTGCAACTGGACTTCTCCGCGACCCTTCCCCTCTGCAGGGAGGTGGGACCAATTCGGATGGTCCGCCCCCGCCACTTAATGGATCCAGATGGTTTCCAGAGAGTGGTAGGGGATGCTTTATCCCATGTTGATGGCCTTTCAGCTGATTCCCTGGTGGCCCGCTGGAATGCGGAGTTAACCAGGGCTATCGACTGTCTGGCTCCGAAGCGCCCTCTCCGATTGCATGGAGCCCGGACAGCCCCGTGGTTTTCTTCGGAGCTGAGGGCGATGAAACAATCGCTGAGACGGCTAGAGCGTCGGTGGCAAAAAACTCACTCCGAATCTGACCGGACACAGGTTAGAGCTCAACTTCGAGCCTACCAAGTGGCGATAGCGACGGCGAAGAAGACTTTCTTCACCGCCTCTATTGCATCTGCAGAAAATAGTAGCAGGAGACTCTTTCAGGTGGTTCGCAATTTAACGGAACCACCTTTACCACCGGGGCCTTGTAAAGACCCCAAGATCTCCTGCAACGATTTTGCAAAGTTTTTTGCAGATAAAATCACTCATATTCGGAAGGAGCTAGACACCACCGTGGGAGCAGGGCTGGGGTGGGAGAGTGCTAGAGCTCTGTCTGGTCAAGTTGCATGGAATCAATTTCAATCCGTTACCCCCGAGGATGTGGACAGGCTGCTTGGATGCGTGAAACCAACCACCTGTCTCCTTGATCCTTGCCCATCCTGGCTAATAAAAGCAAGCCGGGAAGGGCTGGGCGATGGGCTCTGCGGGGTGGTGAATGCTTCCCTCTGTGAGGGAACATTCCCAGATCCGCTGAAAGAAGCGGTCATTAAACCGCTTCTTAAAAAACCATCTTTAGACCCGGCCAGTATGGCCAACTATCGCCCAGTCTCAAATCTTCCATTCTTGGGCAAGGTGATTGAGCGCGTGGTTGCTGAACAACTCCAGGCACGCCTGGAGGATGCGGACCATTTGGATCCCTTCCAATCAGGATTCAGGCCTCATCATGGGACTGAAACTGCCTTGGTCGCGCTGGTTGATGATCTCCGGCGAGCTAGGGACAAAGGTGAGAGTTGTTTCCTGGTTCTGCTGGATCTCTCAGCGGCCTTTGATACAATCGACCATAACATCCTTCTGGACCGTCTAGAGGGGCTGGGAGCTGGGGGCACTGTTATGCAGTGGTTTCGCTCCTTCCTCCTGGGCCGTGTTCAGAAAGTGGT
This sequence comes from Podarcis raffonei, assembly GCF_027172205.1. Taxonomy (NCBI): domain Eukaryota; kingdom Metazoa; phylum Chordata; class Lepidosauria; order Squamata; family Lacertidae; genus Podarcis; species Podarcis raffonei. The sequence continues at coordinate 30,252,359 of NC_070608.1, read as the reverse complement.
GGTGGGGGATGAGTGTTCAGACCCCTGGGCCCTCACTTGCGGGGTGCCTCAGGGTTCCGTCCTCTCCCCCATGCTTTTTAACATCTATATGAAGCCACTGGGAGAGATCATCAGGGGGTTTGGACTGGGTGTCCATCAATATGCAGATGATACCCAGCTCTACCTCTCTTTCAAATCAGAACCAGTGAAGGCGGTGAAGGTCCTATGTGAGTGCCTGGAGGCAGTTGGAGGATGGATGGCGGCTAATGGATTGAGGTTGAATCCTGACAAGACAGAAGTACTGTTTTTGGGGGACAGGGGGCGGGCTGGTGTGGAGGACTCCCTGGTCCTGAATGGGGTAACTGTGCCCCTGAAGGACCAGGTGCGCAGCCTGGGAGTCATTTTGGACTCACAGCTGTCCATGGAGGCGCAGGTCAATTCTGTGTCCAGGGCAGCTGTCTACCAACTCCACCTGGTACGCAGGCTGAGACCCTACCTGCCCGCGGACTGTCTCGCCAGAGTGGTGCATGCTCTGGTTATCTCCCGCTTGGACTACTGCAATGCGCTCTACGTGGGGCTACCTTTGAAGGTGACTCGGAAACTACAACTAATCCAGAATGCGGCAGCTAGACTGGTGACTGGGGGCGGCCGCCGAGACCATATAACACCGGTCTTGAAAGACCTACATTGGCTCCCAGTACGTTTCCGAGCACAATTCAAAGTGCTGGTGTTGACCTTTAAAGCCCTAAACGGCCTCGGCCCAGTATACCTGAAGGAGCGTCTCCACCCCCATCGTTCTGCCCGGATGCTGAGGTCCAGCGCCGAGGGCCTTCTGGCGGTTCCCTCATTGCGAGAAGCAAAGCTACAGGGAACCAGGCAGAGGGCCTTCTCGGTAGTGGCGCCTGCCCTGTGGAACGCCCTCCCATCAGATGTCAAAGCGATAAATAACTACCTGACATTCAGAAGGCATCTTAAGGCAGCCCTGTTCAGGGAAGTTTTTAATCTGTGATATTTTAGTGTATTTTTGGTTTCTATGGAAGCCGCCCAGAGTGGCTGGGGAAACCCAGCCAGATGGGCGGGGTACAAATAATAAATTATTATTATTATTATTATTAAGAAACCTGTACATGTCAGAGGAATTCTCTTTCTATGTGAAATTACAATAAGGGGGCAGCTTGCTAGAATAAGCCCATCTAGTCTGGCGTTCTGTAAATGCCTGCAAAACAGGGTGCTGGAATTTGTGGCCCTCCAGATGTTGCTGGACTACAAGTCTCATTATTCTGACGATTGGCCATGCTGGGAGTTTTGAGTTCAAAAATGTGATCTGGAGGATGGCTACTCCTACTGTAAAATCTTACTCGGAAGAGTTGGTGATAGCTATCACCAACTCTTTGTCCCACCATTTGTTGTGACTAAGCCTGTGAGAATGAAGGCCACAGTTAGCCAACAATTGAGCTGGTTCACTTCCAGTTAAATTGCACTTAGGGCTAAGGTGCTTACTGTTAATTATGAGCAAATACTCGTACTGGGGAAGGAGCCTTAAAAGTGGTGGCCCCTTTCTTAGAAAAGTTCACTATCTGCCATCTTGAGACCAGCCAAGCCATTCCCATTTAATCCACCTTTTATTCTACCATAGAAGCTGGTTGTGATCTTCAATTTGTTAAATTACAGTGTTTTCATATCTCATTTTTATCATGTATTGCACTTATATTTTATGTATTTTTAAAGCCATTGGAAGTTGCCCAATTTTAAGATAAAGGGGGATGTAAAATGTTTAAGTAAAAACATGTATAGTTCCCTGTTTTCTAGGAATATTGATGCATATCTGTAGGGGTTTTCTGCGTCTCCCATGACAATTTGTTGCTGCTTTGGTTATGTTTTTCCTGTCAAAACCTAACTATATCATTTCTTTGCAAACTGCCACAGCTTTTATTCTAAATACATCAAGAACAGCCAAATTTAAGCACTTTTTTAGTGCCGCTGATTTAAACGGGAGAGAGATTTAAGCACATACATAACACTCACACTGAATCAATGGAACTTAAAAGAGCTAAATTCTGACAGGAGCGTGTTCATTGCTTTCCAGTCTAAAAGCTTCACTAGGTTATGGCACATGATGCTAGACAACCACATGCTTAAGTGCCTAGACAGATACAGGCTAATGGACTGTGTCTCATCTACCAGCATCATTAATGTGAATTTATTAGAATATTGGGTTTAATGTGGGGAAATGTCTTAGGTCATAACCCTCAAACCATATCTTCAGCACTTCAGCTTTATTTCATGGTTTGATTTCTAAATCATAGCAGTTTTGACAAAACTGTAATTAATGTGTCGCTTGCACAAAATAATAGGGCAGAATTTGGCCTAAAACGGAACAAGAATGCTATTATTTTTTCAGCATGTCCACTGTTCTTTGGTATGCATGCTTATATTGTTCAACTTTATTTTTAAAGACTAGTAACTCAGTCTTCAGAAAGTGTCAAGGAGTTCCTGTTGCCAAATTTATAGGAAGCTGCTCTCTTGATAAAAAGAAAATAATGATCCAAAGCCAGTACACACTTCTGAATATAATTGTCTATATAATTAATAAAACAACAACATGTATAACTGAGGATTAGAGAGTATGTATAGTCCTAAAATCTCTTTTGGCTTGTTCTGGTCTCTGGAATCCAGAAGCTGTGTCATATGGCAAGGCCAGAGAAGTCTCAGATACCTTGTTGTTACTGGTTTCCAGACATTTCCCCCCCAGCTTTATACAATTCTGTACTAAAATTTGAAATTGGTTTCTGTCTGAGTTATAAGCAGTTGCAAGTTGTGTTTGTAATGTTTCCTTACTATTAATATCAAGGTTGGGGAACCTGTGGCCCTACTAATGTTGCTGAACAACAGCTCCCATCATCCCTAGCCATTGGCCATGCTTGCTGGGGCTGATGAGAGTTTGTAGTTCAGCAACATCTAGTGGTCTACATGTTCCCCACCCCTGATTTATACAGTACTTGGTTATTAGGTTTCTGCCTTGGCTTTCCTTCAAGCCACTCATGACAGAGAACAAGCCCTGTTCACATTTATCCTGGGCATGGGCAGAGATCATCTATTTAAACACATATCTGCTCCATTCCCAGAGACAATGAGATTGTCCACATTTAAAGGAGCATTATAAAGTGGTTCTCCAACTCTCCTCTGCATCAGGGGTAGCCAATGTGGTACCCTTGAGAGGTTGTGGGACATCAGCTTCCATGAGTCCCAGCCAGCATAGCCCATAGTTTGGGATGGTGGAGTCTAACAACATATGATGTACACACACTGCCAGGGGATCTTCCTCTGTTGAGCTCAGATATTGGCAATGAGCTTGACTGTGGGGGAAAAGCACATTGAGAGAGGGGTTGTAGAAAGGTAGGTGGCAGTCAGAGTGAGGCTCCTACATTCCTTACCCAAGGAGATGTTTTGCTGTTAAAAATCATATCTACACAGCCATATTATTTTTCTAAATAAATAAAAAAATTGTCCAACAGCACCTTAGAGCCCAACTAAATTTGTTCTGGGTATAAGCTTTCGTGTGCATGCACACTTCTTCATGCACATGAAAGCTTATACCCAGAACAAACTTAGTTGGTCTCTAAGGTTCTACTGGACATTTTTTTAATTTTTTAATTTATTTCAACTGTGTCAGAACAACACAGCTACCTACCTGAATATTATTTTTCTGTGCAACTGGGACATGGGTCTGGTGCCATAACATCTGAAGGGAGCCATAATGGCAGGCCTATAGACACCCAATAATTTTGTGGCAAAAAGTAGGAATTTGAACCAGAGTCCTACACTCTGTACACTACCCTAGCAGTGGCACACTAGTTCACCATCCATTTGATTATTTTTCTCCAAAATAAATTCTTCAAAGGTGCTAGCTAATGAAACAAAAGCAGTCTTTCTCTATATAAAATCAAACCCATCCCCCCAAAAAATTATACATTTATAATATAACTATAAAACAAATTTCAGTAGTCGTAGTATTTATTAAATTTGCTAGTCACTTTATCTTACCCAAGGCAACCCAAAGCAACTTACAACAACAATAATAGTAATAAGCGAAGAGTTCAACATTCCTCACTCAGACTTCCATTCTTCGCATCTGATTAGGGCAGACAGATGATTAAAGACACAGGTCTGTGACTATTCTTTTGGACCATCATATATCGCATAGGAATTATGTCAAACAAAAGCAAACTGGCAACAAATTAGTGAGGTTGTTGGAATGACCCATGCTGAAATCTGGAGACAGGCTGATTTGATCTGTGAAGCCAAAAATATTCTTGTTGTTGACTTTACCCAAAATGGCATCCAAGTTCTTTAGAAACACTACATTGAAAAGTTATGTATTCAAGGAAGAAAATATTTAGGCATCATAATACAATGTCCACAATCATAATCACAACCACATGTGGTCTTCCAGGTGTTGTTGGGCTACACGGGATAGTGGCCCCTAGTCAACATTAAGTGGTAGCAGCTGTCCAGAGTTTCACACAAGTCTTTCTTTCTGTTGGTCAATGGCCCAAGGGACACCTCTGAAATTACAGATCAGGTCAACTAGCAATTGGACTGATCTACACTTTCGAAGCTCTTCTCCCATGGTTGCCATATCTCTTGCTCTCCTCCCTGCCCACCTCTGCTAGAACGAGCTATGGCAGGCCACATCAGGCCCATGGCCTAGAGGTCATAGATAATGGGACATAAAATATGAACATGCATACACTTTCGAAGCTCTGCTCCCATGGTTGCCATATCTCTTGCTCTCCTCCCTGCCCACCTCTGCTAGAACGAGCTATGGCAGGCCACATCAGGCCCATGGCCTAGAGGTCATAGATAATGGGACATAAAATATGAACATGCATACTTGACCTTTAAAGCCCTAACCCTGTGGAACGCCCTCCCGTCAGATGTCAAGGCAATAAACAACTATCTGACTTTTAGAAGACATCTGAAGGCAGCCCTGTTTAGGGAAGTGTTTAACATTTGATGTTTTATTGTGCTTTATAATGCTTTTAATTCTGTTGGGAGCCGCCCAGAGTGGCTGGGGAAACCCAGCTAGATGGGCAGGGGTATAAGAAATGTAATAATAATAATAATAATAATAATAATAATAATAATAATAATAGGCAACAATACCTATACCAAAGCACCTGCATTTCTCAAAATATGCAAAACCTCTGAACACAGTTGACTGTGGGTATGAGTGTGCATACTGTGAAAAGCAAAATGTCTTATTGTATCACTTCCAACTCTGAAAGCCGTTAACGCCCATCTCCAGACACTACTTTAGAGCCAAGTCACATAGTTCTACTTACACAAGCTTAATGTTAAACCCTCTCACTTTATACGCTGTGCATGTAAGGGCTAGTATACCCATTTCTGCCTTGCCGCTTCAAGCTGAACTATGGACCTTTCTGAAGAACCATATTTTGCCTCATGAAGAATTATGATGATAAGCTTTTATGTCCTGCTCACATGACAGCCTGAAGTATATGCATGTTTCTAAGCCAGCCATTTTCAAAGCTGATAAGAATTTTTTTTGTTAGGATATCTTAGGGCAATCCGAAAACACAACCAGGATTTATTTTAATTTCACCCTGTGCCAATTTGTACATTTGATATTGATTGTGCAGCTGTGTCAGAACACAATAGAATTTGTGGGAGCAGAAAAGTGACATTAATAATTACTATTTTAAGTTTTGGAATAATATTTTCATGCAATATACTGAAAATGACATTTGAAGATTATGTCATATTATGAGGATTATTTTCTTAAAAATAAGTAGCTCTTTCAGTCATCTGGTTTTTTAATGGGACTATTAAATACAAGTGTATTTTTACTTGATCTATTCAGTTTAATTTGCAAAGACTGCTTTTAAAGGTTGTATTCCAATCAACCATCACTAAAACGGATTTCTGAGATAATTGTCATGAGAAGAACAAAACTAAAAGCAGAAAATTGCTAGGAACATATCAAAGACTTTAATGTGACTCAGATAAAAATGGCAGTGCTGTCCATGCCACACACCCAATTTCAGTAATTGTATATATAACAATTATCAATTTATTTTTAGCTGGTTGCAGTGTAAGTTTCCTTTTTTATCTAAAACACTCACATATATATTGTAATTGTCCTGAAGTATTTCAGTTAGGATGAGTGCTTGAGATGGATGAATCTGACAAAGAACTATTTAAACTTTAGGCTGCGTTAACAGGGTGATCCTATGTTCTCAGAAGTAAGGCCCACTTAATTAAATGTGACTAACTAGCCTATGTGTATCTACTGAGAAGGAAATACCACTGAATTTAGTGGGACATACTCCAGTGGAAAGGGTGCATTAGATTGCTCCCTATGCCTGCTAAGATATTTTCTTCCCCTCCTGCTTCCCTTCCTATTGGTGCTGCTTCAGTCTGTACCTTTCTTTTCTGCTCCTAGTGGTAACCAACCACTGTTTCCTTTGCTTAGGCTGAGCAAATCTTCTAAGTGTGGGTGTTTTAAGAGTCTGGTCCATTAGGGCAAATGGGGCACTTCCCCGCCAGTCTGCCCTCAGCCAAATCCTACCTGCCTATCTTCTTGCTTACTACCAATCGGGAAGTTGGGGCATGGCCCAACCTATCCGTTTCTTCCTCCTTACTGTTGTAGAACTCGACAGGGATTAGGATGGAGGAAAAGTTAGTTGGCTGTGCCTTCTCTGGGGCTCCTTGCCTTCTGCCTTACATGTTTTGTTTTGTTTATTCATTAAATGTGTACGCTGCCCTCCATCCACAGTTCTCAGGGTGGTTCACAACATAAAAACACAATATAAAAGCACAAAATACATGATAAAAAATAAGAACAAAAAAACCCACAAACCAATAATCACCGCTCTCTACCACCCTTACCTAATGGGCTCCAGCTACCAACAAATACCACTACAGTTTTGAAACATGGTGCCCAGTGCCCTGCTTACCACTTATGACTTTATTTATTGAAAAACATTTTACAAGTTCTTTTGAAGAGCTCAAGGCAACTTCTACCAAAGACAACGTTATTGTCCAAACACTAATAGCAATAACAAAGGATATCTCAACACTGAGACTTCCGGGTTAGTGCCAGCGCTGAATGGCGGATTTCTCCCGGAGCTCCGGGAGAGATCTGCTTCGCGGGTTCGGGTCTTGTTGCTCACGGCGGAGCAAAGACCCTTAAAAGTCACAGGCGCGTAGCCTGTGAACCGGAGACTCGGCGGGCACCTTTGCCCCCCCCCCCGACGTTGTGAAATAGCCTTTTTAAAGGCTATAGATCAGCGGAGGGGTGCGTGGAGCGGTGCTGAGAGTCGCTTTCACCCAGCCTGCGAAGCGAAGCCGCGTCGCCATCAGCGGAGAGCGCTGACTTCTTCCGAAGATTTTGGACTAAAAGAGAGCAACTTTCCGTGAGTAGGATTGAGTTTGCATTACAAATTGGACGTCAAAATTAATGAATTTGGGCACCGAGACGGATAAGTACTAAAAAGGAAGTCTGCTTACCGTCCTGCAGCAAGATTAAAGCGAAAGACAGTGAAGCTGTAACTTTTGACAGCTTTTATGAGCTAAGAAACCCAACACCAAGCAAAGAACTCCCCCCCAAAAGGCAGGGGAGGGGGGGAAGAAGGCTTTAAAGGGATTTCCTGCCTAATTTAAAGGAGATTGAACTGATTACCGCTGCTTATCTACCTGGGGGTCGGACTGCCGGAGGAAAGACACCGGCTAAGGACGGTTGCTACAAATAAGGTTAGAAAGTAACTGACATATAGACTTTGGTTACTCTCAACTTGAAACATCGTATTTGGTTACATAGTAAGTCATTTGCAGGACACTTTTAATTTGGATCTTTTACAAAGTAAGGGACTTGGAGGGCTTTTGCTTTTTGGAAGTGTGGGAACAATTTAAAGTTCAGAAACTGATTTTGCGCCCTCTAGAGGATTTGGTCAGCTTCAGGAACTAAGTGGAATTTAAAACCTGAGAACTTTTTATTGTTGACAGTTTAAGAGTGTGGGAATGACCTTGAACGAAAGACTTTGTTATGGCAGATGGTAAACAGAAAGAAGATCCACAAGAAACAACTTTGAGATCTGGTAGACAATACAAAGTGGACTCTTCTATGCAAAGAAGGGCCTCTGTATCAGGGGCCCCGGGAACTGCAGCTGCAACAAAGGCAAGAGTGAAAACAATGTCTTCAGAAGATGCGTTTACAAAGGCCTTGGGAAAAATAAGTGATTCTTTAGAGGAATTAAAGAAGCAAGGTGCTGAAACAAATAAGAAAATTGAAGAAATCTCTGGGAAAATTGATCTGAATACAAAAAGTATAACTGACCTTGGAAATAAAGTGAACTCTAATGCAGAAGCAATTGGGAAACTATTGGAAGATTCATCTACAACGCGAAAGATAGCTGAAGAAGCTAAGGAAATTGCTACTGCTGTTGAAGGGAAACTTCCACCGGTGTACAGGAAATTGGATGAGTATGAACTGACACTTTCTATGCAGGATATGCAACGCAAGGAGAAAAACCTAAGGATTAGACTTGTGCCGGAAAAAGAAGGAGACAACTTGGTGGATTATTTGACAAAAGAGTTTTCTGACTTTTGGAAGCAAGATTTGAAAGAAGAAGAGCTCAAAATTGAGAGTGCATTCAGGTTGGGAACAAGGCAGAAGAAGAATAGACCCAGAGACTGCTTGATAACTCTAAGATCCAAAGAAGAGAGGGATAAAATATTGAACCTGCATTATCAAACAACCCTTCGGATTGAGGACTCTTATATTGAGATTTTTAAAGACATCCCTAAAAGTATCTTGGATGCAAGAGGTCCTTATAAGGATTTGGTGACACTATTGAAGAGGAACTACATACTATTCAGGTGGGAGTTTCCCCAAGGCTTGTCTTTTAAATACAAAGGCAAGAAAAGAAGAATAAAAACAGTGAGTGATAAAGACAAGTTCTTGGGAGAACACGAAGAAGACCTACAGAAAGAGACCCATCCAGGAGAAGGACATCCTTCAAGATTAGATAAAGACACAGAACCACCGACAAAGGACGAACAACAATTGGGAGCTGTAGGAGGAATTAAATAACCCCATCATGGCTTTGCAACTTCTAACTTGGAATTGTAATGGTCTAAACAACCCCCGAAAAAGAAAAAATATATTTCATGCTTTAAAGAAAGATCATTTGGACTTGATTTGTTTACAAGAGACCCATGTGACAAGAGCACATAGAAAATTGTTAATAAATAAGAGACTGGGACAAGAATTTATATCTTCAGATAAAGTAAAAAAGAGAGGAGTGGTGATCTACGTAAAGGAAAATTTGCAGCCGAAACAAATTTTTAAAGATGACCAAGGAAGATATTTGGCAATTGAAATCCAATTTCAAGGAGAAAAATTTCTGATAGTGGGGGTGTATGCACCAAATGAAGGGAAAACAGAATTCTTTAAGAAGTTGCATGAGATTTTAACGGACTATATGGACTATAAACTGATTATGATGGGAGACATGAATGGAGTAGTTTCAACAAATATGGACAAAGCACAAAGACAGGTAGTCACAAAAGATGGAAGACTACCAAAAACCTTTTTTGAAATGACTGACAATATGGATTTGATTGACATTTGGAGAACAAAACACCCACTAGAGAGAGAGGGAACCTTCTTTTCTGAAGCCAAAATGACATGGACTAGGATCGACCAAATTTGGGTGACTAGCGGTATGGCGTCGAATATAAAGAAAGTGGAAATCTGCCCAAAAACTCTCTCCGACCATAATGCAGTAAAGATGGTGATGAAGCAAACAACAACTGGCTCTTTCAGATGGAGAATGAATGACACCTTATTTAGAGACGAGGAGATCTGTAAAAAGGCCCAAAAAACCCTGAAAGATTATTTTGAAATTAATCTAAGGACTAAAGTAGAAAAAAGAATAGTATGGGACGCAAGCAAAGCCGTGATGAGAGGGTTTTTGATACAACAAAATACATTAAAGAGAAGAAAGCAAAATGAGAGGAAGGAGAAAATTCTGGATAAGATAAAAGAAGGGGAAAGGAAATTAAGATTGAAGCCAAAATCGCAAGAGATTCTAAGAGAAATTAAATTGTACCAAACACAATATATGGAACTGATGAATCAAGAAATAGAATGGAAAATTAAACAAATGAGACAGAAGTCTTTTGAATCTGCAGACAAATGTGGCAAGTTATTGGCTTGGCAAATAAAGAAGAGACAAAAACTCAACACGGTAACAAACTTAGAAGTGGAAGGAAAGAACATATGCAACCCAGTAGAAATTAGGAATTGTTTTCAGAACTACTTTAGACAATTGTATACACAAGGGCCGCAGAATGAAATAGATATACAACAATTCCTCGAGAAAAATGGGCTGAAAAAGATTTCGCAGGAAAGTAAGACAACTTTGAATCAGGAGATATCAGCACAGGAAATAGAAGATGCCATTCAAAACATGACGTTGGGCAAATCACCTGGACCAGATGGATTGACTTCCAAATATTACAAAGTTTTGAAGGAAGGACTTATACAACCTTTGAAGGAAGTCTGTAATGAGATCATGAAGGGGAAAAGGGCACCCGATACGTGGAGAGAGGCCTACATTACACTTATACCAAAGACAGAGACTGAAAAGACCCAACTTAAGAACTACCGACCCATCTCCTTGCTAAATGTGGATTACAAAATCTTTGCTGATGTTTTAGCAAAGAGACTGAAAAGAGTTTTGATGGAGGAGATTCATGGGGACCAAGCGGGCTTTCTCCCGAAAAGGCATTTGTCGGACAATGTAAGGAATATAATTGACATTTTGGAAAAGTTGGAAGTGAATATAAACACTAAGGCTGTTTTGATATTTGTGGACGCCGAGAAAGCCTTTGACAACATTTCTTGGAGTTTTATGTTGAAGAACCTCCGGGGGATGGGGGTAGGCCAAGGGTTTGAAAATGGTATAGGTGCAATATATTCTGAACAGAAAGCAAAATTAATTGTAAATAATGTTGTAACAGAAGAGTTTAAGATTGAAAAAGGGACACGACAGGGGTGCCCTATTTCCCCATTACTTTTTATATCGGTCCTTGAGGTTTTGCTCAATATGATCAGGAGGGACCAGTTGGTTAAAGGCATTCAGGTCGGAGTCAAACAATACAAATTGAGAGCATTTGCAGATGACCTGGTACTTACATTACAGGAGCCAGAAGCTAGCACGAAAAGAGTTTTGGAAATAATCCAAGAGTTTGGTCAATTGGCAGGATTTAAATTGAATAAGTTAAAGACTAAGGTATTAGAGAAAAATCTAACACAGATTGAAAAAGAAAGGTTTCAGAATGAGACGGGGTTGACTGTGGCTAAAAAAGTGAAATATTTGGGTGTGAATATGACAGCTAAGAATGTGAATTTATTTAAAGACAATTATGAAAAAACTTGGACAGAAGTGAAAAAAGATCTAGAAATATGGTCAAACTTGAAGCTTTCCTTGTTAGGTCGAATTGCAGTTATAAAAATGAATGTTTTGCCAAGAATGTTGTTTTTGTTTCAAACATTACAAATAATGGATAAAATGGACTGTTTCAAGAAGTGGCAGAAAGATATATCTAAATTTGTCTGGCAGGGCAAGAAGCCCAGAATAAAATTTAAGATATTAACGGATTCAAAGGAAAGAGGGGGGTTTGCCCTGCCAGACTTTAAATTGTACTATGAAGCGGCAGCTTTCTGCTGGCTAAAAGAATGGCTGCTTCTTGAAAACACAGACATTTTGGATTTGGAAGGATTTAACAATATTTTTGGGTGGCATGCATATTTGTGGTATGACAAGGTTAAAGCGCATAAAAGTTTCAAAAACCATATTGTCAGAAAAGCACTGCTGAATGTCTGGGTTAAATATAAGGACTTGCTGGAAAATAAGACTCCAAGATGGTTATCACCAATGGAAGCTAAGGCAGTTAAAAAGCTAAATATGGAGTCGAAATGGCCAAGATATTGGGAAATCTTGGAAAAGGAAGGGGACAAACTGAGATTGCAGAGTTTTGAAAAATTAAAAGGGAAGGTGAGAGATTGGTTACATTATCACCAAATAAATGAAGTGTTTAAACTAGACAGAAAAATAGGCTTCCAGGTGGAAAAATCAAAATTAGAGACTGAACTGTTAGAATCCAGTACTAAGAATTTGTCAAAAATGTATGATCTGCTGCTGAAATGGAATACACAAGATGAAATGGTAAAATCAAGTATGATTAAATGGGCTCAGGACATTGGTCATAACATCATGTTTGCTGATTGGGAAAAGTTGTGGACCACCGGGTTGAAGTTTACGGCGTGTAACGCCTTAAGAGAAAATATAATGAAAATGATTTATAGGTGGTACATAACCCCAGTCAAGCTTGCAAAGATCTATCACTTGCCTGATAATAAATGTTGGAAATGTAAAGAAAAGGAAGGTACATTCTTTCACCTCTGGTGGACGTGCCCGAAGATTAAGGCATTCTGGGAAATGATTTATAACGAACTGAAAAAGGTATTTAAATATACTTTCCCCAAGAAACCAGAGGCCTTTCTCTTGGGTATTGTCGGCCAGGGGGTGTTAAAGACAGATACAACTTTTTTTATGTATGCTACAACAGCAGCTAGAATACTTATTGCAAAGTACTGGAAGACACAGGATCTACCCACACTGGAAGAATGGCAGATGAAGGTGATGGACTATATGAGTTTGGCAGAGATGACGAGCAGAATCCGAGACCAGGGAAGAGAAGCGGCGGAAGAAGAATGGAAAAAGTTCAAGGACTATTTAAAGAAATATTATAAAATTGGAGACAGTTAGAATGATGTTGGATTAAAACAAATGGTTACTATCAGTAATGGTTATGACAAAGAGAATAAGGGTGATTAGCATAAATTTATAATAAAATAAGGCAAGATTTCGCTGAATAATTGTAAGAATTTGGAATACAGAAACGGGAAGTAAGAGGAGGTCGAGGAAGTAAGGTTTAGAAATTGGGTTATGAAATGGTACTTGTTTTATGTTTTATTATTGTTGAATGTTTGTTCATGTATGTTTTGTTTCTGTTATATAAAAAATTGTTCAATAAAAAAAAAAAAACAAAGGATATCTCAACACTGCCCCCAAACCCCCCACTAAAAATTCATTACAGTACAGTAGACACATAACTGTAACCAAGAAACATCAGCAGCAAGAGAAGACGACATTTCTTGACATGCTTTATCTCAGAGGTGGCAAAAAATAATAATATGCAAGACAAAGTCAAAGCATTAGACATGCCCATTCTAGTATGGTCCTCATGTATGGCCTAAGGATCTGTGCTACATGTAGCATCCATGCTACAGAATGGACCTCCATCTTCTAGGGGTCACCAGCCTTTTGGGGCAAGTGAGCACATTTGGAGCAGGGGCCATGGGTGTCAGTCACAAAATGGCTGCTATGTGGTGTCTGGCATAACACAAAATGGCTGCCACATCTAAAAGAGCAGAAAAAGATGCAGAAAGATGCACAAAAGGATACAGGCATGCCTGCCCTATGTCATGCACTGTGGATTTTTGAGGAGATATTTACTGAGGCCTTTTGTAAGGGCCATAGGACATACTTGTAAATGCAGTGACTCCTTTCCATTTTTTACACTTCTCATGAGTGAGCATGTGAAGGATCATTACAAAACAAGAAAGCTGGGACTTGGTATTCATATTACTATGGTATTCACAAAATATATTGTCTGTGTTGCTAATAGAAGACCTTACAAGCCTCCAGTAAATCACCAAAACAAATTAACCAGGTGAATAGAGGCTGTTAGCAGTAGCAGCAGCAGGAGATTATGCAAGACTAATAAACATCCAAAGCAGCAACTCAAAGATGTGGGTAGCCCAACTGAACATTCAACCAAATAGCCCTAATTTTAAGAAGCATTTAAAAATAGGTATCCGCAAATGTTTGTTTCATACAAAAGCAATTCTGGTTCTTCATTCACATTCTCTACAACACTATATCTCTATAGCATCATACCAATTTATATCAGAAGTACACCTAACTTTTAACATTGTGGGTTATATCCAGAGTTACCTTCCATGAACAGAAGGACTTCGTCCATTTCCAGGAAGGACCTAAGTCCAGTGGAGACCAGTAATGTAGTGGCAAAGTTTAAAATTATTGATAAATCACAGCCATGTCTCATCAGAACCACACCCCCTCACAGCCATGCCCCTTTTAAGATTATACAATAATCTTAATCTTAAAATTCTACAATAATAATAATTAGGGGTGCATCTCAGCGATCAATGCTGGGATCTCCATGTGTTGCCTTTCAGCTAGATCTGCTATTTTATGCATGCATGCATGCATGGACAAATGATTTGGAGTGCTCCTGTACCTTATTTTGGACTCACTTTAGCCGTGTTTTCCTTGAAGTTCCATTGTACATAATAGCATTTGCACACCATTCTCTTGAAACCAAAGCGCCCTGTGTTTTCAATGTTCCTAAATGCTTGAGGGCATGAAGAAAAACTCCTTCTTCGTGTTGTTCCCACTTGCCTCCTATATTCGAGGAGCCAATCCTCTGGCTGACCCATCTCCTTTCACTCTGATTGACTCCAATCAGTAGCTTTAAAAAAAAACCTCCCATTTCATGATGAATGGACAGCTCTTGGACATTGGAGACAGGGTCTCCGCTGGGACCCTGCTGCAAATATAGTAATGGGTCTTTGACTCACCAACCCCTCATGATCCCAGACCACTACACCTCTTGTGGAAACTCCACCTGAAACAAGGGGAAGGAAGTAATTTTGGCTGACTCATCCATCTCCCTCCAGCCAGCTTCCACATGGTTCCAGAAGGGCTCCTCCAATCCACGGAAACAGATATTTAGGGGCCGCAGGAGAGAAAAAATCCACAAAAATCAACTTCCCACCACTTCTTAACATGGGAGCAAATGGGACCTCAGGATTGAGTCCAGTAATAATATATAATAAGATTGATGGTAATAGTTCAATCTCATGTTGACTAGACAGATTGACTAGTTAGCAGTACGTATTTTGGAGACAGTCTTATATTCGCAAGGAATCAGCAAATTTCCTGTTTTCACTGTTTAAATTTTAAAATATGAGATTTCCAAAGGAATATTTTGAATGGAGAATATTGCATCAGAATTTTGAGTGGTTTGGTATTGTTAGTACCTATTGGTTGTTTAGTTTTTGGAAGCTATCAAATAGAAAAAGCTGCCAACTCTCTAATACTAAATTCATTGCATTCTATTCAGCAGCATTGAGTACTGTCAAAAACTATTCCATGGCAACTAGCAACTACTGCCAGGTGCTAGATATCCTTGCATATTACTAAACCATAGACTTGTGTTTTTAAAACTATTGTACACCAGTTCCAAGATACTAAATATAATTGTGTGTCATCCATCAAGTACTCTCAAAAGCTAAATTAAGCCTACACAGCTTGGGATCGCTCCCTCCAAGCTAAATGCAGCCCTATAGCCCACCAGGGATTTGATCAACCCCCAGGTTCTGCTGCCTGCTTGGGAGTGTAAAAACACTGGGGTGGGGGTGGTGCTAAGCAACTGTCGAGCAGGCATATATTACATGGCAGGTGGGCTCCATTCAGTTTGCCTGGCCTCAAAATTGCACGCAGACTGTATTTTTACTATTTCCCATCAGCTATCAAATACCAGCAGGAGCTTGATAACACCTCTTTTGCAAATCTTGTAGGAGCAATTGAAGTTTTCTATACCTCTGGGGAGACAGCATATCTAGATGGGTCACAAATTGTGTTGCCCTGATTTAGGAGCTCTTGCGTAGAATTTAGTCAACATATTTTCTGTCTTGGGGCACTATTTTTAGGGAGAACTTAGGCTTTATTAAGCTGTTTTGGCACAGGCTGGAGAAAGGATGTGGAAAGTTTTTCAGCCAAGGTTGCATTTCCTAAGGCTAACTTCCTGGGAGGGTACCACATGCTAGTGGGAGGTGGAGCCCAAGGCAAAAGTAAGCAGGTCACTGAATGTGAATTTTACCTTCGCACAATAGGCTGATTTCCACCCATGCATGCACACATCTTTATCCTCCATCCAGGCAGGTAAAAGGCCTTATCAGATTTCAGGGACACATTCCAGTCATGCAAAAACACTTGAGCAGAAGGTGCAGCAGGGCTGGTCGTGGGGAAGTGTGGGCTGGGAAGGGCAGACAGAGAGGCTTGGCCACCCAGCCTGAGGTACCCAGTCTCTGGGTTAGAGTAAAGTAAGTTGAAGTATTAATTAACTCCAAAATGTGGCAAACTTCTACTGTGAATTCCTTTGTGATCCTTTGAATGGACATCTACCACCTTGGCTCTATTCAGGATTAGTTCAGTTCATTTATGAACATTCTCTGCAAATTCTTAGAAAGTCCTTTAATTCATACAGCTGACAAATGCAAGATGGTGCTTCTTTGAGAATCCACTGCCAAGCAGTGTAGACTCTGGCCCCAAATATCTGAAAGACCACCTCCTTCTCTAAAGACCCTCTTGGGTGCTGAGATTGGCAGATGGGGCCCTCTTGGTAGCTCCTCCACCCTCAGAGGTTTGGGATGGTGGCCTGGGAATGGGCATTCTCTGTGGTGGCCCCTAAGCTGTGGAATTCCCTCCCCACAGAACTGAGTCTGGCACCTTCATTATACAGCTTCCGGAGAATGCTGAAAACACACCTCGTTTCTCTGGTTTTTGAATCCTGGGGGTATATATTTTTAGGACCCATCTTATTTTTTGTGGTTGTAAATTGTTTAAAACTTTTTTAATATTGTGTTTTAATGTTGTAACAGAAGCCCTGGGGACATTACACTCTAGATAAATTTGTACAATGATGACCTACTTAATTATGGGCACTGGTGATGTCTTTACCTCAAGCCAGTTTAAGAGTCTTTCCCTCTCTTCAGTGAACCCTGGGGGCTCTAGTCCTAAGTCAGGAACTAGGAATCTCTAACAGGGAATTATCAGCATCTTCACTAAACTACAATACCTAGGATTCTTTGAGAAAAGCCATGGAGACAGTTAAAGGGATAAGCTTGCAGTGTAAAAATGCCAGCTGTATTCAATGCTGATTGTCATCAAGATAACATATGCAAATTCATGCTGATATGCCAGCAAGAGATTCAGCAAGAGGGTCTCAGCAAACAGTTGCTTTCATGTATTGCATTTGTTTGTTTCTAATTGATTCACTTGCAGTTGTTTTGTAATTGTATGTGTTCTACGATTCTATGTACCGTATTTACCAATTTCTGATTAAAATGTAGCACACATTTGAAGTCAGCCTACCACAGGCTACAGTTAACATATCATAGCCTTAGGAGAACAGCACCCGTGCTTCTCTGTTTAAATAACAGATGAGATGCTTAGTGTTAATAAGATGTAAATCACTTGCCTAGTCTGCAGCCAACACCTTTACATACAATTCTATCCCGTGTATCTTCAAGAAATTCAGGTGTCGGTCAGTACCTGAGAGTGAAAAAAGGCATTGACAAGAATGAAGTTCTGTGAGAACTATGGATCCTTCTTCCAATTAGCACAGGGTGGTACCTATCGTCACAACTCTATGATGTAGATTAGGCTGACAGGGTAACTGGACAAATGTAACCAAGTGAAAGCTTCTCAAGCAAAGTACAGTGGTACCTCAGGTTACATACACTTCAGGTTACATACGCTTCAGGTTACAGACTCTGCTAACCCAGAAATAGTGCTTCAGGTTAAAAACTTTGCTTCAGAATAAGAACAGAAATCGGGCTCCGGCGGCGCAGCAGCAGCAGGAGGCCCCATTAGCTAAAGTGGTGCTTCAGGTTAAGAACAGTTTCAGGTTAAGTACGGACCTCCGGAACGAATTAAGTACTTAACCCGAGGTACCACTGTAGTCAGTTTCCAGACTTGTGGAGCAGCTGCCAAACAAGGCTCCTCTGTGCTCCCTTGTGTTGTTGTGGACTTGGACTTGTTCATAAAGAGCTTGCCTGATGTCTGGGACTACAAGTATCACCTATCTTCTCCAATCTCTTGGACAGCTTTCATCCTGACATTTAGAAATGGATAATGAGCAACAGTTTGTTTCCAGTATTCTCAAAATAGCCTAAGAGGAGTGCCTAGTCCAGTATTCTGGTTTCCATAAGTTTGCAACCAGAATGCCTCAGGGGATTATGAAAATAAAGGCCATCAACTCAGTATCCTTCCCCTGTTGTTCATTCCCACCATCAGAGGTTGACCACCTTTTGAAATTTCTGCTGCTTTTCAATCCTTGATTGCTGCATAGTTGCCTTGCTGATTTAAGAAGCAGCTTGAGTCCTTTGCTAGCATCCACTTCAGTCACAGAAGGACAACCATGCAAGGAAGGGAAGAGGCAGCCCTGCAAGCTCTGCCCCACTTATGCTGCATCACATCTGCGTTGAAGGACATTCTTCCAAAGTGAGGAGGCTCCTCATCTCGTGGAAACTCCCTGCATGATTTAGAATCCTGTTTTAATCCACTATGAATCCAAGTCACACCTATAACTCTATAGGCAGAGGAGGCTCCTGATTTCAGAAGAATGACCTTCAAGGGAAGGTCATGTGCTGGAGAACATGACATAGGATAAACCCTGCAGCTGGATCAGACCAAGGACCCATCTAGCTCAACACTCGCTTCTCACAGTGGCCAACCAGATGCCATTGGAGAGCCCATAAGCAGAACCTGAGCTCAAGAACACTCACCTCCCCACCTGCAATCTTCAGCAACTGATGCTTAAGAACCATGCTATATCTGCCAGCATAGGGAGCAAGAAGGCTTGCCAAATGCATGATTTATTTATATATTTTATTTGTGAATCATTTCCCATGAGGCATCTTGAAGCAATTTGCAATATCATTGTAAAGCAATTTACAAGATAATTATGTATTTGCCAACAGGATTCCTTGCCGGCCCTGCACCATAAGGTCCCAGGGCAGGTTATAAAAATACAATATTCATTGCATAAGTGAATTGTATGCCTGAACAGGCTTTTGGTGCCCCCAGGGGCAAGGACAGCTCAGAATTACAGTTGTTTTAGCTTTTTTTGCTCTTTAGGTGGCTTGACTGAAATGTAAGTAAATTCATTATTTAAAGGATGCTTGCACACATTTGATCCCCTCCTCCCTTTTTTAAAATTGATATATATCTGGATGCAAATGCTAGGCAGCAGAGTCATATCCACTCTCAGTCACATCAAAAGCCAGTGCAAGAGCCCTTGCTTTCCTCTGGTGGAAAATAAAAGGCACAATTAAAATTTCATTTGCATTAGTGTTTGCATTCGCTCAGCAAAACCGACACATTAACTCAAGTTTGAGAAGCGAACATAACAATAATGAGACTAGGAATGGATTCTCTGTAGCTTGTTCAAACAGAACTGCAGGAATGAAGATACTGTAAAATGGCAATTTCAAGCCTTCAGGGATATTATTACCTTTTGGCATCGGTAAGCAAGCAATATTAGTATTACCTTAATATATACCTCAGGATCAAATCCTGTAAGTGCAGCACAAATAATTCAGCTTGGCAAGGGGTCAACATGGAAATGACAGAATGGCATATCAATCAGATCTCTATCCAGTGGTTTTTTAGGCATCCAAAAGAAGAAGTACAATGCCCATATACCTGTGCTTATTTTTTGCAACCTTATAAGCATCATAAATCCAGTCCCTTAATTATTCATTGTTAAGCACCCACCTGATCACTATGGCTTCTTTGGTCATTGTTTTCTCAACGGACACATACAAATTTCTGTTTTGAAGATTCATGCTGAGCAGTGCAAGAGAGCCATGATGCAAGGATAAATGTCTGGCAGTGGTGATGATCTTCTGTCTGGCCCATGGACCAAATTAGGCTAGCCAGGCCTCCCCATGTGGTCTGCAAGACCATTTTGGCCAAGCCACACCCACATGCTTGACATGGGGTGTATAAAGATGTGGCTCAGCTGAAAAGCGGGTTTGCAAGCACCACAAATCATCTGATTGTCAGTGCCTGCAAAGCACCATTCCACTTCCCCGCACGATTTGATTTCAAACCACACAGGCAAATGAAAACTGGTCACCTGGTTTCACTGTGATGTCAAGTCACTGACAGATGGGCAGCCCCACTCACTTGTCAAACGGCCCATGTGAGGTGGGGAGTTAAGAGTCTGGTCTGTTAGCCAGATGCAGTTTCCCACCCCTAGCCTATGAAGAGTATTTGGAGTCCTGATGATAGCTGTGTTTAGGTTGTCCAGCTAGCTGGGAGGTAACTAAACAGTCAGAATGTTTGGGCAGATGGACCTTACAGCAAAGATATGTGCAGATTAGCATGTTGCTCAACAACTCGGCAGGAGCCTAGAGAGAGTTTATATGCTGTGGCACGCTCCTTGCTTCAACTTAATGGAAATGATAGACTACTAGTTGACTTCAGGACAGTACATCTTCACACAGTGCATAGTTAAACCATGGAACTCACTCCCACAGAAAGCAGTGATTGATGACAACCAACTTAGATGGCTTTAAGACTGGTATGACAGATGACACCTGTAGCATCAATTTCAGTTCTCCCAGATTCTCATATTCTCAAACGACAGCTCCCTTGGCCTGAAAAGCAAGATGAACTCTGCACCCCATAGTCGCCTTTGACTGGACTTAACCATCCAGGGGGCCTTTACATTTTACCTATTTCCAGTCAGCTCTCCACATTTCTGCAGCAATCAGCATTAAAAAAATAATAATTCAATCCTTTTTGGATGCAGCTTTGACTAATATACATATTTTGCAAGTGGTTTTCCCTAATGGAGTGCATACTGTAAGAATGCACAGTCTGCAGCATGTAGATTGGTTGTGAGCCTGAATAATTCGTCTTAGATTTATGTGAATCCACCTATAATAGTGAAAGTCAGTTGATTTTTAGCACTCACGTTGGCTCTGGAGCCCAATCTACACTATACATTTAAAGCAGTATCATACCACTTTAAACAATCATGGCTTCCCCACCAAAAATCCTAGGCACTGTAGTTTGTTAAGAGTGCAGCAATCTGTTAGGAGAGCCCTATTTCCTTCACAGAGCTACAGCTGCCAGAGTGGTTTTACAATTAATCTCTCTTCCCTTCTTAAAGTACTATGATACTGCTTTAAATGTATTGTACAGATGGGTCATTACATTCTTCTTTATCCCTGCTTTCTATGGTCAAAAGTATGGAAGACAAGTAGTAACTGAAGTGAAATATCCACCCCTGAATTACTGGGAAATGGTTACTCACATGTCTCCGGTACTCTGATTTCGTTCTTCTATATGGCAGAAAATTAACCTTGAGAAGAATGGCTATTCCATGTAGCCCTCTACTCCACCGTCTACTATATGTGCTAATTCCACATACCATTCTTTGAGATTACATGTGGTCCCAGGGTTAATGACTTGCCTTTGGATAATAGAATCATAGAAGAGTTGGAAGGGACCCTGAAGGCCACAGTGACATGAAGGTTCAAACCCCACTACTGTTATTAACTTATTATGCACCCATGAGCAAGTTGTGTCAAAAGGCCTAAGGCTGCAATCCGCAACACTTTCCTGAAAGCAAGACCCATTGAACTCCATGGGAACTGACTTCTTAGTATAAAAATGCATGGCCAGTTTCCTACTTGCGTTGTTGGATGAATTGTGGCCTACTTCACGGTGTCGATCAGGGGTGGGGAACTGAAGGGCTGGATTTGAACAAGGCCAACCCTCCAAGAGTCCAATTCCACAGGACCCAAGGTAGAAGTGGGTGTGGCTAAAGTACACGGGGCTAAAGACAAAGGGAGAATAACAATAAAAGAAGAAATGAAATGAAAAATTTAAATCACGTCTCTGAAAGAAGTGGGAGGGAGTGTCGCTAGCAACCAGGAAGTCTACTGACATCTACTGGAAGGAAATCAAGTCTCAGAAGAAGAAGAAAAGAATATAGTAGTACAGGTTTGATACACCAATGTAGTCCATTCCCCTGCCAAAAGCAGCAGGGACATGGGTGGAGGAAAGGCACCAAAACCAACCAGCACCTCAATTTCATCCAGATTCAAGGTGCTAAATGAACTGTCAAGCCCCAGCTGCAATCAGGAGCACACTGCATGAGCCGTGGGATGTTCCCTAATGCTCTAGGTTCGGGTGACATTAGGTGATGCTGGATGATTGACAGTTGTGGGAGGGCTGGAGGGTTCCCACTGCTGGTGCAGACAAATAAAAGAACATACATGTTAACTCAATCAGTCGTTCACAAAAGGGGGGAAACACAGTGCTTAACATCACTTCCCTTTGTGACCATTGCCTATTACTATTTTTAACAGTAGTTGTATTTTAACTGTCAGTCGAAGCAGTCTTAGCAATCTAACCAAATAGTAGATACAGCAATGTTTTAAAAACTAGGGGAGGAAATATGAGGCTAATGCCTAGTTCTAGGATTTCTATTAATGTAATTTTTCCATAACCATTTATTCATTGTGGTTGATCAGAAGCGTGAAACTCCACATTGCGAATCACAAAGGGAACCAAATTAAGAAAGCTGCCCAGCAAATCTGTGTCAGTTTGACACTGAAAGAAAAATGCAGGCTTTACGCCGGCAGCATATTTAATACAAACCCAAAAGGCACATGGCATAGCTGAATCATTTAACCTTCAGAATTCGAGAAACTGCTTTTGCCAATGGAATGACCGAGGGATCAATGTAAATGCAGTTATGATGCACTAAAGGAAATACGACCCTTGCGTGGCCTGCATTTCATGCTCCATCTAATTTGAACCTCCTGCCTCTGCCTCTCGTGGCGTCTCTCCCAAAGCAGAAAATGAAATTGGATTCAGGGTCAGGAACTCAAATGCATCCTGAAAGCCTGCCTAAGCAGCAAAAGGCTCTGCAACAGACAGCAAGGTGGGGCTGAGCCAGATTATGGTTTCCCCTTTGAGCCCACTCACCGCAAAGGAATCAGCTATGCCTGTATCTGTGTCAGCAGGTTCCAGGAACCCTCTTGGTTGAGGGATTTTGTGAGTGATCTGTGAGTTTGCTTGGGCTCTGGGTGAGAGGTGGGAGGGTGAGAGGTGCTGAGAGTGCCGAATAAGGATTTTTATACCCATATTTATTCATTCATCATTTGTATTAATGGTTTTATTGTTCATTTTTGTAACGTGCTGCTGTTTTGTTTTCTGTACGCTGCTTAGATATATTTTATGAATTAAGTGGTGCAGATGTCTAAATAAAATACATAAATAAGGCGGCCAAAGGGCATTTTGTCTTTTGTCTCTAAATCATCCCTCCAGTGGTCTGCACTTTGTACCCTTCCTTAGATGTCTGTGCTTCCTGAAAACCCCATGACGTCCTCAGCTGGGCTTTCTAGGAAGCTCAGAAAGATTGGGAGGCTGCCTACTCCTTGCCTGACAGCTGTTTGACATTTTCCTTTTAAAGAAATCTGCATGGAAAGACTTGGCTAAAAATTACAAGGAAGATGAAATTGAAATTGGTGAGTGCACACTCACAGGTGCTCAGTAGACAGCTTCCCCATGTTCCAGTTAAAGCTCTGAATGAACCTCTCCCATGTGGCTCTGAGTGGTGATGTTTTTTATGAAATGGAGAGAGAATGTACAGTATTTTGAAGCAAAACAATGAAGCATAGAGGGGCCTGCTCACTCTGCTTTTATGATCACAGAATCCACAGCAATATGCAAATTATGCTTTTCTTCCCTCCCTACATTAAAGTTGATCAGGCCATAGATAGATAGATAGATAGATAGATAGATAGATAGATAGATAGATA